>NC_092353.1:40956490-41273274 GCF_963676685.1 Mytilus edulis | reverse complement strand
CTAGCTAAATGACGGCGTGTCTCTGAAAATTGTCGTGTTCCCTGTTGTATCATGCATCGCTCAATTAACACAACAAAACTGGGTTACCTGCTATTACTGCAGCTCATTGCAAGAAAATTGTTGGCAACCAATTACATATAATTTTTTTTCATCTGTATACATACTTTCTTCAAATGGCAATTTTAAGTGACAAATGGATTTTCGCCCCAGTTACGTACATTCCGTCCATTTATAGATCTTAAATTTATATATGAAAAAATGATTACTAGTAATTGTTTCTCTGGAAGTATAACTGCTGTACTGATCCTTTTCTTGATATTAAAATTCCGTTCAATGTGTAATAAATGCTAATTAAACTGAAAAGAATCCAAAATACCGCCATGTAGTGTATACCTTGCATTATATGTCATCAGAGTAAATGTTAAGTCTTACAAGAATACCAAGAAATGCAAATATGGCAACAGAAACCTTTAACACATGCCAAACTACATAAAGAGTTTACAAGAGGGTCTTTCAAACGAATAGGTGCCAGTCAATATGTCGAGCTATCAGAGTATAGGAAGGAAATTGCACAAGTTTTACCAAGACAAATTAAAGATCTAGATGTGCCATGAACACGAAATTACATATAAAGAGTTACAAATTACATATATCGAATTCCATGGTTCCTGTCTTTAAACAGGCACATTATATTAAACAATAAAATTGAGAATGGAAATGGGGAATGTGTCAAAGAGACAACAACCCGATCAAATAAAAAACAACAGCAGAAGGTCACAAACAGGTCTTCAATGTAGCGAGAAATTCCCGCACCCGGAGGCGTCCTTCAGCTGGCCCCTAAACAAATATATATTATATATTTATGTATTACTAGTATATATTTGTTTAGGGGCCAGCTGAAGGACGCCTCCGGGTGCGGGAATTTCTCGCTACATTGAAGACCTGTTGGTGACCCTCTGCTGTTGTTTTTTATTTGGGCGGGTTGTTGTCTCTTTGACACATTCCCCATTTCCATTCTCAATTTCATTAGTCCAGTGATAATGAACGCCATACTAATTTCCAAATTGTACACAAGAAACTAAAATTAAAATAATACAAGACTAACAAAGGCCAGAGGCTCCTGACTTAGGACAGGCGCAAAAATGCGGCGGGGTTAAACATGTTTGTGAGATCTCAACCCTCCCCCTATACCTCTAACCAATGTAGAAAAGTAAACGCATAACAATACGCACATTAAAATTCAGTTCAAGAGAAATCCGAGTCTGATGTCAGAAGATGTAACCAAAGAAAATAAAACAAATGACAATAATACATAAATAACAACAGACTACTAGCAGTTAACTGACATGCCAGCTCCAGACTTCAATTAAACTGACTAAAAGATTATGATTTCATCATATGAACATCAGGCACAATCCGTCCCGTTAGGGGTTTAGTATCATACCATCATAACATATATGAGAAGAACATAACCCGTGTCATGCCAACAACTGTTTTTAGAATAAATGTGTTTAGTTCCGATGTAAAGACCTTATCAGTGACTCAATATTAACGCCAAAATATGCAATCTTTAATGACTTGACAACAGTATCGTAATTATATCCCTTCTTAATAAGTCTATTCAAAGGTTTTGTAAGTTTCTGAGGTGAATACTGACACCTTTGTGCTTTATAAAGAATATTTCCATAAAAAATTGGATGTGAAATACCTGAACGTATTAGAAGTCTGCATGTTGAGCTATATTTATGAATGATGTCTTTATACCGATGATAAAATTTAGTAAATGTTTTCACTAATTTTTCAGTAATACATAAATTTCTCTCGTTAAAATCTAAAACATTATTACATACACGAGCGAATCGTACAAGTTGAGATATATAAACACCGTAAGATGGTGACAAGGGAACGTCACCATCTAAAAACGGATAATTAACTATAGGAAATGAAAAATCATCCCTTTTATCATAAATTTTAGTATTCAGCTTTCCATTAGTGATATAGATATCAAGATCGAGAAAAGGGCAGTGGTCATTGTTAGTATTAGCTTTATTTAAAGTAAGTTCAACAGGATAAATTTCATTAATATACATACTATAGTCGTCATTATTGAGAGCCAAAATATCATCCAAATATCTAAAAGTATTATTAAATTTGTTTATCAGATGTTGTTTCGATGGGTCTTTGCTTATTTTTGTCATAAATTGTAACTCATAACAATACAAAAACAGGTCCGCAATAAGTGGTGCACAGTTAGTCCCCATTGGAATTCCGATAATCTGACGATATACGGAATCCCCAAAGCGAACAAAAATGTTATCTAGTAAAAATTCAAGGGCATATATAGTATCAAAGCATGTCCAATTAACATAGTTTTTTGGTTTATTGCTACTAAAAAATGACCTAAAAGAGTTTGAACATATATATTCACATTCTGATTTTTTGAATGCCCATTTAATTAGGTGTGTGAATTTTTTCTTAATGAGAATGTGAATGCATGTTTATGTATTTACCTAGATGATATTACATGTTAGTATCTTATTTGATTAAAACTCTGTTGAAATAAATTGTTTTTATAACTGAGGAAATGATAATGGACTTTTTATTATAGATATTATTTATATAGTTTGTTTATGGGGAGAGGGGTTGCAGATATAATCAAACCATTTGTTACAATATATTGAGGCCTTGTTTTAGGAAGTTATTCCACATCCTATGTTTTCGAAGGCATACCGTATGCCGTTCCTCCATTACGGGACCTACGATGGACTCCTCCACTAGCCTTAAGCAAAACTGGCGGTATATGCTGGACAGAAAACTTTTAGAAATAAATGCATTGAAAGAAATCCTCACAATTATAGTGAAATAATTGGAAGTGGAAATTGTTTCTACCTCAATGTATGGACACCAACAATTAAGGCCAGTGCTACTCTACCAGTAATTGTTTGGATTCATGGCGGAAATTTAGAGTTTTCTAGCGGGAACTGGCCGACCAACAGTCCGAAAACACAACTTGTAAACTCAACAAATGTCTTTTATATCAGCATGCATAACCGTCTTCATGCTTTTGGTTTTATGGCCTTGGATATTTTATCAGAACGGTCAGCAAATGGAACCTCTGGGAATTATGGGTTTATGGATCAGCAACTGGCACTAAAGTGGGTGCAACGGAACATACAAAACTTCGGAGGTTTCCGAATATGGCAAGTGACATTAAAATGTCTTAAAAGCTAGGATATAGTACGCCTTTTACCAGTAGTACGTCAACTGACGTTGAAAAAGAGTGAGGGTAAAAAAAATGACAGGAACACCATATACAAAAAGCTGGAAGACTTACCCAACACGTATTGGACTTCTGAATACAGATTTGATGGTTGTGACATCGTATCATTCGGAAATGTGCAAGTTTTGGAATGACAATTATTTCTTTAGTTACGGCTGGATAAATTAAGGATTCCAAATATACTACTGTATTCCAGTATTACTTGTAAATTTCAATTTGTTAACGCTTCAAAAGCAATGTTAGGAATTAAGACTATATTTTTGATATACACATGCAACATGTGTAAGATTTGTGTTTTTGGTAGTGTTTAATACTCATTTAAATCTCCTTCATTCTAAAAATGCATTTTGTATGTTTTGCCTTTATTTCGACAGAGCAGCTGACTAGATCAAAATCAGGACTAAAAATTGCTCCAAAATCCTTAATTTAATATGCAAAATCCAGTTTTGTACTGGCTCTAACACAAAAGAGCATCATATATTCGTTTGATATTGAAGCAGTAATTTGATCTATAACAGCAAGTCTTTTTTTTAAATAAGAAATACTTTTATCGAAAAAAAACCCACCTGAATATGATTTACCTTATGTAACCCAGGAAATCATACACAAGGAGCCCTGATTTTAGAATGTTCCATCTTCAAGGGATAAAAGATGAACTCTAATTATATAAGGACAAACACTATGTTTAGTACATTTGTTTCATCTTATTCATTACACAGACAAAACATACTATCAAATTGCATAACATTCTAACTTATACATGTTATATATAATACACTAAAAGACAAACTATAATCTTAAACACTTTACCTTTATATATAATTGACATTTAAATTGTACTTTTAATACCTGGATTATATTGTTATATGTCGCTCAGTGTGGTTGTATAAGTCCACGTGCATGACAGGTCGTAAATTAATATTTGAAAAAGGAAGACAACATAATTAGACGTAAACAAATCAAAAGCAATAACACTATAATATTTATAACAACAAGGAGAAGACGGGAACAGAAAAAGTAAATTATAACAAATACTGATAAGCAAAGATAACACTTGTGTTTATTAAAAAACTTCAAATAGAAGATTGAATGTTAAACATCTAAAATGCAATATTCTACAAGTCATGAAGAGAAATATTTAACGTCTAAACATTAAAGTGAAGAGTAAAGAAAATTAATTATCTTTATCACAGGATAAACATGTTAATATGGACAAAAAAGAACTGAATCATTTGTCAATAAGTTAAACCGTTCCTGATTTGTTTTTATAGAATCCATGACAAGTCGCCCCACTGGCAAGTCGCCCCACTCCTAGTCGCCCCACTTTTTCACCAACTCGCCCCACTTTAAAAAAAACCGCCCCAACCTGGATCACCAACTCGCCCCACTTTTTAAAAAATCGCCCCACTTGTGAAATGTGTTAAATCCCGTTAATATTACTCCTGAAAACTCGCCCCACTGAATGGAAAACGATAAAATCTAGATTAACATATTATTAACCAGGATGAATGTAGTAAAGCCAACTCGCCCCACTCATGGAAAAAGATGTTATCCCGTTGTATATAACTTAAATTCCGTAAACATTACTCCTGCCAACTCGCCCCACTTATAGAAAACGATAATATCTAGATTAATATATTATTAACCAGGATGAATGTATTAATGCCAACTCGCCCCACTTATGGAAAAAGATGTTATTCCGTGCCTGAATATTACTCCTGCCAACTCGCCCCACTTGAAAGAAAACGATAATATCTAGATTTATATTATATTATTAACCAGGATGAATGTAGTAATGCCAACTCGCCCCACTTATGGAAAAAGATGTTATCCCGTTGTATATAAATTAAATTCCGTAAATATTACTCCTGCCAACTCGCCCCACTTATTTGCTATCCCATTGAAAACCTTATAGAAACTTCTTATATTATTCCTTTTTTTAATATAGCAGTAAGAAGTGAGTATTAATATTTCGGTAACGTGAATGTCAAGTAGCCCCACTTATGAATAGTACAAGTATGAATAGAGTTAAAGGCTACAAACTAGCCCCACTTACGAATAAAATAATTAAACTGAAATGTGTGTTGGCTTTCCAATTGGTCCCACTTATGAGAATGTTTGAAAGCCTTCCTTTTTTTTGTTCTTTTCTTCTGCATAGTTGAAATAAAACAGATAAAAGGTTAGGAACAGCATTTTTGTGACGTGTTTGTCCTGGTAAATATATGCAATTTTCTATAAAATAAGTCAAGAATCATGTGTGTTTACATAATTTTATTCTCAGATGTTTGCACATCTACATAAGTATGCATAACAATAATATTTTAAACAAACATTCATTAGATCAATTATGACAAGCACTGGCATGATAACATCAAAGAAGTACTAGATTAAGTGTCAGCACTAGAAACATGAGAAACAAGAACATGAAGACATGAATACATGAATTGTCATTTGAAAGTTCAATAGCTGTCTGCTTCCACGTGTTGAATTATTCTAAATTCAGAGACAAAAGTAATCAATCTGGTAATTGCTATGATAACAAATTGCTGTTAATTGAAATCCGTTAAGTATTATGATATATTGCATTATGATACAATTAACAGGTTTCTTTTCAATTGTTATGCAAATAACTAATCTTAAAAAAATACAGTTATTCTTCAATAATACGAAAATTATTTTTAAGTGGGGCGAGTTTTTATATTTTAATTTTATATCTAAATAGTACCGTTTTCCATTAAGTGGGGCGAGTTGGCAGGAGTAATATTAAACATGATTTAACCAATTTCACATGTGGGGCGATTTTTTAAAAAGTGGGGCGAGTTGGTGATCCAGGTTGGGGCGTTTTTTTTATAAAGTGGGGCGAGTTGGTGAAAAAGTGGGGCGACTAGGTGTGGGGCGACTTGCCAGTGGGGCGACTTGTCCTGCTTCCGTTTTTATAATACATTGTTGTTGCTATTTAGTCACAATCTGCTAAAAACAGAAGTTATATGTATGGTTGAAACATTTATATATGCTGCTTTTTAGTTGTTATTTTTTTTACCGTTTTCGTTCTTAAAAAATAATTTGAGTTATGTTTCTTAGGTCGATGCCATTATAAAATATTTGAACTATTTTTATGAGCAAGGAAACTTTTACGTCGTAAATGAATTTCAATATCTGAAGAAGAAAAAACAGCAAGGGAGACGTCTATGAATTCGTCCACAATTTAAACATTTATAATGTATCATAACACAGGAGGCAAGTCATTAATTAAACTTAATATCCTTACAGGAACTTATCAAATTTAAAACGGTGCAACATTTAATAAATATAATAAATATAACTATAGTCGAACACAAATCGATCTGTTCACTTAATCAACACAATACTACTGTCAATAATATGCTATGCAGATCGTTAAGTATTTAGAAGTTACTTTGGGCATCTCGATCCGAACTATCTGATTATAATATATATTACTACAAATCATTGGGCTTAGTAACGCCGAAGAAATGTCCATACAATTAAACAGTACTAACGTAACGACGTAAAATTAAGATACTAACAAAACTGGCTATGTAAGAATCCCTCAAATTGATAGAAACGGTAAAATAAGAAAAAAAAATGCAAAAAAAGTATATAAATTATGCGTGAAAACATTCAAAAGGGATATTAAGGTTTTCTCTCTAACTTATATGCGTTATACAGGTGTAAATGTGTCGTGTTTGACAAGCAATATCAATTCACTTATATACGGGATTTAAACATGATCTTTATATCATAAATTCGAACCTGGTTTGTCCCAACTCTAGACCACCTTTCTCCAATCAACTTTTGGATTCGTTGCTGCATTTAAACTGTGAATTGTCATTGAATCACGGATAATACATATCTGTCCTTATTTCATGTCAGGGCAAAATGGGTTATACAAGTTGAGACTACGTGCCATTCGAAATGTCTGTCAGTTCGAATAGTCTTCGGAAGTTAAATTTGTTTTAGACGTTGATTACCTTTCCTTTCGTTATTATTCCGAAGGGACAATATTTCTGAGGAATCCATTTATTTTCTAAAATGCGAGGTCAAAATCGATTTACTTTGTTGTGAGGAAAAATGTACAAGCAGTCTCCATGCAAATCAATATCAAGATCAAGGTGAATTGATATTATCTATTTTTCATCAGGAAACACTGCTTTCATTCCTCTCAGAACTTACAGGGACTAAATACTTGATTGCTTCTGACAGAACAATTGTCCAGTATATATATGACAAGGGACTAAATGTCACAAACAGTTTGTTTTTTAACAGACATCGAACTGATCTCTCCAGCCTATTAACCTTGCGTGCATGAATATAGTGTTTATGGTCATGTTCTGTTACCAGTGACAGTTGTGTAGGTTTATAGTTCGATAAAAAGGGTCTATAGATACTGTTAATTCAGAAATTATTGCGCGCATTTATTCTTGCGATTTATCAAGACTGGACAAGTATGCATACATATCGATTTTTTTTTAATTATCAGATTGATAGTTTTTAATTGCAATTCTCTCCTCACTCGCCTTAATAAAATTTTGGCAATAAATTCTTAATTTATAAAGTTTTGTATCTGTTTATCCATGTACAACGCTAATTGATATAAGGAAAATATATAAGCTGTGTTGTATGACGCTCAAAAACGCGGAAAGGGCAGTTACATTGAGCCATTTAGCAGTGTTGTGACGAAAACAAAATAGGTTCTGTTTTCTTTATTGTTTTAATATGATTTTTATACTGCAGATAAGTAAGACTGCAATAGTTTCATTTAAAATTGCAACACAAAAATATAACTACTTGATATGAGCGTCACTGATGAGTCTTATGTAGACGAAACGCGCGTCTGGTGTACTTAATTATAATTCCGGTACCTTTGATAACTATTTACACAAATGATCAAATTTGCAAACACATCTTGTAACACACTGTATTTACGAACTACGCTCAGACACCTGTATTGAAATATGCACGAACTATATCCAAAGGGGTTAATTTGATAATGTGTGCAGATTTGCACTAAACACAAAAGGTTCGGGACCAAAATGTAAATATGCAAGACAAAATTCAAAAATATAAATTTTGATGTCTCTGATTCGATTAACTGCGAGCATTTGGAGGATGACATATGGTACATTTATAAAAAAGGAAATTTTATACAAACGGCCAAAAAAAAGCCTTAAAGATATCTTCCTTTGAAGACCAAGGTCTTCATACAATATTTTTACAATATTTTTGAATAACAACAACATAAAAGCACTGGTCAGTAGGGATACCGGCGTCGCCAATAAATAATATAATTTTCATTTTCTTTTCCATTAATGTCCTTGTTTGTCTGTAGTTGTAAACATTTTTCATTGACAAATGTACAGCAGGGACTTTAATATTATCTTACAAATCCCAAAATGTGTTTTAGGGAAGTAGTTTGTCATAGGAAATAGATATCTAAGTGACAGCATTTCTAATACCGGCAGTTTAGTTTGTTAAATATTAGAGTAACTTAATGTAAATGGCTTCTAGATCTTAGACTGCACCGAGTATTATATTGACTATTAGACACAACCGAGAATGAAGACTAACCTTGATTGTTTAAGAAATAGCCATTATATATATATATAGCTTAATTTTCTATGCACAAAAACAAATAAGAAGGATAAATACGATTTAGAAAGGACGCATGGTGTTATTGAAAAAGGGACGAAAGATACCAGAGGGACAGTCAAACTCAAAGATCGAAAATAAACTGAACTGACAACACCATGGCTAAAAATGAAAAAGACAAACAGACAAATAATAGTACACAAGACACAACAAAGAAAATAAAAACTAATGAAACACTAACACCCACTGGGTGATCTTAGGTGCTCATGAAGGGCAAGCAGATCCTGCTCCACATGTGGCACCCGTCGTGTTGCCCAGTTTAATGTTACAGACCAATGTGATGTTTAAGAATGTCTACAAAAGTAGTTATTAAAAACAACATTTCCGTGAACAAACTGCATCAAAAGGTTTCTCAAAGAAGAGAACTGTATGTTATGCTGACAATTTTGCCCCTGATTGAGTTTCGAATCAATGTATTATTTTGAGGTCTTATTTGATTTGGGTTTTTTGTTTTTTGTTTGTTTTTTTTTGGGGAGGGGGGGATAGAAAGGAGGGGGTATACCATGTGCATGTTGTGTTTGTTTCACCATACACTGACCTTCTAAAATAATTAGCCAAAATTGAAATACACCATCAGAGTACATAACTTCATTGCATGAATCAACATTTTATTTATCAGATTTAATAGAAACAATTGAAATGTTGATCCAAATGAAAGAAAAAAAGAGGTTCTAATATGTTGGATGAATAAAGGTTACGGATACTTTAGATTAAAAACATTTATATGGTGTAATAATACGGTAATGAAGGGGAAGCAGCCATTGTCGTTATTGATATTTTTTCAAATACCGTTGCACAGAACATAGTTCAATTTCGAATCCCTTTTCCAGCGGGGTCTGTATTTTTAAGTGTTTTGGCCTTGAAGATAAATTGTTTGGGCTGAAAGAAAACGTTCGACATTTATAATGCTGTGTCTTTTGTAACAGTGTAATATGATATGATTACGTTAAAAGAATAAAACAGAAAGCTGATTACAACAGAAGAATGAAATAGGATAGACCGGACTTGTATAACTTTTTCACGGTTTTAAGCGTATTATAGAAAGGTTTCTGTGGTATTGGTCGACTATTGTTTATTTGCTTTTTATATATCTTTGATATGTATTCATTTGCTCCGTAATTTGGTGGTTTGAACAATTGAGTATTCATGAATTTTACTTGCTTCTCATGTTGTCGAGCATTTTTATCTTTTTTTGTGATTCCACTCATTCATACATTTATTTACCCTTTTCCATCTATTTATGCTTTGCCAAACTGTTTCAATCTATAGATATTAAGCAGATATATGTTTTTCACCATGGAGTTCTATATAATTGAGTTTGTATACCATTTGCAAGGTCAACCTGGAAGTCGAGTCCAAACTATAGAATGCTTCGATGTAATTCAATGGTTGTCGTTTGTTTATGTGCTACATATTTGTTTTTCGTTCATTTTTTATATAAATAAGGCCGTTAGTTTTCTCGGTTGAATTGTTTTACATTGTCATATCGGGGCTTTTATAGCTGACTACGCGGTATGGGCTTTACTCATTGTTGAAGGCCGTACGGTGACCTATAGTTGTTAATGTCTGTGTGATATTGGTATCTTGTGGACAGTTGTCTCATTGGCAATCATACCACATCTTTTTTTTATATTCAATCTTTCCTTTCATTCTCATTTGTGATAACTTTACCCTGAGAAAAATAAGTGTTCATCACAACTCTACAAATCATATCTAGCATGCTTTCTTGAAGTTCTTAGAATACTTA
This sequence comes from Mytilus edulis, assembly GCF_963676685.1. Lineage (NCBI taxonomy): Eukaryota > Metazoa > Mollusca > Bivalvia > Mytilida > Mytilidae > Mytilus > Mytilus edulis. The sequence goes on along the minus strand of NC_092353.1, from coordinate 41,262,580 downwards.
CTCGATAAATCGTTTTGGTTTATTATTTGTATTAAGGTGGTATGGGAGTCTAAAATAAAAATGATAGAATTTGTTCATACTTTGCCAAAATGTTGTATCTATTGATACATGTTGAAAAATATAATAAAAATGATAGGTCACCGCCCATTTTCTCAAGCTACAGGACGGGACAAAATGACACATTTTGTATGGATTATACAGGAAAAAACACCATTTTGTGATTAGAAACTAAACAAAATGATAGAATTGTTAAATACTTCAGGTAAAGATAGCTTTCAGACACTGCTTTGAGAATATCAAAATAAAAGATAGGGTCACCGTATGTTTTTTCCGGCTAAAATACAAAATAGGAAAATTACATACAGAATCCTTCAGAAAATGCACTTTTTTAGAGTTACCTCCCCTTAAAATTCTTATTTAAAAAAAAAAAAAAAAACAACCAAAAAAAATTAACATTTGCAAAAATATCAATATTTAGAAGTTATATTCTTATAAATTGGAACTTTTAAATGAAAATGTACATTAAATATCTGCATTCCTGCATTACATTTTGCTAGCTTGATGGACAATCTGGACCTTTGATTCTCTGTTTTTTACAATCCAAGATGGAGGAAGACACCCATACCACCTTAAAAGTTTTTTTTTCTTCACTTCAAATACTTCCACATTGTGTGTGACTCTTTTCAAGTAGAAAATCCCTCGTTCATAGATTAACACTATCCTCTTCCTCAATTTAAATTTGAAGTATTCAGTTGAATTATTGAACGATTATTCATTCCGAAATTTTCTTCCTTCTAAATTTGTAGCTGTTTGTCAATTCTATTCCCATTTATTCAAAGTTAAAGAGCTGATTGCTTTGTATTCACACAAATCTTATCAATGTTATCTGACAGAGAAAGTAAAATACTGCAAGGTTAACAATGAATAAATTACAACCAGGAACATACATCTATGGTCAAACTTTGACTGACACATTGTGTTGATTTACATCAATTAACGACGAAAAACACTAGTGATACTCCTCGTGTCTCTTAGTGTCATCATAATGTCATTTTATGTTTATGAAACCGACCGACTTCTACACATGGAGGAAAAAATTCATCATCAGGTTGGCATATCAAATACAGCAGGTAAATATTGAATGACATATCAACAAACTTTGGTATTTGAGTTTTTCTAGTAGCCTGGACAGTTATGTTTTATTTTTCACAGGTTATGCTATGACATTATCACTCCGTTTTGACTTTTGATTATCCCTAATGTTTTTTTCCACTTCCCTTTTATAGGTAAGATTACATAAGGTATTTTTGGCAAAATCTTTCAGAACTTTGGGTCTCGAATTCTCTTTAACCTCGTTCTTTATATATAGCCTTTTAAACTTATTTGATTTCAGCATCACTGACGAGTGTTTCATGGACAAAGCGTGCGACTGGAGTTCACACTATTAAATACGCTTTTATCTAGTATGCATGATGAGCTCGAGTTTGATAGGACATTTTAAGTTCGTCAAACTGTTGTTTTCTGGCCTATATAAGGAATAACAGTACTGTAGTTGAAGAATTCCCACCATCAAATCAAAATTGATGGTAGCAACTCTTCAACTAAAGTATTGAAATTCCGATTCTAATGCATTAAAAAAAAAGAAGTAATACGTTAGTGCTTGAAATGTTTTTATAAATTTGGAATAAAATAAAACTCGACGAAATTTAATGAATGATTTTGGCGCAAATGTATCATGGCTAAACGTGACGTCATAAAAAATGAAACCTAACAAACTGAAGGTTATTACGTTACTTCTACGATTCAAAATAACTGGATACAATCACATCAAAACGGCGATATGGAGGCCGGTGTTGTTTTACTTTTGATAATAATGAAGTAATTGAACATTTGTTGATCTAATCAATTGAAAATGGCGGGGCCCTCCTTTGTTAAGATATGTCAACTGTAAATTTGACGATAATTTTGTTTTTTAGCCAATGAAAACATTGTTACATAAAAATGCAATAGAAATAAAAGGAAATGTTGATGGGTCTATTTCAATGAGACAGTCACCCAAAATCACATCGTGAAGTGCTCATGCGCGTACTACTGGATATAATATCTATGTAATCAAATAGTATGATTGAATATTATTTTTAGAATCAGTTCGGTAGAAAGATAAGATATTGTATATGTACATATGACATGTTGCATGCACTATCATTTCATAAAATAAACACACAATGAAACTTACATTTTACATCGTGTAATGCAACAATATACCTAAACAGGTACGGATCAACTTATATAAAACCAAAAATAAATCCCCTTTTCAAACTTGAAAACATTATGGTAGTCTAATGTTTTTTTAAATTTATGATCATTTCCTTGGGAAAAAATTGAAAGGTATATACGAGCCATTTTTTTGGTCACCGTTATTTTAGATATTGTATTGATCTTCATTCTTTCAAAGGCAGGATGAGTTTTACGCTTAATAGCCTGCTTACTGTAGTGCTTCGCACCATTTCGATATTTTAGTCTCATCCAGATATTTTATGCATATGTTGTCTATACACTGTTATAGTTATTTAGATTATTTTACATCTGTTTGTGAGTTCTTTTAGGGGCTTGAATCAGTCTGAAAAAATTCTGTTGGCTATTTTCATTTTTGCAGCTGACGTTCTTGTCAAAATTGGAAAATGTTAAGCACGTGCGGTAAATATCCGAAACTGAGTTCACACAGGTCAGATATATATCTATACGGTATCAAATTACTATAGTGCGAGTCAAATCAGAGAATGTATTGTATTATGATGACAAAATTAAACTGCAGTTAGTTATTGTTTTACTCTTGTTCTATTGCAAATGTTATCAAACAAATCATTCAGTAACTGGAAATACCTTTAGTATTGTCTTTAGAACCAGCAGGTAAAACAATGAGCAACCAATTTCCTGTGTATTATGCTATTTCAAGGAGAAAAAAAAGTCCATCTGCATGACCTTGACCTTTGGCCTTGAACGTAAAAAATGTCAGATCATTACAAGGAGGAACAATATACCAAATGTGGTTAAAAAGTTTTGAAGCATATTGGTTTTAGAGTGTCCACAAAGGTGATATTGCCTTGTATTACAACTGCCACTGTGACATCGTATGGCCCTCGCGCCATCATCGTAAACCATCGTGTAGCCTTCGTAATCCATCGTGTAGCCTTCGTGATCCATCGTGTAGGCTTCGGCTGAGATATGAAGCTTAAATACCCGTCTTCGTTTAACCTTCGTTTGTCCATCTTTTGCTATCGTATATGATTTCGGCACCATCGTATAGACTTCGTTATTCATCGTACTTGCTTCGGTCACTTTTTGGTATTTTAACGAGATCGGGACCAACTTCGTACGAACTTACAATTTTCGCATTCGGGTGTCCATCGTATATAAAAATCGGGACAGTGTGACGCGGGCATTAGAAAAAAACTTCATCCGAAACATGCTGTAAAATTGGTTTTCTTTCATAACAGAGAGAAAACTTCATACAAATGGTACAGGACATTTTCAAACTGATATTCATATCAGATACAGCAGATAAATGTTGATTGACATATTGACACATTTTAGACATTTGACTTTGTTTTAAAAATGTTGACTATCGTTCTATTGCAAATGTATTGATTAAACTTCATCTAGCTTTTTTCATTGTCTCGAAACCGAAAGAAAACTTCTACAAATGAAAGAGGACATTCTCATACAGGAAGTCATATCAGATAGATCAGGTAAATATTGATTGATATATGTACATAATTTTGACAGATGGATTTTTGTTAGGTCTTCTTGACAGTAAGCTGAATATTAGTTGCTCTTTGTTCGTTTTTCGTTTTGAATTTTTAAAAAACTAAGGATTTTCTCATCCCAGGCATATATTACCTTGGCTGTATTTGGCACAACTTTTTGAAATTTTGGATCGATCCTCAATGCTCTTCAACTTTGTACTTGTTTGGCTTTATAAATATTTTGTTAATATGAGCGTCACTGGTGAGTCTTATGTAGACTAAACGCGCGTCTGGCGTACTAAATTATAATCCTGGTACCTTTGATAACTATTTGTATTATGCTATGACATTATCGATTAACTTTCGAATTAAGATTTCGATTATTTCTGAGGTTTTATTATCTCTCTATATAGATTAGATTAGATTACTTTAGCTCTTTTTGGTAAGATCTATCGGAAACGTTGGTCTTGAATGTTGTTCAACCTCTAATTTGTATTGCCTTTTTTACTTTTTAATCTGAGCGTCACCGACGAGTTTTTTGTGGACGAAACGTGAATCAGACTTACACAGTCTGGTATCATGATGTCTTGAATTAGCTCTCGCCGCGATATAGCCTTTTTGTGCTAATACGGCGTAAAGCAACCAACAACCAATCAATCAATGAATTAGACTTATCTTAGTTAGTAAAACGAAGTATGTTGTTTTCCGTTAATTTAGACTGGTCTATACTAAAGGAATTGTTTACGGGGTTGCTTTAGTGAAATATTCACCGTAATCACACCGTCAGGTCAACATATACGTAGAGCGGGGTGCTCATTTTCTCTATATTTTTCATGTTTTCTTCAGTTTATGTTCAGGTCTTTTTGTTTTTGAAGTATACTGATATTTCTATATGAAGATAACTTCAAATGCAAAATATTCTTAGCTTTAAAACGTGTTTGTTTTGAGAAAAATCATTTGAAATGTTGGATTAAAGGGTGTTTGAAATTTCCTGGTGTTTTGTCAACGGGGGACACATATTCGCCGTTGCAACACATTTATTTAAAACCAAATAACTGCAGCTTTAAACAATATTTATCAAATACATTTCATTATAGATGAATAGCAGACATTTGAAAGGTGTAAAAAACTGAAATTTAGGGCAATCAGTCAAAGAATTACTAAAGAAATACTTCTTTGAAATCGTGTTTTTATTCAGGAAATTGGCTGGAAATCGTTGACCGTTTTTCGGTCCTTTGCGGTATGTGCCGAAATTTGGTCTCATTTTCAAAAATAATCATATTTGTTATAAAAATATAATTTACCGGCATATTTTTTCAATGTCAACCATCCTTTGAAGTTTTTACACCTCAAAATCGTAAAACGGCGAAATTGTGTCCACGGCGAATATGAGCGTCCCACTCTACTATTCATAAAATAGCTATCTAATCAATTAGCATGATTAAGTATATATATGCGATCGAAAGATTTGATTTGATTTAATTTGTGATGTTTTAACGCCACATTTAAGCACCACTTTTATGCTATTTCGTGGTAGTCAGTTTTTATTTGTGGCGGAAGCCGGAGTGCCCGGAGAAAACCACCGACCTTCTATAGGAAAACTAATACAATGTTAGTCAATTAAGATTGTAGTCGAGTGCACCCGCACAAGTGGGATTGAATTCACTAGTTGACTAGCTAGTGATTGCAGTAGTAACTACTTAGACCACTCGGCCACCAGGCCCCTTCTATCGTAAGAAGTTGTTGGAAAGGTACAATATATTTCAGTATAACATGTTGTAATATCATAAACCAAATAGTATTTCCTCATTTAATACCGAAATCGTAATAAAGAGAGCCTAAGAGGGCTCACTGTATAGAGAGATTATTTTGTCACTATTTTTTTTACAAATATTTGGTAAAAAAAACTTGATATTACTCATACTGTCAAAATCGTCTTTTGAAACAGAGAGAAAACTTCTACAAATAGAGGAGAAACTTCTGAAGCAGGAAGTCATATTAGATGCAATAGGTAAATATTGATTGATAGTTCACTTGTATTAAGGACTCCTGTGCAGTAAAATTAATATTGGTCACCATTCGTTTGTTTCCCGTTTAATTCTATGACATTTTAGTTCGTTTTCGAGTTTAATTTTTGATTATTCCTGTGATTCTTTATCGTTTTTGTTTTATAGATTAGATTATCTTAGCTTTGTTCAGTAAATCATTCGGAATGACCTTCAACTTCGAACTTTATTTTACCTTTAATCTCTTTTTTGATTTGAGATTCACTGAAAAGCTGTGTGTGGACGAAGCGTACGTCTGGCGTACAAGTTATTGAGTCTGGTATGTCTGATGAGTTTATGTAGATTTGTGTCAGCTTGTTAAACTATTTTTGTTTATCTATCTATGAATTGTTGATGAATTTATTTCAATGAGATAGTCACCTAATTCATACCTATAGATCCGCATATACGTACTACAGAATGAAATGGATATCTAATCCGATACTTTGATTACATACTATTTCAAGAAACAAGTCGTTTGTCGACTTTGTTGAACCTGTTGGTAGTTTCATATTTTCAGATAATACTCTTTCAAGAACTGATTATGTTGAGCACATGCGATACCGATCTCCAACTGAAGTCATACCAGTTCGAAACATTTTATGATGGTATCCAATTATTATTGTGCGAGTCAATCCAGTGAATAGTATTTGTTATGTACAAACATGAAAGTCATTCAGCTTAATATTTTCACTGATGTGTTATGAAAAATGTTTGGAAAAAAATTATCCTAAATTATACTTTATAAATCTTCTTTTGAAACAGAAATGAAACTTTTGAACATGGAGAAGAAAATTAACAAAGAAGAAGTTATATCTTATATAGAAGGTAATTATTGAATTATAGATTTACAAACTTTTAGCAGCTAGCTTTTTTTATAGAAGAGGGACGAAAGATACCAATGGGACAGTCAAACTCATAAATCGGAAATAAACCGAAAACGCCTGGCTAAAAATGAAAGAAGACAAACCGACAAACAATAGAACACATGACACAACATATAAAACTAAAGAATAAGCAACACGAACACCCCACCAAAAACTAGGGGTGATCTCATGTGCTCCGGAAGGGTAAGCAGATCCTGCTTTTAGGCGTCATTTGTTCGTTTTCGTTTCATGCAGTGAAATTGTCAGTTCGTTTTCGACTTAACAGTTTAATTTTCCATGTAATGTTTTCGTCTAATTTTAATATGCTTGTGCATGATCAAACTTTAAGGACTTCAAATACAGGAGTGCGCTCCTTACACAGAAAAGCTTCAACAGAGAGTTAAGAGGAGGACAGATTAAAAATGACACTTTGTAAATATTAGAGACACCATCACGAATTGGTTGATCTATACGATCTGTGTCGAAAGTACCTTTTTTATGTATATATTTGACCGTTGGTTTTCCTGAATGGTTGGTTAAATACTAATCATTTTGGGGCATTTGAAAGCTTGCTGTTCGGTGTGAGCCAAGGCTCCGTTTTGGATGTTTTTCTTTGATCTTGAATTATTCACTTTTACAAATTGTGCCTTGGATGGGGAGTTTTCTCATTGGCACTCATATCACATCTTTTTCTATCTATAAACGACATTCATCACGGCTTAGATTGTAATTTACCGTCTAAGTCGTTCTGTCTGCTAAGTGCCAAACGTGACCTATTACCGAATATGACTCTTTTGCCGCATGTGAATTATTATTGCTATAGGACTTGTTTATACATCCAACATGCATGTATTTACATGATGTTTCAATTGTACATTTTTGAATTTCTTTCCATATAATATATGAATTTCAAGATTATATATACGTAACAAAAATACACCACTGTCTGTGATGTCGTAAATGGGAGATATTCGTTGTTTTTTTGTTGTTCACATGTTGTAATGTACTATAATGTTATTCATTTATGCATTTCTCTGTGTTGAGTTTTCTTTTGTTTCTGTGTAATGTATTCCTGTCATTTTATGGAAATTTTTTAACTTTGCCATATAAGTGAGAAGTTTGGCTGACCATTAAACGAAGTTCACAAAAATGTCCTGTACTTATTTAGGAATATAGCAATTGTTATCAAATAGTCCATTTACTTTAAATGTTAGCGTTTGTTTTTGTTGGAGTTCAGTGTTTATGTTGTTCCGTTGTTTTCCTCTTATAGTTGGTGTGTCAAGTATGGCAAGACTTTTTAGTCATCCAAAGGATAAGAAGGTATGTATTTCCAAAAAAATGCATTTTTAATTAATATTCGCTGGATACGAATACTCGTGAATTTCGTTGGTACAGGGGAATATCGAATTTAAATGTCCAACAAATTTACGAAAGACATATATACAAAGTTTGTAAAAAAAAAAACGAAATTAAACATCCAGGAAAATGCAAGTTTTTCTGATTACCATAGCTGTATTTTGCACAACTTTTTGGAATTCTGGGTCCTCAATGCTCTACAACTTTTTACTTCTTTGGCTTTATAACTATTTTGACCTGAGCGTCACTGATGAGTCTTATGTAGACGAAACGCGCCTCTGGCGTATTAAATTGTAAGTCTGGTACATTTCATAACTATTTCTAGATCAAATAAAATGTCTACTCACTAAAATAAATGAATCCACGGTAATTAAGATCCGATATGATTACTATGAACTGATCTCAAAACATTCTGGAAGATTCTTTGACAATTTATGTCATTTTGTACTAATTTAAATGTGCAATCTTACCTTCATAAATGTTTTTGATGATCCTGTTCCTAATGAAGGTTTTTAGAACTAAAAATGCAACCGAACTCCACAAAATATGATATCTTGGATCTTTTTCTAAAATTGTAGATTTGACGTTATGTTGATAGGAATTGGTTGATACAACTCATGTTAATTTTGTGCAAACGTTGGCGTGTGTTTTTAATCTACATTTTCATTTGAACGTTTTGTGACGTTTTTAAATGTGTATCATATTATATTTAAAAATGGTGTTATGCTCTACTTAAAACAAGTTAATACAGAAAATTTGCGATGAAATCTTGTAAAGCGGGTAACAAATTGTGTGCAAAATGTTTGCTTAATTTTTAACTATTTAAAAAGACGATCATGCAATAAATCGATAAATTCAAAACAACTTACCTTTATCTTGATTACATTTTTCTTGATATACCGCCGAAATTTACCAATAAGGCACTTACTTAAATTAAATCCAATATAAACAGTAATAACTGTCCTGCCCTAGATTGAGATGTTTCAGTTCCATCCGGAAATGTCTATGCTTAATTCTACGACAATTTCTGTGTCGTGCCCTATTGTTGATTTCAATGATCATAATATATGTATTACCGGTAAATAAGTTTGTCAGGAATTTTGTTACCACAAATTACTTAATACTTATTACTAAAAGTAGTCCGTACGTTTTTCGGTTTGAATTGTTTTACATTTGTCATTTCATAGCTGACTATGGGGTATTGAATTAACTCATTGTTGTAGGTAGTACTGGAACCTTTATTAGTTTAAACATATTAAACTATAGTGGATTGGGAAACAAGTTTTGCAACTTATATTAATCCCTTTCCACTTTGCGGGTGCGAGTGCTGCCTTGTAGCGGCATTAGCCTGCTCTTTTTCGAAATTACAAGGGTGTCTTTAACGTGCAAGAGATATGGCTCTCTCTTAACACGGGTCAGCCATTTATTGTCCCCGTCCGACGGACTATCATCGTTTCCTCAAGACCATTTATTTTTAATCCCTTTAATTTTCATCCCAGACGGGAATCGAACCAGGAACCTTTGTGTTAGTAGTCCGATGCACTAACACCACGGCTCTCTAACCTATATTTGTTAAGTGCTATGTCATGTTGTCTCTGAAGAGAGTTGTTTCATAGGCAATCATAGCACATCTTCTATTTTTTTTTCTATTTTGACTGTGTTTTTCGATAATCCTAATGAAGAATGCAGTACGAAAATAAACCCACCTGATATATATTAGTTTAAAGATTTAACTAATTCATAACAATAATACGATACATAAAGAGATTAAACATGATAATATGAATTTGACAAACTTTATGAACAACAAGAGTTGACCTAATTTTAGAAAAAGACTATTTCGCTCAAATTAGAAATATGATTAACAAACAGATGAAGAATTCTAAACACAGATATTTCTTCTTTTCTTCCTTTCTCCGCGCACATTCAACATAATGCATAATCTGGAAAATTGCACATTATTAAAGACTGCTTAAAATAAAATAAAGATAAATTCGATAATTAATGATTTTGGTCACTCAAGACTTAAATACTTATAGTGCAATACATGTAGTGATATCTGGACACAGCCTTTTCCAGTCTTTGACGATATAAACGAAGAAGGACCGCATCATAAAACTTTTGTAGCTGACTGTAAAATGTAAATATGATTTCCCGTATGATTTGAGGTTCCTAGCACAGGCACTCGTCTCAGAATGTTTTTCCCTATATACCTTTACATGAAGGTATATAGGAAAACACATTTTCTAAGACGAGTGCCTGTGGTTCCTAGTGGTTTTTGCAGATATATTGTAATTATTATTCTTGTATATGACTTATTTTTTAACATATGATACGATTTTTTGTGCCTCGATTGTAGACATATAAAAAAAACCATTAAGCATGTAGCAAGGGAAATGAACGACTCAATGAAGCAAATGTATAAATACATAAATATATAAATATATAAATATATAGAGAATAATACATGGCAAAATCCTTATCATATGTCGTATCATCCCGAGACATCAATATCAGCCCAAGGGACTTTAGGCCCGAGGGATGATATTGGGCGAGGTTGATACGGCATGTGATACGGATTTTGCCATGTTTTATACGCTTTATCATATATTTCAACAGGAGAATTATATTATATGAACTGTTTTCTGATCCATAGCACTGGGCTGAGATTACTATAACACATATAGTTAAGTTATAGTTATAGTAATCTCAGCACTGGGTTACCTTCAGTTCTACTTTTGTCTTGTTTTAAAAGTCTTAAAAGAACTGCTCAATTACATATCCAAAGAACCTGGGTAACCTTACGATTGGCGTGCTGTAGTTTTAAAAATATTTTGTTTATTGTATTTTTTGGTGTGTTTTGTATTTATTATAGTTTAGTGTGTCAAAAAATATGAAAACTTGACGTTCTTGACGTCACATGTACATGTACATGTACATACCAAATAATGACGTCATTCAATAAATTGCGTCAAGCCCGAATGAATGTTCTATTGGACCTATTTTGAGGACAAATATTTCTTAAGTTTACATAATAAAAACATAAAAAAGTAGGGGTGTGATAAAGGTTAAAGGTGTGATAAAGGGTATGCGATAAAGGGTAGGGTGTGATAAAGGGTATGCGATAAAGGGTAGGGTGTGATAAAAGGTATGCGATAAAGGGTGCGCATCAAAGTTGCGCGATATGGATTAAACAGCAGGCTATTTATCAAATATTCAAAACTAATGTATTTATTACTAAACATATGATAAATAGATATATAGATTTATAAATATCTACTATTTGCGGTACACTAGCCAGTGTATTGATATTGATATAATTGATATAATGATATTGTTATACCTACATGTTACAATTTATGATAACGTTGTTAACCAGGCAAAATTATGATGACAAAACAAATTGTATTTTAATTCAGAAGTTTTAACTAGCGACAAGTAACCTTATAATGTCGCTGTTATTGCCTCACAATAATATAATATTATTCATCGAATATTTCAAATTTAATTCTAGTTTCCTTGTTATTCTCTAAAGTAGTTTAAAAGATAAAAGATCTGTACTATGTTGGCCTCATTTATTATATCAGTGTAGCTTTTAGCATGTTATATTTATATTTTGCAGGCTTAATTTATAAAAAGAGGATATCAATAACCTGAAAAGCAAAGAATGCTTTGATTGGCTTTGTACTGTTCATTAGTGGTTTAAGCTCGTTCCATAAAAATATAAATTCTTCCAGTTCATTTGACCTCACAATATTTTGTGCTGAGAATGGATAATATGGTTTCTAGCATCTGTTTGAGCTCTACAGTTATTTCAAAAGAAGAGCTTAAACATAAAAGTACCATGTTGTTTATTGTTGTCTCTTATTCTTGCTCATGAAAATGCTTCTTTTTGAATAATTGATTATCTAGCAGTGAAAAGAAGTGAATCAATTTTCCCTTCTGCTTCTTCTTATGCCTTTTATAGCTGACTATTATGTAAGGGCTTTGGTCATTGTTAAAGGCTGTACGGTGACCTTTAGCTGTTAATGTCTGTATCATTTGGTCTTCTTGTCTCACTGGCAATCATATTTCATCTTCTTTTTTTATATTTGGTTTTCTCTTGGCCGTCACGAAAACATTCAAAAGTGCTGAACTTGGCGCTTAATACAAATCAGTCAATCATTGTTAGTACTTTATTTATTTTTTGTCCATTCCATTGAGTAATTGCTTAGGCTCTTAATGCATTAGACATATATTGATAATCTTTGAAATATTTGTTGTGTAGAAAAAGCTTTTCTATATAACATCTGTACGGATATTATGTTAGGTTTCCTTTTTGCCATAGCGCGTTGTTTATTTTCGACTTAAAATTTGAATGTCCTTTTTGTAATCTTCCTCTCTGCTTTTCAGACAGTCATATAGATACCCCCTATCTTCACTTTGACATATATTACATAATGTTTCTGTACTTTTAGTTTGATTGTTTTCATCATCTGTTGTATTTGTCATCTGTCTGTAACATTGCCCTGTCTATATGTATAACAAATAGAATTTAAAGTTTACGTAATTTGATGATGTCAGTTGCACGTCAAATTCTCCTGATTTACCTCTAAATCTCTGTCAGATTAAGTAAAGATGTTATCCAGCTGACCAAGTTTGATAGAAATCTATCGATTACTATTCCCATATAACCTTTCTCTAAAACTGACAATTTTTCAATTTCTTTGGAACTAATCCTTGCAGGAGTCATTTGAAAATTTCATTAATTTCCTCAATGAAAGCAAATCTTTCCACTTTGCTTCCTATCTTAGTATCGAGTTTCAATTATATGAATTGATTATCAAGTTGTTCACCGTGTCGTATACACAATCTAAAAACTATGAAGATTAACAAGGATGATTTGTATACGAGTACAGCATTGTTGCGTTCATTAAAACTATCTTTACTTAATCCTGCAGTTTCAGCTGTTTTTGAGATTTTTCATCTATATCACTTGAATCATTACAACATGGACTATTGCACATCAGAGTGTCCAGAACATGTTCAGTCGTTAAATATCCGCATTTTGTCTACTGTATATTTTAATATGTATTGCTTTCAAATTTGCATGGTTTTGGTTGCAACTTAAAGTATGTTGGCTGTTAACATATAGTCTTCTATTTCATTTAAAATAATTGAAATACTTTTTAGAAGTAGCTAAAAAGTGCAGGTAAACCTTTTATGATGTAAAGTACATTTTAACGACCATATGACATTATGTCATTCTATGATTTAATTGTTATCTATCTACAATTGACTCACACGCATGCACGACTTAATCAATGATGAAACTTGTTATTTTTAATTTTCACGGAAATTGAATCTTTTATGATGCAGGTTCTTGAGACGTCAGTTGAGTATGCAAATGACGATAACGCACATCAATTCACGTATACCGAATATAACACTATACTATGAAACAGCCATAGCTTTTCAATTTCTTTAAACTCTTAATTTTTTATAACCCTTTTTTCTTTAGATATAAGAATTATGTCAAATTAACAAACCAATGTCTTTATTATGAGGATTATTACTGAGTCAAGTTTTTATCCATTTTATCGCCTTTAAACAAGATTGCAATAAATGAATATGCATATGTATACAAAATATATTTTAGTTTATTTTGATTCACAGATAAAAAAAAAACAATATTAATACCAATAAAGACAATATTGTTGCAGTCGTGTCATTGACAAATATCCCACACCAAAGGAGCCATTAATACAAAATTTTGAATTGATTAGACATTTAGATATCGTAAGGAATTTAGGTGTTTTTATGCTAAATTATTTTAATCGCATGAAGTACGTACAATCACAAAAATACTGAACTCCGAAGAAAATTCAAAACGGAAAGTCCCTAATCAAATGGCAAAATCAAATGACAAAACACATGCAAAAGATAAAAAGAAAATAAATATACTGCAACTAAAATTCTCGGAAAGCATTACTTCCAGCAGATGAAAACTAAAGTATTCAATCCACAAAACAGATCAAATTCCTCTCGCCCCTCGAATATCAAATGGTCCTCCCTTTAACTTTTTTTGGGAAACAACCTCATGTGTATCATATCCATACAATTTATTTAGAAAAACGAAATAAGGTTATTTAGAAAATAAGACGCCTTTTCTGTCAATTGTTTATTTTAAGTATCCATTAACAAGAATGTGTCCATAGTTAACGGATGCCCTACTCGCACTATCATTTTCTGTATTCAGTGGACAGTAAACTTCATCAAAAACTATATTGACCCAAACTTTTTAACCTGATGCGGGACGGACGAATAAACAAACGAATGGACACACAGATAAGAATGTCCCTAGGTGGGTTATACCAATAGCTCTATCAATAATATGCATTGACTATGTCATACTAACCTTTTATTAAATCATGCTTCTGAAGCAACGAAGGGCTGTTCAAACTTAGAAATTTCAAAACCAGGGATGTATGAAAATGTATATATACGTAGAAACTATATACCCTTAACACAGATTTAAAATAATAGCCAACTTTTTATCTTTGAAAACTAAAAATATCTAGCAGGTTCGGGTGCATCCAAAGCAAAGTTTGCACTTTTTTATTGTCGTTTTTTTTTTCAATTGAGATCAATCAAGTCTGTGTTCTGCCCTTATAAAACTTAGTGTATTATAAGTCTGAACTATTTGTCAAATCATTGTCTAGACAAAACAATAATTTAGTTAGATGCTTATTACTTTTCGGTATCAAAATGTGACTTTGAAGACCCATCAACTACAAATTTCAGTTCGTATAAGGATCTTAAGCCATAAAAGCAATAGTTCGATATCGAGTATCATAACCATCATTGCCCATTTGTAACGACAAACAAATGATTCCTTGAAAGAAACAATACAATATACATCGTTAAGATCAAGAGACAGATACATGACCTGTTTAACGATAAAATGAAGACGTATGCTGTCTTATTATAACAATGTCGTTAGACCAATTTCCCAATCAAAAATAAAACTTCTCTGCAATAAAAATCGCATTTCTATTATTCAATTATGCACAGTATACTTTTATAAGTAATCTGAAAACTAAAAAGTTTACCCCTAAATAAATGCAGTCTGTTCGACTGTATTTTCTTCATTAATTTAGGTGTTGACCAAAGTTTTCTTTGCGGTGTCGAGAAAGAATAAATAGCTAAATTCAACACCAGACGACCAATTTAAAACATGATGAAAAAACTCGTCAAACATTATTATTTATAGAATCCAGCATACGTATAGATTGAATGTACGATAAGCGCTCATTTGCTGGATGTTTTCCTTAGATTCTGTAAAGGCGAATTATTCCATAGCCTAAATATCATGTCATGTTATATTTGTCTATGGAAAAATTTAACAAAATATACTTTAAAAATAAACTAAACTGAACTCCGCTTGTACTATTCCTTATATTGTTTAAGTTCAACGGAGGTAGGGCCAATTTCCCATAGATCAGCTACAATCTCACAATAATAATCAGCAAGTTGTTGAAACTTTTTATTACTCAATCTGAATTGTGTAACAAGGTAAAATGAAATACCACATTTCCGTTTAGTATTACTACAACATTTTATACATCGGTTTATTTTCAATAGAATATTGGTTTTTGATTTAGAATATATTTCGTGTACATGAATAGATATATACTAAGAATTTTACGAAATTACAGTTTTAAATTATCTTTAGTTTTTTTTTATTTGGTTATATGTTAAAAATTAAAACAACCCTATATCATCAGGAACTCTCAACACCGCAAATTAGCTTTTTGAAATACAATAAGGTAATAAGTGTTCTGATGAAGCAGTTGTGCACAAATTTTATCACATTGCCAACCTTCATTAAGATTTCTAATCTAAAAAGATTGCCTGTGGTAAACTTAAAAAAAAACCAGAACCATCTTCGCTAAAAGGTAGAAATATAAGGGTTGTAATTCCGACTTTATTTTAAGGCGAACTAACATCCATATCCAAATAATGTCGTCCTCCTAATCGCATTAGAGAAGACAGATTTTGAACGAAATTTTACGATACCATACACTTTCCGATAAAAAAAAGTCCACGAAAATCATGAATTGTAACAGTCAAATGAATTTTTTATCGGATTAAACTAGTTTTATAAATATACTCAAACTATAATTTCCTTAAGAAATATACCAGACTTGTCAATTGTATAAACAAAACGCACGTTTCGCTGACAATTAAATAAAATCATATACGAAGCCATTTAGAGGGGATTTTTTTTTCAGGAAACCACATTAAGTAATTTTGTTTGTTTTGATGTCAATTAAAAGAGGGACGAAAGATACCAGAGGGACAGTCAAACTCATAAATCGAAAATAGCTAACAACGCCATGGCTAAAAATGAAAAGGACAAACAGGCAAACAATAGTACACATGACTCAACATGTTTGGGGCTTTATCTGCGGGGACAACATATTTGTCATGAAGGTAGGATAAGATTTTTGAAACTTTACCATTTATTGTTTAATATTTAGCAACAACTATATGTGCATGTGCAGGACTACAGCACCCAACCATGATATCATCTAGGTCGATTTTGTATAGTTAATCGTTTGAAAAAAAACCTGAAATTTTCACACAAAGAAGAAATGACTTTTGGTAGTCACGAAATAACCCATTATACATTCACCAATTGTATCAATGATTCCCAAACGAAGCGTATAACATATGGGTATCGGTAAAACACATTGTATATATCAATGATTATCACAGAAGTCTATCACGATCATCATTCATGATGGGGTCCGCATAACTGTCTTTAATGTCATTGTTTAGAGCCCGTATGTTTGCGACTGTAACACAAATGAGAGGTTTCGCTAGCTATAAAACCAGGTTTAATCCAACATTTTCTACATAAGAAAATGCCCGTACCAAGTCTGGAATATGGTAGATGTTATCCTTTCGTTCGATGTGGTTCAGCTTTTCATTTTTTTCATTCGTAGGGACTGTCTGTTTTGAATTTTCATCGAAGTTTTTTTTTTTTTAAATTTACCTTTTTAGGTAATTTACTTCCCTGTAACAGTAATATTTTGTCAATGACGTAACGCGAGCCCTGTAAAAGTGCACCTAATTACAGATATACAGTCAATATGTAAATTTAATCAACTTGTTTGACATCAAGTTCCGCAATTAGACGACCCGCACTATCCAAGTATTAAATATATGTTGGATTATCAAGTGGTCCTGAAAATGTGCTCACTTTTTTTCAAATTCAACGACATAGGTGCGATCAAGTCGGTCATCACACTCAATGAGATAACATCATATATATATATATATGTATATATATATAGCGGAATGTAAAGATAAGCGATATTGCCGACTTTATTTAGCTACTCATACGAAGAAAGGATACTTTTCACGGAAATGTTGACCGGAAATGTGTGCAATTTATTAGGAAATGACTCAATGATATGATAAGTTTCTATTAATTTGTTATGTAAATTAAGAAAAAAAATATATAAAAGAAGGCAGTAATCTGTCTGTGTCAGAAGGGTCGTTTGAATATTTGAAAATTCTCCTCAATACGATACATAGCAGTGTAATTTACTATATACAATGTACAACCTTGTTTAATGGTCTCAAAATAAACAATGAAACGTCGATTACATATGCCGTTGTCTTTCTTTGATGCATAAATTTTATCAATCAAGTTTATTATCCTGTAGTATAAGAGATAGATGCCAGTTAAATAGGCACTAGCCAATTATAAAATCTTAGTGCAAGCTTTTGGAAATACTACCCAGAATACATCAGATTCTGGACGGTAAAATGTAACGATTTGATAAACATCTGCTATTAAAATTTTATAAACCAGACACGCTTTTAATGTTGAATCCACCATTTTCTACATTTCCTGTACCGTGTCAGGAATATTACAGTTGATCTCCTTTTTTGTGTGTGTTTGGACCTTTGATTTTGCCATTTACTAAAGGACTTTACGCTTTGAAAAAAGTAAAATCACAAAAATACTGAACTTAGAGGAAAATAAATTCGGAAAGTACATAATCACATTGCAAAATCAAATAACAAAACGCATCAAAAACGAATGGACAAGAACTGTCATATTCCTGACTTGGTACAGGCATTTTCAAATGTAGAAAATGGTGGATTAAACCTGGTTCTATAGCGCTAACCCTCTCACTTTAATGACAGTCTCATCAATTTCCGATATATTTCCTTGAATTTTCCTTGGCGTTCGGTATTTTTTGTTTGTTAACAAAAGACTCCTGAAAGACATTCGAATCATATTGTTCAAAAGGCTAAAGTACGAAGATGAAGAACATTTAAAACCCAAAAAGTTCCGAATGATTTTGCCCATTAAAGCTAGAACAATCTATAAATGTGGTTGAAAATCCTTAGTAGTTCGAAAAATTAACTGAATGCAAGCTAATATTAAGCTTAGTTAACAAAAAAAAAAAAAAAGAATAATGATTGAAAACACGTATTTTCTATGAATCGCTATTTCAACTGATTACACGAAGTCTAATTACTCCGACTATATATTGATTTGAAGATTACAATATATATATTTAAAAGATAGTAGATGCTGGTCGTGCCATTCTTGAAAAATATGATATATTGGTTTTTTGTTCACTAACATTACCAGTGCATCGTATGTCTCTGTTATTTAAAAGGAATTCCATATTGAAGTTCAAAATTCGCTATCATGTGCAAGATATATTTCATGAACATCTATAGTTCCGCATAGAAATTGAATCCGACCAATGAAGAAACAAAGATTATGAGTTTCATTATGCTTGTTAAGATCATGCAAAACTTTATGACGAATATATGAGCATTTCTTCGAGAATATTAGCTGATAATGTGTGCAATGTTTTAGATTGTAGCAACCGAAGCTTATATTAATTTTTTATTTAAATAAAGACAAAAATATAAAAGACGACTGTGATCTTTCTGTGTCTGAAGTATCGTATGAAAATTCATCTCAATACGATACGCTGCAGTGTAATTCACTGTTTACACAATGTACATCCTGGTTAAATGTATAATTGAACGTCAGTAGCATATGCCATTGACATTCTTTGATGCAGAGATTCTATCGATCACTACTGGGGTCAAAATTATGAATGAACACAGTACGAGCTTGTCATACAGAGTTAAAAGCGCTAGCCAATCATAATGTCTTTGTGTATACTCCATTCAATAAATTCCCAAGAATACATTGGATTCTTCACAGTCAGTTGCAACAATTTTTTGAAAACTATTACAATTTTGTACACCAAACGCGGTTGTTGTAATCCATCATTTTCTATATATGCAAAACATCCTGTAATGAGTCCCGAATATTACAGCTGATTTCGTTTGATGTGTTTGGGCTTTTATTTTGCCATTTCATGAGGAACTCTCCGCTTTGAATTTTCCTTGAAATTTGGTATGTTTTTGTTTACAAAAGACTCATCATTGACGACCGAATCAAAATGGCCAGATAAAGTACGAAGTTAAAGAGTCTGGGAAATCAAAAACGTTCGAAAAGGTTTTGTCAAATTCAACTAAAATATATATTCATGGGGTTGAAAATCCTTAGTAGTTCTAAAAATGAACTAAATGCAAAATGATATCTAGTTAGGTTAAGAAAAAAATAATAATGATTAAAAACACGTATGTTCTATGAATCGCTATTCCAACTGATTACACGTAGTCTGATTACTTCGCCTATATATTGATTCGATTCTATTTTACAATTATATATATATTTTAAACATAGTAGATGCTGGTCATGCAATCGTTGAAAATATTTTAAATTGGGGTTGTTTGTTTTTACTTTGCTTGTTCAGTGGCTGGAATTTTTCTGTTATTTAAAGGGAATTCCATATTGAAGTTAAACATTCGCATTCACGTACAACATATTATTCATGAACATCCATAGTTTCGCAAAACAAATTGAATATGTCTAATTACGAAACGTGTTCGTCTGAGATTTTGAATTCGATTTTGTTGGTTGAGATAAGCAATATTCCGAACTCTTCGACGAATATAGAAGCATTTCCATGAGTTTGATAACTGGTGATATGTGTAATCTATAAGAATGTGACTCGATGAAATGCAAAGTTTATTGCAATGTATAATGTAAATAAAGACAAACATATATAACAGAAGGCTGTGATCTGTGAGTGTCTGAAGTGTCGTCTGAAAATTTGAAAATTATATATCTATACGACACATTGCAGTGTAATTTATTGCTTACAAAACGTACATCCTGGTTTAAAGTTCTCAAAATGAATGATGAAACTTCACATAAATATGCCGTTGACTTTCTTTGATGTAGTGATTCTATTAATCACTAGTGTGTTCAACATGATGAATCCAGATAAAGGTTGTAAACAAACGAGTCCGGCAGTATTAAATGAAGAGGTCAGTAAAAGAGACGCGGGAGGATTTCCAATGTGATGGATATAAAATGACAAAAAGTAATGTGTTGGGCTACTTATAAATTTGCGGGTCAACTCGGGGCGCGTACATCAAATTAGAAATAGCTTAACACGGTTGGATGGATATAAGTTGTTTTAGATTGATTACTGGATTGAATGATTGATTGGTGGTAGGTGTTAAACGCCACTTATATTCATTATGAAAATATCGTGACGTTAAGTTATAATTGATTGAGGAAGCCTTACTGACTGGAAAAAACCAGCCACATAAGACAGGAAAATTATCAAATCATATTCAATTATAATCGGAATCGAAGAACCTGCCACATGCGGCGTTTGAAAGCTGCAAACCATCAGCGTTGACATTCTACACGTGATTGCTTTTAATGTAGAATCTAGAACACTAAGCAACCAAGCCATGAATTTCGTGTTTGTTTGATTAACTAATTGATAAGTGTTTAACACCAGATTCAGTGAAATCATTATGTATTAATGTACGCTTTTGTAAATATTAGCCAGATTACATTGTATATTGTATTCTGTACAGTAAATAAAGTGTTTTCATACAGAGAACATTTTCTTATCTTGATACATTTACAAAAAAATAAAATAATATTGAATCAGAAGCAACATCATTGTTTCTATGGCTAGCTAGTCCAACACTTTAAACACGCTTAGATATAAATTCGATTGAATTTTACGATATATATCTATAATACTAAAATTACGAGGTCCCATTTGTCAGCCGTAATCACGTAAAAACGACAAATCAAAGAATTCAACTTTATATACAACTAATATAGTACAAAGGTGTAGATTAAAAATTACACCACTCCAGGCTCTTTTGTTTTCCACGTAATTAATATTGCCAATAATTAGGAAGTTCCGGGTCGAGTCCGAAACCGATACCAATAGTATAATCACCTGTTACCTATTACCTTATCTGTACGTTCCGCATCTGACAGGCGCACTACCAAACAGTGTATTTAGAATTTTGCTGTATACTGTTGAGTAAAAAATACTCCATTCCAGGCCCTTTTGTTTTCCAAATTATTAATATTACTAATAATTGATAGGTTCCAGGTCGACGGGTTCAAACAGAAAGATTTTTGAAAGCAGAGAAAACTGTGCATCTTATACATGTTATAATCGGCATGACTTTATCAGATGACAATCAGTACCAATACTAAAATAAGGCATACGCATAGTTATATATCAGTCACGGACCCGCGATATCACGGGTGTGTTCTAGTGTATTTGAAAACTTCAAGATCTTTGTCAATAAATCTTGTAAAAATATATTTAATCTTTTGTTGTTGTATACTATATTTAGTCAAATGTTATTAAAACAGAGGCAAAAGATATCGCGGGACATGCAAACTCATTTGTGAAAAATAAACTAATAACAGATTAGCTAAAAAAACAAGACCATAAGACAAACATTAGTATACAATATACAACATAGAAAACTAAAATGAATGTGCAACATGAACCCCACTAGACACTTCGGCTGATCTCAGTTGCTCTGGAAGGGTATTCAATTTCCTCCTGCTCCACATGTGGCACCTGTCGTCTGGTCATGTTAGTACAAACCCGGTAATAAGTCTAAATCCGTAGGTCACATTCCGGAAAAGTGAACAAGATTGTATTAACGGCATTAAGAACATATTCTTTGAAATAGATAATCCATCAAGGTCAATCAGCTTGTGATGGCGTTCGTAAAACGTACAATTCGATGATCATCTTCACCACTTGGAACTCTTTAATACGTATAGCTTACTTGTGAGCAGCAACCCTCTATAAAAAAAATGAGGATAAGAAATACAAGCCCTGGAATGTTGTGGCTGTTGCATTCTGGTTTAACATATTGAAGTTCAACATTCGGACACATGTACAACATATGTTTATAATTTTAATCACTTTAAAAAATCAGAAATATGACAACAAATAAAAACAAAAAGTCCTATAGACAAAGCACATAAATATTGTCAGTGTCTGAGCAGACAATGAAGATGAACCAGGAGTATGTCAAAGAACGCCTCGTTTTTTTTAAAGTTCATCGAAAGATACATACAGTAGACAAAAGATACGTATCAACTTCACAAATACAACACGATGATCTTGAAGCATAGAGTCTAGGTACTGACGTTGTTAATCATCTAGATGACTTGTTATATTTGTGTTTAATTTGTCTGTGTAAATTATTTCTATTATTGTTAAGTCTATTTGATGCGACTCGGTACTTATACTTTCCGTCACTGTGTTATTTTGCTATAGTACTGTTTTGTGTTCTTTTTATAATGAGCCTTGTCTTTATATGGTTTATGCTTTTTTGGGAAATAAATGCAACAGTAGTATACCGCTGTTCAAAACTCATAAGTCGATAGAAAAAAACAAATCCGGGTAACATACTAAAACTGAGGGAAATGCATCAAATATAAGAGAACAACGACACAACATTAAAATGTAACACATACAGAAACGAATATTGTTTCCTTTCAAAAGTGATTAGGATGTGTCAACAAAACAAACGGACATCTTAGGTAAACCGTTAAAAAAAGGAGGTACAGCTGTCATTAATGCTTTATAATCTTACTCAATTTAAAAACAAACAAATAAGCCAACAAAGAAACACAAATACTGACGAAGCACTTAAGCAAAAATTTACCATAGCACAATAAGCGTTCAATTCTACAAACAACATTCGGTGAGGATGTAACTAAAAATATTAACCTATAACATGTATAAGATATAAAAGCATTATGGAAAAATAAAAAAAATAATCAGAGAGTGAGAAGAAAAGCGTTTTTTTGCAGGATTCCGGTTTTGATTTTCTTCTTACGTTGATTCTGAAATTTCTTGGTATTTTCCTTCCAACAATTGTAAAAGATATATGAACGGAAACCGATATTGAATTTGCTAAATATGGTTACCTTAGCTGTGGCACCCGTATATATATATATATATGAGATGTGTGATATTTTCAAAGAAAACTTATATTGTTTGCGCCAGGTTTTTTTTAGTTTGGTCTTTCTGAGTTTTCTTCTTCTTGTAGAACTCCTTCAATAGTATCATTTCAAATTCGCTTTAATATTTAATATCACAAATATTTAACTTTATATCGTATATATATAATTGCAACTGTTAACAATGTCAATCTTTAACCACGGTCTCATTTAAGAGTCATAGAGAAACATCAATTATTGATATTTCAGATTTTGTTGTTTAGAACAAAAACTAATATTCAAAAACTCATCTAAGATACCAGGATTATAATATTGTACGCCAGACGCATATATTTATCTTATTAATGTCTGACATTCGTCTTAGTTTTTTATATTGATACACAAAAATAACTCGATCCTATCTTATTTAAAGCTTGTATCCGAGCAGCTGCTCCTTGTAAGTTATAAATCATGTCGACATTCATTCACAGAAGCAATGATATAATGGCGACCTTCAGAGGTTTATTACAGTCAATATGTCACAATTGATTGCCATTCCCATTCATTTATTTGTCGCACATGTACTAAATAAAACTTTTGTTTTTCAATTTGCTGATCAGACGTGGTTTGTTTTATTTAAGGTATAATAATGATCATTGTCTCAGTTTCAAAAGTCGCTGAAGATTGAAGATTTACGATTAACGTCTGTGGACCATAACTTCTTGTTGCCTCATTTTTCATCTCGAATTCGGCCAAACTATATATGTTATTAGGTCAGGCTTATCAAACTTGAAACTTTCACGTGAAGTATCGCTAAGACTGAACATGTTTTCAGCAGAGAACATTGATCTAAAGGTTAGGACGAAATGTGTTTAATCATTAAGATGTATTAGTAAATTCAAAGTCCAGTTGTTACATATCCGGTCAAATATGCAGCTGTATTGTCCACATTTATATCTTTGAAACAAGATTATTTTTCAATAAATGCATATAAATGTATCTAACGCAACTTAATCAAAAACTGTTACGTTGATAGAAACAAATTTTGATTGCAGAATTCTTCCTCAGGCTTGTTATCTCCCGAAGTTTCATAGTTGAAACAATAAGACGGCCGTCCCCGTTGACAGTTTTTCATTAATTATGGCGATGCGCAGTTGATACTGCTGTGTATATTTTTCCTGTAGGTTTTATATGAGTATGTTTGCAGTAACCTTTCAAATTCACCTTATCATTCAGGAGCACCGGAGATCACCTCCAGGTTTTGGTGGGGTTCGTGTTGCTTATTCTGTAGTTTTCTATGTTGTAGCCTTGTGTACCATTGGTTGTCTGTTTGTCTTTTTTAGTTCTTTTTTAGCCAAAGCGTTTTCAGTTTATTTTTAATCAATGAGTTTGAATGTCCCGCCGGTATATTTTGCCCCTCGTTTTCCTTTTTAAATAAAAGAATAATGTTTTATTCAATTGGACACCTTAAAAGATCTTTTCAAAGTGTAAATATTATGTAAATACTGCTATATAAAGGCAACAGTAGTATACCGCTGTTCAAACTCCATGGACAAAAAACAAAATCGGGGTAACAAACTAAAACTGAGGGAAACGCATAAATATAAGAGGAGAACAACGACACAACACTACAAAGTAACACACACAGAAACGGACCAAGCATCAGACAAAATCCCACGAGATATATGTTATTATCTAAATGAAGAAATTCTGTGAAAATGAGTGGTGAAATAATAATCATCCTTTTCATCCGACATGCTCGGTTCAGATTGGCTCATACACTGTTTAAACTATTACTCAATATCTTAAACGATGAACACTTCAATGGACTAGTTTGCTTTGTTGCCTTTAAGCCACAAATAAAATATAATGACTTTTATTCATTCATTACATGAAATAAATGGTTTTGTAAATTGTGATCGCTTAAGTCCGAAGGCAAATTAGGATTTTCATTTTCGAAATAGATTTATTTCAGACTAATAGTGCAAGTGAGAATTGTCCTTAAAAATTAAAGATAGTTGTGATGAATCAGCAAAAATAAATGATTTAGTTCTCCGTCAATGATACTTATGATTTAATTGAATATTCATAAATTGAACGTCTACAAATAAGTATCATATGTCAAATAGTTGTACAATTGTATTTACAAAGCCCACCCATCCCCCAACCCAAATTTGAAAGACTATAAAAAAGCTGGATTTTTCATTGCAAAGGTAATATATTAATAAGAGTATGTGTTATGATTGCCAATGAGACAACTATCCACTAAAGAAATATAACCAAATGAAGACGTTGGTACATAAAGGTTATTGCACAGATTTTAATGACTATTACCCATACCATACCACATATGAAGCTATAAAAGGTTCCCAAATAACAAATTCACAACACTTCCAACGAAAAAATGTTTATTTTTTTTGCATTTGTCGTTGATCAATTTACTTGCATTTCAATCTCGAAAACTGAAATGGAATATACTAGTTTAAGATCTCGACATATAAAGACGAAGGACAAGTGTTTATCTAATGTTTCTCATTTAATTTTGTCGTTACCAATAAATATTCAGACAGTAGACAAACTTGAAATATCAACAATATGTGAAGTTTTCCCCAGCTATATACACTGTATGGAATAGACGTATGTCATTGATACTATATATATAGATAATGAATTTGACAGAATCTCTGTTTTTTTTTCAATATTCACAAGTATCAGTTGAGAAAAACAAAATGAGGCAACGCCATCAAAACTTTTATCGGAAATGTTCTATATTCCAAGTAATCATTATATAACTAAAACATTATCGGTGATAGAAAGGTTATCTAATGATTTTTAAACGATAATGAAGACAAGCGGTATCTTCTTATCTAATTATCTGCAAAAAGATGTGTTTTTTATGTGACCTACTTGTGTAGTCACTATGACAAATTCAGAGTAAGCAAAATTATTCGTAATGCATTTTCTATATTGTATATGTACTGGTGATGTTCCATATTTTTTTTTAAGACAACACCAACTAGTACAAAATGGAAAGCACTTACTGTTACTAGAAATGCTAGAGTTGAATAAAAGCAAATATTATGTAAATATTATTGTGCGGCAAAATAATGACTTACAATGCCGTTGAAGACAATGCTTGATAAGATAGTTATTATTCAATGGCTCCTTTGTGCAGAAAAATTAAATACATATTTTCTATTTACTTTGTAAAGTATGAATTCAATTTTTCTGGATTTTTTTCAATTAAAAGTAATGTCAATACTGTATCACCCAATCAGACGCCTTACAAGATTCTGTTCTGAATACCATATTCGAGTTGTGGGGTAAAAAAAACTTACATTCCGTTGATCTCCCCTTTTAACATTGATAGATAGGTTTTGTGCGGACTGCGTTAGGCATGGCTTCATTATTTACCATCCGTCGTATTTTAAACGTTTTATTACCGTGGACATTATAGATAATGAGTAATGCTGAAAAGTACTGCAAACATCATGTGTCGGATTATCATGTTATACTATCTCTTGATAATTGTCCCCATATTCATTACAAATACTTGACTTCAACTTCGTTCCTTATTTGACCTTTTTATCTTTTTTTTTTTATTCAAGCGTCACTTATGGGTCTTTTATAGAAGAAACGCAGGTTGGCGTACTCAATTTGAATTCTGTTATCAATGCTGAGTGTGTTATGATATGGCCATACATTGCTCCATCCGTTTAAAAAACCATCTTCAACTATTTCCAAATATTCCCTTCTGAGGTACCAATTAATAAAAAAGAGAATATTTATATTTTGTTGACTTTTCCACGCTTGGTTAACCTTTGGCAAGTTCACTTGATTGTTTGTAATTATTAAGCATAAAAGTGTTAAAATAATCTTTAACCATCCCCCGTCTGTTGATATAGATTGTAATAACCTACAACCTTATCTGGAAAATTACTTAGCAATGAGTGTAAAAAGAACTCAAACGATTCTGACCAATCAATACACAACAAATGACGGTTGCAATTTGACAAAATAAAGAAATCCATTTTACGATGAATTAAAAATCAATCAGTTTTTTGTTACTTTTGTGAAGTTTCTTTCAACAATTTATTGATAGTACTGACTGCAACGT
Organism: Mytilus edulis; assembly: GCF_963676685.1. Taxonomy (NCBI): domain Eukaryota; kingdom Metazoa; phylum Mollusca; class Bivalvia; order Mytilida; family Mytilidae; genus Mytilus; species Mytilus edulis. The sequence continues at coordinate 41,235,065 of NC_092353.1, read as the reverse complement.
GTTGCACACTGCAAATATATATTTATAAATATAAACACTGACGAGCGTACAGACATGTGGTAATGTCGTTAATCATACTTTACGGTAGAGCTTCATCATTAAAAAGATGTCCGGCTTAGTTAACACGGAGGAGATTACTAATGTTTTGTATGTAAGTATTGTTGTTTATTATCATTTTTCATATTTTTGGATTGAATAGCACATGTCAGTTATTTTATAGTTTGTGGTTTAAAGATAGATTTGTGTAGCTGTTAGATAAAGATACGTAATATCGACATCGATTTAGCTAGAGAAGAAACTATTCTAGAGATTTTGATTAGTTAAAGATGATATTGGCAAAGTTGTCGATTTCATTTAGTGCATTTATATCAAATATTAAGGAAAGTTGTATTATCGGAAATATTAGTGACTTCTAATATCTAGGAGGTATTTACACTGGGGATATGTTGGAACGTGGTTTCGTGTTGATTTAAAATATACATATGGCAGATTTAGTTTGTTATTTGTTGTTATAATACTTCTGTTTGAATAACAGTTTTTCGTTTGTTAAACAGATGACTTTATTTTTAAAAGATAACTCGGCGGCTATCATATTTTTAAATGTTACCCTCTCAAAAAACATCAATACGCAATTTTCTGAGGGATTAAACGCGTCATATTTATTATGATTATAGGTTTAAGTCGGAAGTCTAACTAAATATTAATCATAACAGAAAATCTAGTACCATAGTTAAAAAGATGATAGAGCAAATTGTCATCCCTTGAGTAAAACATTGTCGACTTTGACTTTGTATTGTTTATCAATGTTTTTGCAGGGAATGTTTCGTTCTAGGATTGTTGCAATAATATATATACTTTCCACAGGACACAAAAATAAACTAAAATGCAAATGGATATGGGCACTCCAAACCAAATAAAAGACACAAACCCAAACCATAGTACTATGTGATAAAAGTTTAATGTTAAATTAGAAAAAAGTTTAAAGAAGGACTTTTACATTTAAAAAAACTATAATTTCTAAACTGGCCTAATTATAATTGATAATGATGCATAGCTAACCTTTTTATACCATGGTAACTCATAAACAATACAAGTATCCAAGGATACAGGTATCAAAATTACCAAAAATATAGGACAGTTCACCAGACCATATTAACTACCAACAAACGTTCAAATCTTTCTAAAAAAAAAAAAAGAGGATGACCTGTACTTGTCATATTTTATTTGAATAAAAAAGTGAAATCACAAAACTTCTGAACTCCGAAGAAAATCTAAACGAATAGTCCCTAATCAAATGGCAAAATCAAAAGCTCAAACACTTCAAACGAATGGATAGCATCTATCATATTACTGACTGGGTACATACGTTTTCTTATGTAGACAATAGTAGATTGAAACATATGAATGAACTAAAGTTGAAAGACACAAACATACAATATATGTCTATCGTCTAATTGTCACAATTCCACATCATTTAGTTCAATATTTTTATTTGCTTGACTATTCTTAACAGTTGTAGCTGTATTCCTATCTTTTGATACAACAAACATCAAATCCGATATTGTTCAAATCTGTCATATAGACAAAAAGTATTTGCAGTATGTAAATATTACAATAAACATATAACAAAAGATGATAAGTGTCGCTACGTTAGTCCATACCTCGAGTTTACCATTGAATACATAGTTAATTCCTTCGGGAATCTTAGTTTGCTGTAATATTAAGTACATTTTCCTCCAGGAACTTCACACCTTTGTATATAGTAATAAAAGTTTTTGATTGTGTTTTGAAGCTTTTAGAATCATTAATGGGTTCCATAAATCCTCGATCTATCGAGAGCAATATAACCAGAGCTGCGGTATATCGTTTTCTCAGAATTATAAAGTACATTTAAATGATAAAAAAAGGTTTAACAAATATACCAAGCTCCAAATTCAAAACGGAGAAGAAAAAAAGAAGCAAAATCAAATGATACTAAACAATGAAACAAGTGAAAAACAACTGCCATAATAATTAAAATTGCATTAATTAATACAAATGCAGAAATATAATTAAAATCAGGCATATAAAGGTGTGTTTTACCTTTTATAATTTAAAAGATTACAACTTCTTACTTCAAAGTGGCAAATCTTTAAGAGACATCAATTGTTTGTATATAAGTTAGATATTGTAACATGTTGTAAGACTTTGCGAAACGAATGACAACTGGTACTAAGAACGATTGAGTGAGAAGTACACATGGTTTAAGCAATACCTTTAAAAAACATTCTGCACAAATTGAAGTCAACAATGTAAACATTAAGCATTTCTTTTTAAAATGGTTTGCAGAAAAATGCTTACTTTAAATTAAAAATTCGAAAATTTAGATATAGTGATAATAGACAAAGATGAACATGTACAATATGTTAATCTTGGCATCTATGATGGAGTTTGTTATTAAAGACTTAAAATACTGGCATAAATTATACTCGATGGTTCAAAAATGTCATTAGTCCCTCATCATAATCTTGAAATATGTTAAGTATTAATAAGCAAATATATTTATAAGTCATACAATCTTTGATACTGCTTTTTCTTTTTCTGCCATTTAGGCCATCCGATGAAATTAAGCCTGAAAGGTCTACGACGTTAAAAACGAAACACATACACTAACATTAATAATGTAGCTGTTCATGTTAAATGTGTGACATTCAAGTTCTGGCAGAGTGTCCGTTGCGTATAGGTTCACAACTAAAGAATTCTGTAAATATGTTTTCGTTGTAATCACATGATCCGTCGTATTGGTGCAGTTCAATTATTAGAAACCGATGCCAAATAGTCTTCTATTTATTGCATCGAAAACATACTTTATCGTCCTAACGAGTAACCGAAAGAACATTTAAGAAAATAACGATTATTGCATTCATATTGATGCATGTTGTTGTCAAAATTTCTCCAAACAATCTGACATGAAAGATTGATTAACTGCAATGCATCAATTTTGAATTGAATGGTCTATGAAATGAACAACTATTCAAATCAGAATTTTCCATTCTTTTTGTTAAATCTTTTATCTCCAAAACGAAATATTTTCAAAACCATCATCATGAAGATCTAAAGATTTTTGTTTTATGTTTACAGATAGATATTGCACATTGTTTCTCATTTCCTTTGCACGTGTAATTGAAATTGCATTTTAGATTAATGGCACGTGTGCCATTTTGCAGCAAACCTGAAATTAATCACCACTCAATTATCAAAACGTTCTAAAATGATCCGTATCAGTAACCTGTAAAATTAGGTTTTTCTCTGTGATACATTTCATCTGCATGAGTGTTGGTGATTTCATTTACAGTGTGTAATGAGCATTTAGAAAATAAGTAAATTAAAAGCAGAGAATTGTCTCTTTTTGAAGGACTTAGAATAAATTGGTGTTTGTTTCTCATCGTTTCAATTACTTCGATTTTATTTAATCTCAGAAGTATACTATAAGCTTAAATCAAAGTTGAGCAAAGGGGAAAAATGTTTTAGAAACAGTTTTGATTAATTATAACAAGATTCAATAAATTCATGAAATATGAAGACATATTGTTGATGCAGAGAATTGATTAACATATTCTCAATATTTCTATACTTGTTAGCATTTTAGTGTCGACATGAATTATCATTTATATGGCCATCCTTGTTATTTAACTATCGACGAAACTCTAAATCTTCCCGAAAAACTTATGAATTTCTACCCCATGAATAGATAACCTAAGCTTTATTTAGTAAACTCGTTAGGAACTTTTGGTACTCAATGCCCTTCAACGTCGTACTTTATTTATACTTTTCATCCTGTTTTTATTCGATCTACCAACAAGATGACCACCAATTTGGGCAAGGATATAAAATTGGGAAAGCTTGGTTGCAAGTTTTCGTTCACAAATATGCATTTAAACTAAAAGATTCTATGTTATAACCCACTTTTTAGTGTTTTTTACTTTCATTTGTTTTAATATATTACACACTTACATGTTCTCCATTTTCATCCTGTCGTCTATCTATTCTGGTAAGATTGTTTTTTCGTTTTTACCAGTCAATGGTATGATATCCAATACCCCTTATCCCATCATTTCTCTCCCACCCCAAAATGTGTTAACCGTATTCCCCTAACATCCTATTGCACCTTGTATTTCATGAACTTTCGATTTTTTAATTTGTTTTTAGTTATAGTAGCCGTCTTTTTTTATTACAATTAAACGCAGAATTCAGTAATTCAGGAAATTAACAGGATTCAGCTCCCTCCAAAAAAAATAAACACGATATCTACAGGTGAACACAATTGACAAGCATCGATACCATATGCCTTTAGTCTAGACTGGACGAGAATAAACCCCTACATAATATAATCAACAATTCCATAACAGACAAAAAAGACCAATAAAACAAACAAGCAAGACAATTTTCAACGGTTCCGGATTTGGCGCATGTACATAAACATGGGACGAGATTAAATTGTTTTTCAGATTATATCCAAGCATCACATGGCTAAATTCGATGGTTTTAATTACAGACGACAACACCATTAGGTCATTTAATTGAGACGCACTGTTTTAATTCGAGACGCACTGTTCTTGACAAATGTTTTGCTCATTTATCTCATTTTTAATGTCTTTTTTTTTTTGGCATTTTTATTTTTAATATTTTAAGAATTGGCAGGAGCTGCTACTTTTTTGGTTTGTCTCGTAAATTTTATAGTTTGATTTTTTAATTTAAACGATTTCGATCCAATAAACATTTCCCGCCTTCAATGTGACGTTGTTAGTACAGCTGTGATTTCCATTTTTTCTTAAACATAGTTTCATTATGTTCGCTTGTTTTAACATTATTTCAAACGATTTTTAAATATTGTATTGAACAAACCTTTTATTACCCTGGTTAACAGATGTTACTATCGAATCGTATTTCACAATAGACATTCATCGAATTATTGAAATGTAGACATTTTTAATAAAGAAGTGTCTTTTTATTCTAATATAAATCATAATTAATTATTTCTATGTCGATTGTATGTTTAGATAAAAGGTTGATTAATTTGCGAATCGAGTACACCGTATGTTACATTTTACTTCAACAAGGCGTATCATTAAAGTATTGGTGTTGTGTCAAATGATGTATCAATGAATATTGATCAGTGCAATATATACGTATTTTTATTAAAGGTTTTTCTAGTTGGACTTCACCTCTCTTCTAATCTTCTACAATGTTTTTTAATTGAACAAAACTAATACCTTCGTCGGGGATTATTTAATATAAGTATCCACTGGAGAGATCTTGAAATGAGTATTCCTATTGAAAATTACTATAGAAGTTGATTAATCGTCAGTTCTCGGTACAGTATTTTATGAGATTTTGGTTTAGTATTTTATGAGTTTGATGACTGCTATTTTCTGCATGTTCGTCTGTTTGATATTTTGGCCATAGTATTGTCTGTCTTTCCTTTTCTTTGATTATCATTGTCATTTTCACGGTAGGTATAGTGTCCGGCTAGGATCGTGGTTTTTCGAGTGAATCGGTCCATTTTTTTCGAGTGTAGTTCGGGCTTTTTCGAGCGATAAAACATGCGATAAGTTCAATTACCTGCTATTTCGTAATTATAATAGGTTTTTTTTTCATTACTACCCATCTTATATTAAATACTACAATGTTTTGATCAACAAAGATGCCCAATTTCTTTGTATTTAACCAAAGAATTCAGTGTTTTTTATTGTCCGTTTTTTTTCGAGAACAACTGTGAAATCGTTAGCGTTTTTAAGCAAATGGTCCGGGTTTTTTTTACAGAACATTTGAAAAAGAAAAAAGGTATTCTAGACTTAAAAAATGACTTTTTCTAGTTTATAACTGTAATTAAGTGAAGGACAATATCATATATTCCCAATAATTCAACAAAAACATATTACTACGTCTATCAAAATGAAGCTTTTTTCAATTTAATGCAAATTTTCTGTTTGGAGAGCGTTCTACAACTACTTTCCAGTTTTCATTTAGAAATTACTTGATCCTTAACAAAACGGTGTTAAGAACATAGTGCAGGGAACTCATATTCAATTTTACTTCATTTCATGCTACTTTTGATTTTCCAGTTAATAATGTTTCTTGTGGTGAACTCCGGACATTTAAAAAAGGAGTAAGAAACCTAATTGACAGAAGTGAAGAATCAGAAACATGCTATGTAGTAAGAGATACACTACGAAAAGAGACCTGCCCCCATCCCCATAAAAAATCCATTAATAAAAAAAAAAAAAAAAAAACCACACATACTTAATCCACCTCATTTTAAATGCCATTGAACACAACATTTTTATAAAAGTTCATCTATTATCAACAATGGAATGAATAGCTCATTAGTCTAAATATGATCCTTCAGAAATGATAGAAAAATATAAAATGTGTATATTATATGCTAACACCAGCTCTATTGTCCAGTGCTTCGAACGACACCAGGGTCTTGTTTTCCATTTTTTAGGCACTTTTCTTTACTTTAAAGGAAGTTCTCGTGGTGTTTAGTTGTTGTATGACCAATTATTACATATGCATATATATATCAGACTCCTCCTCACAGTAGTAGCATTTAGAAATTTTCAGTTTCCATTTCTTAAACAATAAAATAAATAATACAAAATACAAGACAAATAGTTTATGAAATATCTCGGATGTATACTCATATGGTCCGACCATACGCGTACATATGGTCCGACTGTACGCGTATGGTAGGACTATATGAGTATATACTCATTTGGTTATTAACTGACCGAGCCATATGAGTATGTGGACTATATAGGTATATATTAGAAACGATTCAATAAAACAATAAATTTATATATAAGAAAACCATTGTCTTTCAATTAATGGCCTTAATCTGGGTGTATCTGTTTTCTGTCCATACGCGTATGGTTCAACTTTATATATGGTCCGGAACACTTACATTAGATTGTTGACATCACGAATATATACTATACATGCGATTTATAAGATGTGAGAAAAAGAATATATACAAATGAACGATACTTGTTTATAAAATGCAAGTGTTAATACACCATGTGCCTTGAAAGTACTTAATTTGAGCCTTTGTTTTAATGTTTTTAAAAGTTAATTAACCAACATATAGCATTTTTAGCTATAAGAAATGTGTATAAACACTCGATAAAAAAGGACACACTCGAAAAAGCCCGGACTGCTCTCGAAAAAACCCGGACATGAAAAAATATATTTAGTCTCAAAATGTCGTTTTCAATGAAATAACAATAGTTTTTGTAAAGTGTCTATATCGAAGGACATATAGATTCCATGTATGCATTTCCGTCGACATTTGCATTGGTATGTGTATGAAAATTGCTTTATTCCGTATTTTGGAATAAAAGCATTATAATGCTTAATTTAACTTTTTTAACGAAAATCGATGTCAAAATTATAATATTTTTATATCTCAAATACTAACATACAATGTATAACCTTGTATATCAAACTCAAGCTTCTATAGCACGTCTTTTTAGAAAAGAAGTCTGTTTGTTTACATTTTTGATCATATTCACTCGAAAAACCACGATCCTAGCTGGACACTTTACCTACCGTGATTTTGACATCTTCTGTAACCTTTACTTCTTTCTAATCAGCTATGAAAATAGGCTTATTATCTCTTATATCCGGGTGTGGGATTTTCTCGCCGCGTTGAAGACCAATGGGTAGTCTTCGGCTGTCATCTGCTCTTTGGTTGGGTTGTTGTCTCTTTGACATATTCACCATTACCATTCTCAATTTTATTGGAATTTAATCTATCATAACTATATACAACGATTCATTTATCGACCTTATAGACCATTAACTAAATAAGACAAAATTGAAAATGGAAATGGGGAATGTGCCAAGGAGACAATAACCCGACCATAGAAAAAAACAACAGCAGAAGGTCACCAACAGGTCTTCAATGTATAGAGAAATTCCCGCACCCGGAGGCGTCCTTCAGCTGGCCCCTAAACACATATATAATAGTTCAGTGATAATGAACGCCATACTAATTTCCAAATTGTACACAAGAAACTAAAATTAAAATAATACAAGACTAACAAAGGCCAGAGGCTCCTGACTTGGAACAGGCGCAAAAATGCGGCGGGGTTAAACATGTTTGTGAGATCTCAACCCTCCCCCTATACCTCTAGCCAATGTAGAAAAGTAAACTCATAACAATACGCACATTAAAATTCAGTTCAAGAGAAGTCCGAGTCTGATGTCAGAAGATGTAACCAAAGAAAATAAACAAAATGACAATAATACATAAATAACAACAGACTACTAGCAGTTAACTGACATGCCAGCTCCAGACTTCAATTAAATTGTCTGAAAGGTTATGATTTCATGATATGAAAATCAGACACAATCCTTCCCGTTAGGGGTTTAGTATCATACATCGTAACATATATGAGAAGTACATAACCCGTGTCATGCCAACAACTGGTTTTTGAATAAATGTGTTTAGTTCCGATGCAAAGACCCTATAAGTGAATCAATATTAACGCCAAAATATGCAATATTTAATGACCTGACAACAGTATCGTAACTATATCCCTTCTTAATAAGTCTAATCAAAGGTTTTGTTGGTTTTTGAGGTGAATACTGACACCTTTGTGCTTTATAAAGAATATTTCCATAAAAAATCGGATGTAAAATACCTGAACGTATAAGAAGTCTGCATGTTGAGCTATATTTACGAATAATGTTCTTATACCGATGATTTTGACTAGTTTGTGATATCGAAAACCCTGGTGTAATAATTTTTCAGTAATACATAAATTCCTCTCGTTAAAATCTAAAACATTGTTACATACACGAGCGAATCGTAGAAGTTGAGATATATAAACACCGTAAGATGTTGACAAGGGAACGTCACCATCTAAAAATGGATAATTAACGATAGGAAATGAAAAATCATCTCTTTTATCATAAATTTTAATATTCAGCTTTCCGTTAGTGATATATATATCAAGATCGAGGAAAGGGCAGTGGTCATTGTTTGTATTAGCTTTATTTAAAGTAAGTTCAACAGGATAAATTTCTTTAATATACATACTGAAGTCGTCATTATTGAGAGCCAAAATATCATCCAAATATCTAAAAGTATTATTAAATTTGTTTATCAGATGTTGTTTCGATGGGTCTTTGCTTATTTTTGTCATAAATTGTAACTCATAGCGCAATACAAAAACAGGTCCGCAATAAGTGGTGCACAGTTAGTCCCCATTGGAATTCCGATAATCTGACGATATACGAAATCCCCAAAGCGAACAAAAATGTTATCTAGTAAAAAATCAAGGGCATATAAATTATCAAAGCATGTCCAATTGACATAGTTTTTTTGTGTATTGCTACTAAAAAATGACCAAAAAGAGTTTGAACATATATATTCACATTCTGACTTTTTAAATGCCCATTTAATTAGGTGTGTGAATTTTTTCTTAATGAGAATGTGAGGCAATGTGGTATACAGGGTAGAAAAACTTTGAACAGATTCAAAATCACCAATATAAGCATGCAATTTATCAAGTACTTCCAACGAGTTCTTGACACTCCAAAAGTAATTAATTCCACTATTTTCGAAGGCCTTATTTGAACAATTTATTATCAGGTTTTTAATAGTACCAAGTGTGCTGGTAAGAAGAATAGACAATTTAGTAGTGGAACAATGGCTTGAAGACGAAATAAATCTATATTTGTAAGGTGTTTTGTGTAGCTTCGGAAGCCAATACATAGTTGGGACTTTCATTGTACTCAAAGAAAAATTCAAAAGTAGAAGTCCCTAATCAAATGGCAAAATCAAAGATAAAATAAATCAAACGAATGGACAAAAACTGTCATATTCCTGACTTGGTACAGGCATTTTCAAATATAGAAAAAATGGTTGATTGAACCTGGTATTATATCGCTCTGATATTGGCTCAGCTTGTAAAGCGGTAGCTAAAACTTAATGTTTGTTACATATGTCGTTTTCTGAAAATGGAGTCAGTTGGAATGTTGGTGAATTGGTGATTTCTTTTTTTCAGAACCTCAATGTAAAATTTATGTCAAACAATAATAATATTATTAGCAGCTTTATCGGCCGGGACAAAAACAAATTTCTTGGCTAGTTCTTTTAGTTTATGTTTGATACGAGAAATAGGTTTATTGTGGTTATTGTTAAAGTAAAATGTTCTTTAAAATGTTGAATACGTATATCAACTATCTTCATTACTGAATTAAAAAAAGGGTCCAAAGATTTTTTGTCAGCTTTTTCCCGTTTTATCCATTTGATACAGTAAGTATGGAGTGAGTCGTGGATGATATTACGACACTCATTCCAATTAATAATTGACGGGGGACGATATTTAGGTCCTTTACTGAGGAATGATTTTAACTATCGGTCTTGAACGATGTTAAATCTCCTGTTATAACATGGGAAATGGGTCCATAAATATATTCGGAGGTACTACAATTACATGAAGTAGGTGTATTTTCACTGATATTAACATCTTTACACAATTGACTATAATTAAACACAAATTTCCGGGTAGATTTCTTGTAAATATAACAAATTAGAGGTAGCTCAGTATTGTCAAAATATCCAGGAATTTGTTCTTTGACAGAATGGTCGTTAAATATACCAGCAATATTTACAAAATCAAAACCTTTATTGACATACTTTATTTTAATAAAAATGTTTTTTATGATCTTCAGGGCGATCAATTTTGGGAAATAGTTTAGAATAACAATATGCCATAATATTTTGAACAATTTCATACTTAGGACTGCTATATGAAATTGTGTTGCAATCCTCCAAAATTTTATTTAACCTATTAACCGGTAATGAACAGAGTTATGTTAACAGATAATGTCTGCCGTTGTTTTTTGAAATAGAAATTAGGTCCAAAATATTGGTATGATTGGTCCGAAATTTTCTTTGATTGCGATTTGTTCTACGACCGTGAGAACGGTTTTTACGAACAGTTTTAGAAACTATATCCAAAATGTTAACGGAATCGGTTCTAGATATTTTACCAATTCCCATGATATTATCATTAAGACCGAGAGGGTAGACTGTCTGTAATTTTTTAATCCAATTTAATTCAATTATTTTCGGTGATCGTACAAACTTTGAATGAGATTCACCAGGCTGCTTATTTACTACTTCTAAAGGTTGAACTGCTAAATATTTAAAATAATGGTTGTGCTTCTTAAGGTGTTGGTAAACTACTTTTGAATTTATTGGGTCTTTTAAAACGATACAGATAGTATACCGGTTCTAACTAAGGAAATCCAAAGTCATGTTGAAAATTATCCAATAACACACTGTTTACTTTAATAATATATAAACCAAATTATTGATTTGAAAGAGGGGCGAATATAGTTATAAAAGGTACCAGGGTTATAATTTAATACGCCAGACGCGCGTTTCGACTACATAAGACTCATCGGTGACGCTCAGATCAAAATAGTTATAAAGCCAAACAAGTTTAAAGTTGAAGAGCATTGATGACCCAAAACGTTGTGCCAAATACAAAAGATACTAGAGGAACAGTCAAACTCATAAACAGAAAATAAACTGATAATGCAATGGCTAAAAATGAAAAAGACAAAAGGACAAATATTAGTACACCAGAAACAACATAGAAGACTAAAGACTGGGCAACACGAACCCCACCAAAAACACTGGGGTGATCTCAGGTGCTCCCGTCGTGTTTCTCATGTTATTACAAACCCGGTAAAAAGTCTAATTCGTTAGGTCACATTCATAACAATTAAAGGGAAGGGTATTGTAGTAACGACGTAATAAACATATCCAATATCATCTGTGAAACGGTTATTCCATAACGGTCAACCAACTCGTCATGACGTCAGTAAAATTAATATTTAAGAATCTACCGTACTGATAAGACTATTAATTCTGTTATTGGACAATGTTAAACAAAATATTCTTAAATTTATTTGATTTGATCGTTTAATTTTTCAGAATGCAAATCATTAGATAGCTATTATGTATATTATAAGAAAACACGAGACAAGTAGATAAAAATCTAGAATCTGACATATTTGTTTTAGGGCTAAAAAAATTACATTGTAATTTAGATAATTTCCATTTTACTAGTTCACTACCAGTCGATATAATCAGTTAATCAACATATTAATCAAGAAATCACGAATGAATCAACAAATCGATCAGTAAATCAATCAATCAACTAATGCAAGCTATTGATGGAGTGATGAAAATGTAGTGTTGATTCCTTTTCTTTTTTTGTTATATCTTTTTTTTTTAACTTGAAACACTAATTAAGATTTTTGAAATTCTAAAGAATTCTTTTTTAAGAAATAGGATAAACAAAATTTCATTGACTGATCTAACCTAATGTTTGACATTGTTATGTTTGTACAATGTACCAGACAGGATGCGATTAAAGATCGTGTAACTGTAATCAAATTCTATATCATTATCTAAGAGACTGTAAAACATCTAACCCTTTGTGTAATATGACACAAAAGAAGATAAAATAATAAAATATTATCCTTTTGAATTGTCGAATTTTCACTTCATGACTTAACTACTTTTAAACTATTTATTGCACTGTAATTATCTCAGAGACTGTACAATATCTAACCCTATGTGTAATATGACATAAAAGAGGATAAAATGATAAAATAATATAAATCTAAATAGTCGAATTTGTACTGAATGACTTAACTCCCTTTAACCTATGGATTATGCTGTAAACCTTTGCGGACTGTTCCTTAGGTCTAGAACTATTGACATGTTGATTGACAACGAATAAAAAAAAATGAAATTTGTTATATCAAAATAAAATTGAGAATGGAAATATACTTGTTCTGAGAGACCTTTGGATATATATGATTTATATGATTTAATATATATATTATTGTACTTAAATATCGTGTATCAACTGTCGTTTATATTTAGATGAAAAAAAAATACCGAAGTCAAAACGGAAAGTCCTTCCTTAAATGTCAAAATCAAAACCTGAAACACACCAAACGATTTAAAACAACTGCCATATTCCTTACTTGGTGGAGGCATTTCCTTCTGTAGAAATTGATGGATGATTAAACATGGGTTTATATCTAACTAAACCTCTCACTAGTATTTCCAGTAGCATAGAATTTTAATAAATTGACAACAATGTGTGAGCAAAACATACAGACATAATATTGAATAAATTTGTTCTTTTACAAGATAAAGTCTACAGTCTCACATAATGATACGGAATGTTATATAAATGTGGAAATGAGAGATGGCATAAAACTAGCATATGACACAACTCGTAGTAAGTTCAATGAAGACAAAACAAATTTTAAACTTATGAGAAAATAATGATGTCGATCAAAAACGATTGAAATGGAACAGGAATAAGCGTCTACGTAACGTCAATGTGAACTAAGTATTGCACCCTAATTCCTAGAAGAGTTTCATAATCAAGGCCAAACCTATGTCAAAAACGAAGAATTGACTCCTGTAATGTTATAAGTAGCAACGTGTGTTATAAAGCTCTGGTGTTAACCATTTTCGTAATTTTCGCCACACTAAAGGAAAAATCATGTCCCTTAAATGGTAATTAGTAAATAAACCTTTAGTGATATTTTTTTTTTAGATGTCGGTTGTTACACGACAATGCTCTTTTCCACCTTAATGTTAAATATAGAATATCCCATCTTTGTTGTTATTTATTTCCACAAAAAAATATAACCCAAGAGAATATAAGATACGTATATTGGAAGCCATTTATGTCATTCATAGAGTGCTTAAAAGATTAATATAATTTCTTACTGCTGTCGTTGATACCAGTTCTAAAATGAGATCAATCAAAATTACCCTCAGTAGTCAAACAACATCTATTAGATCAAGTATATAAAAAATTAGTCCCAATAAACAATTTTAACCCTTACATGATAGAGGATATCTGCAGAGACAACTATAGATAATTAGAAATCAAATTCAATCAGAATTGTGTGTTGTCTATTTCTGTGGTATGGATGGTTATGTCGTAATCAATTTCAGGACGCATAACTGATGGAAAATGAAACTAATGGGAAAAAAATTACAGTTTATTAGAGAAAAAACCAGAAAACTTCAAATATGAAGAGAATCCTGTTCAACATTGCATTGCATCAACTTTATCGATATTTTTTTTGTGTGTTATTGCAGTGTACTAAAATTTAAACGAAAAGCTAGTTGAAACTATTCATTATTTTTTTCTGAATTGATTTTTGTTGATATATGTAGTGGTTTTACAATTCAAACAGAATGCTTATTGAGAAAGCATTTTGGTTTCGTATAAACATATGAAAGTACTTAACATTTCAAAATACCAGATTGCAAGAAGAACATGTTATACCTACTTGTATTTATAGCAATCTAACTATAACTGAACACCAATTGTCAAGATACCTTTTACATAAACATGTTGTTTTAAAAGTCTAATTGCTTGTGATTTCACTTTTAATAAGTAGTTACAACCGATTTTGAAAAGGTAATTGGTTGGTTTCTATTGTAATTATGGTGTTTTATTTCAACAAAATGTCTTTAAAGATATTTTACAGATTAACTGTAAAACTAATCGGTTGAAACGTGGCAAGATTGCAATTATCTGGCGGTACAAATAGCTTTTTATGTATATTTATTTGCCGTTTTAGACTCTAAAGTATCTTTGATTATAGCACCGCTTTTAACCAATCAGAACATATTGGTGTTATTATTAGGATATAATCTTTATTGTTTTAAATTAATAAATCAGTGATTGATACCATTGAGACATTAAAACCCATATGTCAAGGACAAACCTATATCGCCATGGCAAAAAAACGAAAAGCTACCAAACGACAAGCAACAGACTTCCAAATACAACATAAAGAAAAAATTAAATTAGCAACACAATTATCCCCAATAAAACCCGGTTGGGGGAGGGTGTTCATCATTAATATCCTTATTATTCGTTTATCGTTTAATGGAAAAGAAGACTTAACATTATAAAACTTCTTATTCTGTTTTTCGATGTATATGTTGTGCTCGAATGTTGTACCTATTTCTGCAAGGTCGTTATATGTTTGAAAATCAAATTTAACTGTAGAGGATCGAATAAGTTTATTAGTTAAATGATAAATTTAAAATCGGTCAAAACGCAATACTTCACAATACTTCACAATCGTTTAGAGCAGTACATCTTATACAAATGAAATATTCTCCAACGTTTTTGGTTGGGTTGTGTCGCACAGTCTTTGGATGTCTATGTTATGTTTTGTGTACCGTTGTTTGTTTGTTTGTTTCTATGTTAGAACTGGCGTTGTTAGCTAACATTTGACTTATTAGTTTAAATGTTCATTTGGTATCTTTCGCCTCTTTTTGTACGTACGCCAGACGCGCGTTTCGTCTCCATAAGTCTCATCAGTGACGCTCAGATCAAAAAGCAAAACAAATTGGGATAAGAAAATTCATAGTATTTAGAAAAAAAAATTTTTTGTAAAAAGGAAATTTATATAAATGAACATATAATTTATGTTCATACCAATACTGAACTTCTGACAATTGGGACGAAACGTCCACCAGCAGTGGCATCTACCTAGTGGTGTAAATAGTTATCAAAGGTACCATGATTATAATTTAATACGACAGACGCACGTTTCGTCTCAATAAGACTCATCAGTGACGCTCATATCAAAATAGTTATAAAGCCAAACAAGTACAAAGTTGAAGACCAGTGAAGACCCAAAACCTGTTTGAATCAAAGTTCTTTTTCTTTTTTCGTTAATTTCGTATCTCTTGCATATACCCTTACAAATCTTTATAATTTCTAGTTCAATATTACATGAGAAGACCTCCCTATCAACGTTTAGACAAGAAACCGAATATTCAACGACAGTAAAGTTAGACGTTTTCTATGAACTTGTATGCATCTGTTTTGACTATTTAATTGGCTTATAATGTAACAATCACCAGATGTTGAAAGAAGACTTGTGCAGAATAACTTAATTTTTTCATGGGTTATTGGCACAAATATCAATCAAATTTTATAAATAGAACATTAATATAACTTTCAGAAAATGTCGAAATGAAAAAACATCGTCCACAGTATTGATGATAAAATTGAAAATTACGATTCGTACCACTGCATTTACTAAATTAACATCTCATGTATCCTTTTATGCGACATAATTATGTTTCATCTAATTAAATAAATCCTTGTTAAACTTATATAGTTTTTTTCTTCTAATTTTTAATTTATATATTCAACATTGAATTCCTTGAATTTGGTTATATTTGCAGTCATTTTGGTACAAGAACTGCTTACGTATTTGAGCTTCATACATTCATTGCGACGATTTTTTCAGTTTTTGCGCTAAATTATTGAACAGACATCTGATATTTTAGACGAAAGACACATTTCTCGGAATATTAACATAGTAGTAGTGTGGAAACACAACTTCCTGTTATATCATCTGAACTTGGACATCATGACAAAGTAACATGTAACGCAATATATACTGATCATTCTCGTTTATCTATCATCGATCATGATTGTCATTGCAGTTGCATGTGTTTTGAGTTTGTCGTGTTAACCCCCGTTTGTTCAAAATAATGCCATCTATATACGAAGGACATTTATAAAGTATTAATTTCATTTATTAGTACGCAAACGATACCACTGCTAGTGGACATTTAGTTCCTGACGGTATATTCAGCTCAGTTTTCATGATTTTTGTTTTTTATTCCCCAGTTACAAAAGACGAAATTTGCTACAAAAGTAATATTCCAATAACCTTAAGCAAAGTGTACCAAGATGATATAGGATATGATTTACATATCCGTTGTTGGTCTGATAGCCCAAAATATATCTACGCATTTATAAATCTTATGCTTACAAAAGTTTGGTGTTGAGCGTTCCTGATGGAGGTTTATCAAGAAAAGGTCTTTAGACGCAGGAATTTTATAACGTGTTTATTTTCATTTACTATTCATAACAAGATATACATTTTGTCAATATAATGGAACGTTATGCCTCTGTCATACAAGTGAGAGGTTTAGCTTGTTATAAAACCAGGTTTAATCTACCATGTTCTACACTACATACGAAAATGCCTGTACCAATTTAAAAATTGATAGTTGTTATCCATTCGTTTGATTTGTTTGAGCTTTTGATTTTGCCATCTGATTAGGGACTTTCCGTTTTGAATTTTCCTCGGAGTTCAGTATTTTTGTGATTTTACATTTTTCGTACCATCCTTGACCATTTTTCTTTATAAAATTAAGCTGATCTATTTCATTTAATCTTTTTCAGTTTAGGGTGAGGAATATTTATGTAAATGAAGAGAAGTAAAATGTTTATACATTTTCACAATAGAATATCTTTGGATATTAAGTTCCAAGTCTGGGTCACAACTTATCTTTAGTTGTTTAGAACTTAACTGATTACACGCGAAGTATTAGTATTTGGTTTTGTCACGGATTACATTTATGTTTACAAAACTGTATAGTATTTTAGTTTTTCTTTCTTCTTTACATATCAGTTTATATGAAAATCTCAGTTTCAGTCTTTTTGCCACTGATCATCTCAGTTTCAGTCTATTAGCATTTTCTTTTACTACCGACTTGTTCCTAAACGCAGACGGGTTTGTAAATAAAACATAGAGAATATGATATCGTTTCAATGAAAAACTTTGACTATCCTATTGAAGATCGAAACAAAGGACTCTTTTTGTGCATTATGATTCACTTTATCTGAAAAAGAGAACCTGTCAGGAAAATCAGTCGAGACCTTCTAATCTAACGAGACATGATGTTTCAGCAGCCGATGATATCACATCGTACGTTTAAATGCCCTACCACCGAGTCTGTATTGAGGATTTTGTCGGTTAACCGTTGTTGAAATTTTCAAATATATATTTCCAGTCCTTCGGTTCTGACTTGGTTATAATTATGCTTTTGACTGTAATGTTTTTCTTTATGTATCATGTTATCTTTATCAAACTGATTTATGAAACTAAGTATTGTGTCTTGTGTACTATAATATGTATGCTTGTCTTTTCATTTGTCAGACATCGCGTTGTCAGTTTTTTTTTTATTTATGAAGTTTACTGTCCATCTTGTATCTTTCGCCCCTCTTTTAGTAGAGCATATTTGGTATGATCTGTCTATGACATATTTTGTTCCGAATATTTATCGCGAGTACAAAAGAGGCGCTTGGTATCTTTGATGAGTTCTCAACAGTTACAAACACTGTGTCAATACCCTTGATGGTGGACGTTTGTTCTCCATGGGTATCACCAACAAAATAATAATAATAACATATTGTTGTACGGTCATTTTCATCTAATTTAAACTTCCAACAATAGTTTATTTCGAATACTATTAAGGAGTCTCATGTAGAAGACACTAGCTTTACAAATCATAAGCCTAGTACATTTGATACAATTTAGGAATGTAACTGCTAGAATTTGTTCCCCATGCATGATAACTCTGTTTTTGATTCGCCTTTTGAACTACTTGTATTCCGATTCGATTGCCACTTTTGTATGTAGACGAAAAACGCATCTGTCTGGCGTTACAATGTTGAGCCTGGTATCTTCGATAAAAAAAAAAGGTTTTAAACAATTTATGTTTGTCTTACCGAACTTAAGGTGAAACGTTGCTTTATAAATGTTCAATTAAAGAGGCACGATGACTCAGTTTAATTTCAATGAGGTCAATATCATGGTTCCTTATTTTACAGCCTTTATCATGTTATTACATAAGAACAGAGACAATCATGCATAGTTTATATATACACGATAGTCTGTGAACAAAGCAGATCACTACAAATATGTTTAGGGTTAACGATTTCATAGATAGTAATAGTCTTTAATCTAGTAAAATCACTTATATCGTGAAATGTGGTTTTCTTTCATCTAGATAGGGTGAAAACAGCAATTATGCATGTTAAACACTTGTATTTTAGAATTTGCAATTATAACGATTGTTACATTGAAAATCTTGTTTCTTACAACTTCCAGCAACAATTATCAACCTGGCGAATGTTATTATTTATAAATTTCCTGTTTCAAAACTTTGAAAAACTAAGGATTTTCTTATCCCAGGAATATATAACCTTAGCCGTATTTGGCACAACTTTTTGGAATGTTGGGTCCTCAATGCTCTTCGACTATGTATTTGTTTGGTTTTTATTACTAACCTGATCTGCGCGTCACTTGTGAGTCTTATGTAGACGAAACGTGCGTCTGGCGTATTAAATTATAATCCTGGTACCTTTGATAACTAATTATAAAATCAGGATTTACTTCTGATAAAATAAAGAGTGCGAGAAATAATTTTATTTAGTTTATATTCATATTGTATATGCTGATTAAAGACATTAATTCATATAAAGATTCATAAAGCGGGTGATTACTGTTTCGTTTGAAATTTTGCAGATTTTACAAAAAGGATGAAATTAAGATGTACTTGGCTGAAATTATATGGAATTTTCATTAGGAATTGTTAAAGAAATAAATAAATTTCAACCAGAAAAACAAATTTTATTTGTTTCGTCAACGTTGTATTCACATTTTTCAAATATTGTTTCGTCGGTAGTGAGTATCAAAAAATTTTGAGTATCAGTAGGGGAATAACGCAACAAATTCTAACAATAACAAATCATATTCTACTAATCTTGGGGTATTTTGAATTGTTCTTAATTTTACAATAAGGCTCGTCTTTGTATCGTGTATTTTTCGTCCTTATTCATGTTTCTTTGATATGCTTTGTAACAAGTTGGTATGAGTTGGAAAGAAAAACTTTCAGGCATCCCAACTACCGAAATAATTCATTTAAAACAATAGCGTATACTTCGGATAAGACATTTAGCAGGATAATTCTTTTGATACTAAGTGACAATAACTGCCATAAAAAGAACATGATTTATCACTTTGGAAACGGGTTATTACATGATGAGTAACCATATTTATTTGGATCTAAAGTCATGCTGGTGTCAGAGCATTGACCGTTTCATTACATATATAATTATATTTATTTTTTGCTGTGTTTGTTCAAACTTTCTTTGATTTCACGATAGCATAACTCCAATCAATATCAACCTTTGTCTAAAGAGAAGGGCAAGAGATATCAGAGGGACAGTCAAACTATATTAATATGATTTCAATTTAGGCAAATACTGTCATTATAAACTGATGCTATTAACTCTTTCTTGTTAGAACATTTTTGTATCCTAAAAACGCGCATCTGTCATACAAAATATCAATCTTGGTGTCTTTGGTGAGTGTATATAGTATGCAATATTCATAACTCCAAACTTGCATTCCTTGATGGCTGTAACTCTTTACTGTATAGAATCAATACAATAGATTTTAAAAGAGATGTAACTTACCTTATAACACGATTTGAAAGTTAAATTCAAAATCATAGACACGACTTTCTTAAAAAAAAAAATGCAAATATAATCCGAGAGTGACAACCGTGAATTTACGTAGATACAAACTGTCAAAGTTGTATATCGAAGTATTTTCGTCTCACTTACTATCAAACCTAATATATATACATATTTAGATTTTTCAACCTAAAAGTATGTGTCTTCGATGTTCAAATTAACGGCGTAGTTTGGGTATACTTATATTTCATTTTTGGTTACATTAGCTTTTCAACGTCCGAATACGGTTTTGGATTTACTGATATGTTGGCCTCAGTTAAGATTTGAATGCTTCTTTTTGTTAATTCATTTTGGTGTAAAATCATTGACCGAAGTATATTTTGTATGAAGTTATTATACATGGTAATAAAAACATAAAGGTTGTATACCGGCGTCTCTCATTAGCGTATAGCTGCGACGTACGCCGGGCGTGGTAAAAATCTTGTACGCTGCCATACGCTAGTAATTTTGGATGCATTCAACTTGTCAACCATATCTGTGTCGTGTGTACAACGAGCTTTAGGCGTGAATTGGGCATACGAGAAGCGTACAGAAGCGTGTATCGAGCGTTCAAGTACTCCGCGATTTAACTGTTCTTTGTGCATATGTAATTTATCAGATTTATGGAATTTTGTGTGAAGTTCACTTCAAATATATCGTTCTAACATTAAATAGCGTCTTTTTTGTAATTTATGCAAATGTCTAGAGCGTAATTCAATTTTAAAAATAATTATTCTGTAAAATCCATCACCATTAAACAAATGTTTTCTTTAAATTCGTCATACACGCATAATAGCAATAATGCCAGAAGTTGAAAGTATGTGATCGGTTATAATACGGATCTGGCATCATTTCCTCCAGCATGACAATCGCGTTTTATCGGAATCTCATTGTAATTTTGGACATTTTTGCAACTGTTAACATTGATTTTGTCCTGTACTAAGTCAGGAATATGGCGGATTGTTTTTGTGTTGGTGCACTTCGGTGTTCCTGTCGAGTTTCCTGTTGTTCCTTTGTTTTCCTCTTATAGTTGATGTGTTTCCCTCGGTTTTGGATTGTAACCCGGATTTTTGTTTTACAATCGATTTATGAATTTCAAACACCGGTATACTACTGTTACCTTTATTTCGCTTTCTCGTGTTTTTATTACTAGCAGCAATGAAATTGAAAAAATGATATATTACACAATATGCCTTATTGGTTAATTTTATGATTTTTCTTTTGCGTTTTATTTCATGTATATAATATCATGAGATATAATATAACACAGAAGTACTTTTTACTATTTGGTTATATACTAACACAAGCATTTTGCTCTTTATATCGGGCATTGATCCCATTTGTTCTTTTGATACTTATTGACGTTTATTGTTCCCTTTGTGTCTAAATATAAAAAGGAAAATAGGTTAAGTATTATTTTTTGCAAATATCTCTACGGAATATTTATTGAATGTACTGATTATTGAAAAAATAACCTTCGTAGTGCACATGTAAGAAATAGTTATTAAGTCTGTTATTTTGATTGTTTGATAATTTGCAAAAAAAATAGAGACTGTATAGTTAAAATTAGAGAAGAATTTTTCTTTAAAATTATACAACGCCTATGTTTATTTTTCTTTACTTTGTTTGTCTGCGATGCATGTGTTATATTGAAAGTAATACAATACCTGGAACCTATACCGTACGTGTATTTCTATACAATACTACAAATCGACCACTACATGCTAAGCCCATACGATATGGATTGTATGTATATTGTATGTATATCAATGTTATTCGGGTTTGTTTGCGTATTTTGGCATGCATGTTATTATTTGATGAAATACCAAAAGAGTATACTTCACTTATGCTCCTCAGACGCACTTTATATTTGTCATTCATGATAACTGTTTTGTAACATCGTTTTGCTGTTGGGTATTGAGGAGATAGCTGTAATGTATTATAAATTCGGACGGCATTATTTGGTGATTTGATGGTCGCAAATTAAGTTTACTGGCGAGTAAACTCAATTTGTGATGATGCCTTGAAAATTGATGACGTTATCCAATCAAAATGACCGACGGTTACAAACGATATTGCATAAGAATAGTCAATTGACATTTTAACGACAGAGTTTAACCGTTTTCTTGTACGAAAAGGGGGTGAAATACTACGTAATAAAAAAATAAATCATATTGACCTAGAAAAACCTGAAGGTCTTCAGAACTTTAACTTATCTTTCTGACATTGTGTACTAGAATTCCTTATACTTCAACACTACATTTTTGTCCCAGTGGAGGACAGTTTGATGTTCTGCCAGTCTGTAAATTTATATTAATTATCCTATAATAGACTGCTAGAGGAGTACTGTCTTGAAAATGTGGACACATAACAACAGAGATAGTTAATCATCTTTAAATAAGACATTAACTGAGGACAGTATTTACGCATTTGAAAGGACAGGTTCACAAACTACAAAATGGATCATAGTGCATACTGACAGGCCAAACCATCATTTACACACGGAGCTTCAATATTTGTGTATCATTTGTTTTTGGTAATATACCGATGTTAAGTTAAAATATCATTAGTTAAGTTGTTGCAAATAAACTCCTCATAGATACCAGGATCAACATTTTTGTCCGTTTTTTTTCTTTTTATTCGAGCTTCGCTGATGCGTTTTGTGATATCGCAGTAATTTAACTTTTCCCATTGTTTCTCGTTTTTTGTAATAATGAGACCATTAGTTTTCTGTTTGAAATATTTTAAACTAGTCATTTTGGGGGCCTTTTTAGCTTACTGTTCGTTGGTGTGAGTCAAGACTCCGTGTTGAAGCTGTACTTTGACCTATATGTTTGTTCACTTTTCACACATTGTGACTTTAATGGAAGATTGTCTAATTGGTACTCATACAACATATTTTTGATTTTATTTTTATTATTTTTCTTATTAGGTTACATTTTGTTTTTCATTTTTGTAGAATTTTCAATGTTGTGTATTTGTTGCTTTGTCCAGGAGAAGAATCTAATGTAACGAAAACGTTACTAATATATTAGAATTTTGTCGTATACATTTTTGCTTAAAATTTATTGCATTTAAGGAACAACAGTACAAAACATCTATAATAATTATAATTGGATTTTTAAATAACACAAGTAACATGAAATCGTTAAATTTTTAACCATCATTTAGCAACTCAACTGACCTGTTTAAAATGTGTAATATAGTTTATTATACATGATGATAGATAAATTGATTGATTGATTGTTGGTTGCTTAACGTCCAGTGTGATGATAGATAAAAGATGTACAGTAAAGCTTCATTGTAAAATAAGTTTATAAACGTTAGTCTATGACAAGCAAGACTATTTTAGTATGGATATATAATAACACGATGATAATTTAAGGATATGAATATGAAATGAATATCATTAAAAATGCTCCGTTTGTTAACCAACCGGATCAACCTGTTTTTCCACTTATCTTAAAACATTTTCAATATATTTTATTTCCTTTGTAACCAAGGAAATAAAATATATTGAAAATCATTGTAACCAAGGAAATAAAATATATTTTATTTCCTTGGTTACAATGATTTGATAACAAAAAGCTTGGTGAATATATATAAAGCGATAGAGATTCTACACTTAAAAACTTTCGTTATTTCTTTGAACTCGTACATGTAAGTATATTATTCATGTAAGATAAATATAATTTTTTTTCTAAATCGTTGAGTGCATATTGTTTCATAATACTCTTCATTATCCACTAACGGTTGGTAATGATAATAATATACAGTGGACAGGGCTTCCAATATCTGTCAATAAGACCAATTCGTGAACTTCGTTTGGCTTAACGGGATGTATAAATACGCAACCACGCCGTTTTAATTATGCCTGAAAAGGGATAAAGGAAATTTAGCCCCGATTATGGCTAAGAACATTAAGTTTTTGAGAACCATTTCAAATTTGCTCATTGTTTGGATTCAATTTATCTGATGAAGTCACTGTTTCGTCATTATGTGTACCTTTATATGAAAAAGAAGAAAACTACAGAATCATGTTTTCTTTGTGAAAATCGAGAATTTATAAAAATATACAAAACAAATTTTGTCATGCTTTTTTGCCATGTTAAATAGTTAAATGTGAACGTTAACTTTCTTTTTTCCTGAATACCTTGTACCTTAGGACAAATTCAAGCATAATTATAATGCATCGTGATTTTTAAATTTGCACTAAAACGTTTGGCTAAATATGGGCCTACTCCTGTATCGCCAGTCTTAAATCATGCTGATTCTTGACTTCTTGCGCAATGAGTTATCCTGATGGCACAGTATACAACTGTTCACTTTGTTTGTTTAAACATTGGCTTTTGTACAACGTTGTGTGTTTCTATTCGTGCTGAGTTATAATAAGCATGGCTATTATTTCGCGCTTTGTTAAAGTGAAGCAGAGATTCATCTGTTTATACTATTGAAAAACGCTTGTTTTTTTTGTTTTTTTTTTATCTAATTCAACATATTATTAGTATTTGATATATAAATTTTCAAAATAATTCATATCCCAAGTAGCTCATATTATATATTTATAATATTTGTTTTGATAAATATATACTTAATGTTCAGTAGCAAATATTATATTGATGTTGAAACAACAGCCAAACCTCGTAGCACAAATTCAATAGTGGTTACTGAATGAATAGTGAATTATTTTTACACAAAAACTTTTCTCTCTCTCTCTCTCTCAATTACTGGTTAGGTTTCTATCTTCTCCCTTTAAAATGTACCCATCTCTCTCTCTCTAATGTTGCTAATGTCGAGGTATAAGGCTTTTATCAAATTCTCCATCGTTGCCTTCATTCAATATAAAATATTATCAAAAAAAGAACTACACGTTCCTTTAAGATTGATTTACTATAATAAAATGACCGGCATTTAAATTACTACATTCTATTTTTTAGTAATACTATTTGAATTAAAAATTACATTAACTTTGACTCATCTAATGTATGTTTGCTATAATCATTGTCATTCAAAGTTTTAATTTGTAAAAAGACGTTAATATCATTGCTGTTCCAATAGTCTTGTTTGTGAAACGACTTCCGTGGTATTAGGGAGGGTTTAATGTGGTAATTTCATGGATAAAGTGGCAATTTGTAAAATTGATACTTTCAATTAAGACATTAGTCGTGTAACTGTGTTAAATTAAGTGGCACTTAAGTTCACGTTGATCTCTATGTAAATGGTGGTATTATACATTGGATAAAAAGATATCAGCAAAGCTCTTAGATAATAGAAGACAATGTTTTAGTTTTCTCAAACACATTTGAGGAATTAAAATGGTTCACAATAAAATATTTATTTCGAAGTGATCAAGATTCGTTTACTTTATAAATAGAAGGTCTAGAACGATCACACTCCTTGAAACGATTGCATTGTGTATTTGGATATATGGTTACAGACTTGTCCATATACATCCTGGCACTGGGCATTTCTAAGGGGTGTGATTCATTTTGCCGCAAACTATATGGAAACTATATTTACACTTTTTTAAATTCAATTTAAAATAAAATTGTAAAAGATACGACAAAGAGACTTTACACTCATATCTAATTTGATAAGGAATTTTGCAAAAAACGATTTGAAACAAACTCTTATACTAGAAGTAATTTAACAAAAACTTAATTGATTTTTAAAATTGATGATGTATCATGTATGGATTTGTCACAGCTTTAATTCTGTAATTAAAATAGTTTGATTGATTGATTGTTGGTTGCTTAATGTCCAGTGGCAAATATTCCATGCATGATCAGGCCTATAATAAATTAACAATAAATATGATTTGTAGGTCCCATCATAGAAGTCAACTGCATAAGGGTTGCAGGTCGGGAAAATTTGGACTGTCGTGGGAAAATGCCACGGGACAGATATTTAGCCTTGCAACAAGCCTCCTACGGACCCATACTAAACTAGAAAAACACAATCTAATTATCTAAATTAATTGGTCCCTTTATCTTCAGCTATGATGTAAGAACAAAATTATGTATTCTGCACTTGAAATGTACTTATTATCTTATAAACATATTATGCAGACAGAATAAATGAATGTTTTTTTTACATTTGTGTATCCCTTTTTAAAAAAATCCAGTGCAAAATTTCACATTATTAAAGCAGAATCGTCTTATCCTTAAGGAGCACCGGCCATCATGCCCGTTTTTGGTTGGGTTCCATTCGTCTCAACTCGGCCGATTCCGTACCCTAATCTAACCATAGAAGGAGAGTAGCGGATTCTACCGAGGATTGCCGAATGGGTTGGGTTCGTGTTGCTCATTATTTAGTTTTCTATGTTGTGTTTTGTATTCTTTTATTTGTCTTTTTGTCGTTGTACGTTGTTTGCTATGACATTGTACGTTGTACGTTGTTTGCTATGGCGTTGTACGTTGTTTGCTATGACATTGTTATATCGTGATTGACTGCTGTTTATCTCTTTAGTATCATTTGATTTTCGTTTTTATACGCCCTTTAAAATTTGTTAGGCATCTTCTGTACATATAATGCGCCCCTTAGCGTCCGTTTTTCGATCGTACTATCCTTAAATATTCCTTGAAACTTTTTTATTTAAAGAAATTTAATCATTCGTCCTTAATCTAAAAATTATTGCATCCATATTAGGATGCAAAAGAATAATATATTTATGAATTCACTTCGTATAGGATATGAAGTATGAGCTGACATGGAAGCAATTTCCTAAACATCGATCTCGTAGTCAAGCACTGTCAGAAAGAAAAATACTCTGTACTACAACTAACGGTACAGAAATAGCACGTTACTATTATACAAAACATCAAACATTTACTATATCACAACATGTATATATATATATATCTATATTCATAAGTTTGTTTCAGTAAATAGTCTTTAAGTACTTTATAACTATAGCTAATATTCATACTTAATTGATCGGATAACATAGTATTACAAAGTGTGACAATCTTTGATCTTGTAAGAGTAAGACAGCTTACAACATAACAGGAGAGATGAAACACGTTCCTTCTTCAATAGAGAGCTTTTAAAACATTATATCATTTCTCATGTGGAATGAATTAAATATTTTTTCCTGAGTAATTGAAGTTAAGCTCGTGACATCTTATTGCGTCAATTTTGCACATGCAGCGTCAGAAGAAAAATGGTTAAAGTAAATAGTTATCAAAGGTACCAGGATTATAATTTAGTACGCCAGACGTGCGTTTCGTCTACATAAAATATCAATATCAAAATATTTATAAAGCCAAACAATTACAAAGTTGAAGAGCATTGAGGATCCAAAATTCCAAAAAGTTGTGCCAAATACGGCTAAGGCAATCTATGCCTGGAATAAGAAAATCCTTAGTTTTTCGAAAAATTTAAACTTTTGTTAACAGAAAATTTATAAAAAAAAAAATGACCACATTATTGAAATTCATGTCAACACCGAAGTGTTGACTACTGGGCTGGTGATTACCTCGGGGACGAAACGTCCACCAGCAGTGACATCGACCCAGTGGTGTAAATAGTTATCAAAGGTACAAGGATTATAATTTAGTACGCCAGACGTGCGTTTCGTCTTCATAAGACTCATCAGTGACGCTCATATCAAAATATTTATAAAGCCAAACAATTACAAAGTTGAAGAGCATTGAGGATCCAAAATTCCAAAAAGTTGTGCCAAATACGGCTAAGGCAATTTATGCCTGGAATAAGAAAATCCTTAGTTTTTCGAAAAATTTAAACTTTTGTTAACAGGAAATTTATATGAAAAAAAATGACCACATTATTGATATTCATGTCAACACCGAAGTGTTGACTACTGGGCTGGTGATAACCTCGGGGACGAAACATCCACCAGCAGTGGCATCGACCCAGTGGTGTAAATAGTTATCAAAGGTACCAGGATTATAATTTAGTACGCCAGACGCGCGTTTCGTCTACATAAGACTCATCAGTGACTGTTGATTTCTTCAATATTTGACAAATCACCTGACATTTGAATAGAATGAACAAGATTGTTTTTTTGCTAGCGCTATTAATGACTTGGTGTATTTTTATAATGTAAATAAAAAGTTCATTTTGGGTAATTTACAAACAGTTTAAATACACCATTTGAAAAGCACAAAACCACCATATACTTTTCACAAACCACTTAACAATTGTTTACTGGTATCATATATACATTGTACATGTACTTGTGAATACATTATAAAAAAAAACACCTATGAACAATCATTCAGATTATTTTTTTATGTGGAGGTTGCAAACAGTTTAATATTGTTCTTCACGATATACCAACAGATACACTTTAAATTGTGTATTTATATATTGTAAATATTTTTCTCTTATCGCTTCCGGCCTTACGATCTATTATCAGCCATGAAGGCAATTTTGGGTGTCTGTCGCGATCATACGATAAATTTTGTTAACCAGGTTTAATTGATTCCAATAAGTAGCCCAGTAAAGGTTAAGAGGAGAAGAGTTTTGTGAAAGTTAAAGGAAGATTAGTGGCAGAACAAGAAATTTTTAATATGGGTGGGAGCATTCACTGCCTCATTTAGGTGCCATGTTTGTTTTCTTTGATCACGTTGATGTTATGACTTAATCTATAGCTTTGTCATTATAGTGCCAATAACGTGTCATATTTAATTGCAATGAAAATACTGAAATTTAATTGAATTATTTGCATGGACAAAATAAGTGTCGAACATCTTGTACGTTTTAAAATTATTTGGTCGCCATTTTTTCAAAATTTTATAAACAAACACAAACCCAACAGCATGTATCAGCTTTATCAAAAGGAACCAATGTTTGATTCTATGGTGCTTTAAGGTAAGACAATGACTGAAAACACGAGCATCCAACACTTATTAGATTTTCATTGTAACAATTTTACAAAATAATATTTTACCAAGTCGCCCCACGCTGTTAATGTGGTCACAATCTTGAAAAATAATATCAGATTTTCTGAAAATAGTTAATTTTCAAACGGCAATTTGGAAGGGACATAATAAAAAAATAAACTATTGTATGATACGATATTTCAAATATTCATGAATATAGTAATAAGCACATATGTCCACAATTTTTCCATCTGTTTTGTATAAAATGCAACTTTAGGTGAAACACGACAAAAATTCAATATTTATCGTAGATGTATGATTTATAACAATGTGAACTATTGAGGCAACAAGACAAATTTTCAAAAGCATTTGGATGGGAGAAGACCAAAATTTAAACTTTTCCAAAAGTCATAAATATATTTCAAAATATATGAAGAATTACTATATATGTCCACACTTTTTGTATCATGATCTAAAAGTAATTTATTTAAGCGATTCCCGAAAGCCCCTGTGCATTGCTGTATACATTTTACTTGGGCATGATACGGGTGATGTGTGACGTCGCCAAAGTCACGTGATGACTGCTATAGTTGGATATGTAAGTTATAAATAGTACTAGGATAAAACCGTTTACCCTGTATAATACCCTGCGTATAAAAGATTAGTCAATCAAAGCATTTATTTTCATTCCGAACATGTTTCACGAGTGGAATAAGTAAAATGAATCATTTTCCAAGATAATCGGTGTGTAAACTCAAACATGGATATGAAAAACAGCGTTGTAATTTAAAAGTGCGAGTTAATCTTCATGTAATTCGGTCATTAACAAAGGGTTGATTGACATTTCATATATTTATGTTTTAATGAAATTTTATTTTGAGCAGAATAAATGTCTTTCAAGACAGCTAAGTTTTTATGAAATTTAAGAAGCAATACATTTAAATAAAAACACTTTACATTAAAATGAAAAACCCGTTACATGAAAACAGCATGTCCTCATTAAACTAACGACTGTATTACATAATCTCCTGTAAAAAGATATCCGCCATCTGTAATCAACGCAATGGTTTATATCTTTTTTGCCTCCAATAATGAAGAGCATTTGTTAAGATTTATTGTTGCAAAGTATTATAGTTATTTTAAAAGAACACAAATCGCATGTTTTGTGTAATTTTGACACTTTCAGTGTTAAATAATCAGATATTTTGAGCTGACGTGGGATACAATAATTTCAAGTTTAATTTATTAGTTGTCTTATTTTGTAAATTATAGTTTCTTCAGATCACTTTTTGATGGTTTCCTTATTATCAAAAGTACAGCCCATACGGCATGTGTACTTGTCTCAGACAATCAGTCGTTAAAGAAATGCATAGGTCATACATGTAGTCATAGGCTCTTGGGGCATACACGTCCCTTCATCTTTTGTTTTTTTGTTTTTTTTTTTGTATTTTAATGTTGTTGTTTTTTTAATTTCTTTAAATTTTCACTTATTTATTTAGTTCCTGCTCCTATCCATATGATATCAAAAATTTAAGTTTACATATGTTGCCCCTCTTGGCTTTTTTTCCACATAGGAACAAGGAAAAGAGAGGTAGAATGTATATACTAGTCATTGTTCTCTTTTTGCCATATACATCGTTTCCTCTTTGACGTTTATTCATTTAAATTATATCATTAATGACTGTCTTAAATATCCCAGGGTAAACAGCCATTTTGTATTTTACTAGCATTCACTAGTCAGTATACTTTACAAATCTAAACAAACCTAAATGATATAAATGTAATTGTGTTTAGGGAGCTACCATTTGATTTTTATGGGGGGGGCTAGGATGAAATTCGAAAAAAATAGGCAGGACAGGAGTTTTTAGTAAAAAAAAAAGGCAGGATGAGACACTTGCAAAAAAAAAAA
This sequence comes from Mytilus edulis, assembly GCF_963676685.1. Classification (NCBI taxonomy): domain Eukaryota; kingdom Metazoa; phylum Mollusca; class Bivalvia; order Mytilida; family Mytilidae; genus Mytilus; species Mytilus edulis. Next base: position 41,203,863 of record NC_092353.1, on the reverse strand, counting down.
AAGTCAGAATGACAATTTATGTAAAAAAAGTCAGGATAAACTATAAAAAAAGCAGGACCGAATAGAGTGAAAAATAAAAAGGCAGGACAGAGATTACAACTAAATAAAAATCAAATGGTAGCTCCCTTAGTCCCAAATACAAATGCTTATCCTGCAATTGGGTGTCTTACTATACAAATACAGCCCTATAGATGTCGATATGCTGTATATGTATACTATACAGATATCGCTTTAAAGCTCCGCCCACTGCCGGGCTACGTTTGACGAGTTTTGTATGAACCTGTGTGACCTCAAAATGTGTATTGCAGTCGCATTCCAATGACGTATTGTTTGACCTTATACGAATTCACGATTACTGTTATACGTTCTGTTTGTTTTTTTTAAACATTTCTTTTGAGCAATAACAATTCAACCATTTTCTGATAACAGACATTATCACTATTTTTGGTGCATTTTGCCTTTGATCTTTTTTTGTGATAATTTTTCATATTATGCTACTCGCCTGAGATGGAAAATTATCGCTAGAAACTAAGGAGGCATGTGGCGTTGCTTGCGAAATTTACATGAAATTGACAACGTCGACATAGGTAAAATAGCGATAAACAGATTATCATTGGTCATCTCAACTCGATTGCTTTTCTCGCTCCCGGCTCAAGCGAGAAAATCAATCTCGTGGAGATGATCAACGATAATCTAAAAAGAAAAAAAACCATGAAGAGCAGTATTTTCTACGACGACAATCATCGATTTCAAAACTTGAATGTTTACATGTGTAACAAAATCAACCATGTCAATATCAGCATGCATGTTAAGTGAATGCCAAGTTCAAAATTCTGAAGCGTAGGACAACCGTACACTTCTGTTTTAAATTGGACAATGTTTTGTTATTTGTTTTTAATTTTGACATTAATTGTTATGTTAAAATAGATAATTATTCACCTTGAGCGATGTATTTATTGTTGCCATTTGAGATTCTTTTTTTGCGAACCCGTCTTCAGCTGAATGTGTGATTTTAACATTACTACGCGGGCCTCGAGGGATTTTAAATCGAAAATAAACGCAAAAATTGTAAATTTGTGTGTCTTTCAAAGCACAAACAATATACAGAATTAATTGCAGGATAAAGACAGTCTTTAAATATCAGCTGTATTTGTACTCGGCTCGAAACAGGAGTAATAGCTCACTAAAGCTCGCATTACACCTGTTTCTTAGCCTCGTACAAATACAGCTGATATCTAAAGACACTAAACAGTTATTGTCTATATGCATGAACGGTGAAAAAGGAACAAACTTAAATTGATCTTAAATACCGGTCTTGGATTTTACACCCTCAAGTAAAGTCAGTATTTAACATCCTCGCCTTTTGTTTCTGGTTGATAGTTGGCTAATTCCTAATTTTATATTGACATTACCGCACAGAGGAACGACACGCCCCCCCCCCCTTCCCCCTGAAAGTTGTAGTCAAGGCTGTTATAGCTATGCATTTAAAAGTGACGCTTGAAGAAAGTTTTAATCTGCGAATCTTTATTGAAAATACATGTTGGTACAATGTATCTGGATTATAATATTTAATAAAATTACATTTCAAAACTCAAATCGAAGCATGATATGGGCGGACAGTTTATATACCGTGCTAAATACAAGCGCTCAATGAATACAGTCACATTTCAAAAAAACATCATGCGATTGTAAGATGAGTATGATAAACCATTTGTAAAATAGATTAAAAGTGAATTAAAAATCAACTTTCATTCGCACGGTGATCGGAGATAAGAGAATTAAGTGATCCACGTAATAAAAAATACAGTTAAGCTTCCGGTGTAAAACTGATTCATTTTGCTTTCCTCAACCCGAATAATCCAGTCGTTAAATGCCACTCGCTATTGATCAACTCGAATGTTGCTAGCTTGATTCATACGAATTATATAATGGTTTACTTTTACTAATTATGACTTGGGATGGAGAGTTGTCTCATTGGCAATCATACTACATCTTCTTATATCTCAAAGTTTAGACTAAGTGATCATTCCCTAGACATTGAATTAGGACGGTACAGTAACATTCAAAGAGCACAAAGATTATGTAAAAAATGTGGAGTCCTAGATGACGAATTTCATTTCTTTTTGTATTGTGACATTAGCATATCATTGAGTAACGTTCTAATCTTTTTGCCTATCTAAAAGACTATGTACCATTATTTCAACATCATGATGCATTCAATAAACTAAAACACTTTCTAAACTCCATCCCTGAACTTGTTTGTCATATTGGAGTCTATACACTAAGCAGTCTTTAGTCAATGTCAGACAAGCTTATGATGTCGTTTTTTACATAAATTTATCTATTATTCTATATATTGTATTGTATTACATTGTATTGAACTGTATTGTATAAAATTGTTTGATTGTATTGCTTGACCCTTATGGGTGTAATTTTGCAATGAAGATTTTTTATTACTATGAATAAAATGAGAATTCTCGGTTTAGGCGAACGTCATTAAGCAGCAACCTTTACTTCTCTTGGTCCCCATTTCTAAGTCTTGGTCCCCATTTCTAAGTCTTTGTCGCCATTTCTAAGTCTTGTTCGCCATTTCTAAGTCTTGGTCTCCATTTCTAAGGTATACATGGCAAGTTGTTTTGTAATTAAAAACTAATTTAAAACGTGTGGTACAAACAAGTCTGAGAAAAGAGATCAACTAGTAGATCGTAGTCAGTAGTGAATCAGAAATTAAGATCATTCCGAAAACAACCTTTAAGTATGTACTTAGGTGAGGTGAGGTAAAAAATAAAAAAAATCAAGAATTTAAAATTGATACTTTAAGCCGGTAGAGCATTCGTTAAGGATAGAAATAAGCTAAAATAATGATAGTTCATGAACCTCCTTTTCGAGATATTTGAGATTTTATATTTTATATGGCGGGAAAAGGTTGACTCGGACTTTTACCTTACATTTGCATTAGTATTATTTGGGTCTCAAAACAAAAGAAAAAAATAAAAATCTTCTTAATTTTTTTCTCTTATATGAAAAAATAAATGGGTGTTATGAGGCAAAATATTTTACCTTGCATTGTATGGAAAAACACCAAGGAGTCCGAACATTTGACACGAATTCCAAAACCTCACCTAAGTACATCCTTAAGTTTTAAAGTCTAGCGTTCAGTTTAACTAGTTGCATTTTCCTAATGTATGAAGGCATTTATGCACGTTGACTTTCAACATGGCGACAAAAATGAAATAACTTTGACTCAAATTCCGAATAACAGGTACACATAAAAGAACTTAAATAAAAATTTAAAAAAAATTTAAAAAATCACATTTAACTTGCCCATACAACCATGCTCTAATATTGCTGACTGTTCGAAAGGGAAGGTTTCATACTCGTTTTCTATGAAACAATCTTGTGTAATACCATAAAATTAAATTAATTTGTTGCCAAAAAAAAATAGTTTTAAAGATTTTTGTTTTTTTTCTAACTACAAACAAACGGCTTGATATCAGTTATAAAACAAACGAGACGCCAACTAGACAATACCATGCGGTAAAATCCTAAACAATGTTAAAAAGTACACATGTATGTGAAACCCAAAAGAAGTTTATGAAACATTAATTTCAAGGAAAATATAATCAAGCTACTTCTATGCCAGTACCAATATGTTTTAACATATTATTTTCGTTTCTTTTATTTATCTAAGGTCGTCGCTACAGAATGACGTGGTATTGCAAACAAGGTCATTTTTGCTAATTGGCAGAATATCAGATGATTCAAAAACTTCTCTTTGTAGATGACAGACAGGAATCTTCTATTTTGAATAAGTCATATCCAAAACACCGAGTAAGTGGCATTGAATGACTTTGGAATTCCGGAGAAAATCTTTAAATTAGCGTTGTTAAGACAAAAATAATAATAATATGTAATATAGTTAAAAGTGTGTTTATATAATTGGTACGACCCCTGGTGAGAATGTAGATATAAACTCTGTGTCTATTAACTTAATTAGTTACAAATCTAATCGGCACGTGGCAAATGCATTATCTGAAAATATACAGATCTGTTTATGTTTAATCGTGACAGCGAGCACTCAGCAACATACTGGGTTCACTTCCTTTGTTTGTAAATTAACAAAAATTAACATATATCCCTAACTCGAATGATTCAGCGCCCTCTATCGGTCAGGGTCCTCTCGAGCGATAGTGAGTCGGAATATAACGACTGGATTATTCGGGTTAATATATCCCTTACTCAAGAAGGGTCAACTCGATTAAGGAATGATTGAACGTCGATATCGTGTACGTAGGTAAATATACAGATGGCATTAAACTCACTTGAACAAGAAAAAGCAATTGAAAGTTCAGATGTAATGAAACTCGTCCGAATAAGAAAAAAGCAATTGAAAGTATATTTTTTGAATTTCTTAAACAAACTCGTAAGAAGGATCAACTCGATTGAGGAATGATTGAACAAACGTCGATATTGCACGCAGATATACAGATGTCATAAAACTCACCTGAACAAGAAAAATGCAAATGATTTTAGAATTTTATAGACAAACTCCTTGCAGATGTGTTTGGTTGAAAAGATATAAATGATAGTTTATAGCGTAGATTCTGTAATTATATTTAGCGTTGTAATGCTTCTGTTATGTTGGATATGGAAATCTCGAACAGTCAAGTATGATAAGAAGGGTCAACTCGATTAAGGAATGATTGAACGGACGTCGATATTGCACGTAGATATACAGATGTCATAAAACTAACCTGTAACTATAGAACGCCATAGCTGCCTTATATGTACTTATTTCTATATATGCACATAATACCCATGGGTATTACATCTATGCTGTAACAGATGTCATGATACTCACTTGAACAAGACAAAGCAACTGAAAGCTTATTATAGTTTAAGAATGTGTTAAGCATTTTTTTAAAGAAACCCTCTGTAGATTTGTTAATTTAAAAAGATATAATAGTTTTGAGAGTCACTCCTTTGGAATGATATTTATAATTAGTGTTGCCATGCTTCAATTATATTTTGCATTGGCTTGCAGATCTAACAATAAAAGACTACGATTATGTGTTGACGACATTCGTCACAACTCGGCCGATTCCGTACCTAGAATGAGAGTAGCGGAGTCATCCGAAGATTGCCGATTGTGTTGACGAGTCTCACAAATAACTTAAAATATATACAAAAGTTAATCAACCCCTCATGGAATTCTGTGTGTTTTTACGTGACAGAAATCATTGAATTTCGAGTATTTCGTCTTTTACTTTTTCATTCTTTCATACAAGTAATTGTTTACCTATTGCCAGGAATATTTCTTGACCACTGGCAATAATTTGCAGGAATCTTTGTGTCTTTCTATATTAATTTCTGTCTCTTTCACGTATAAGCAATAACTGTATCAATTAAATCTGCAATTTTTGTCAAGAGACTTATGTTTCTACGACATGGGAATACAAACTAATGAATATCCTTTGTTGAAACATTAAATTACTTAATAATTTGCTTTTACATAATTTCGATTCGTGTGTTAGATAATAATTTCGTATCGGTATTGTAAGTATTTAATTAAGTTTGTTAGACTTCAACAGTTTCACAGACGTATAGTTAACAAGTAACAACATCAACTGTCCTGTAACATGCAATTGAAAGTACAGAGTGCTAAAAAATGTACTGTACAAAACTACTATCCTGAACCATATCGATAATGGTTCTTGGCACAAGGAAATATCATGCGGAATAATACTACATTGACGAAATTTTCTCTGGCAATATGCTTACATGCATGTCTGTGTTTTTAATCGCCATATAATTACTTCTAAATTAGAATGGCATTCTGACATTCCAAAAGTTATCAACATGCATACTAATATATTGTATGAGCTACAAACTGTTCATAAAAATACTTCAATGTGTTAAAAATATTTGTATCTGTCAGCCTGGATTGTCCCTCATCCTTGATTTTACCAGCGACATGAAAACTGGGAGGGGATCCAGGTTTTGTAACAAGTGGGTGCCCCCTGAAAATATAGAGTAAGGGGGCCATATTTTTACAAAAATTGTCTTTGATTTTACCTATAAGTTACATTTGTTTTCTTTTTCCAGTGGGTGCCAAGTACATCCCGTCTGAATCAGTACCCGACCACTGACGCTATACCTATCATTTTTTCAATTATCTGAGTATATTATAATTTTAATTTATAATTTGTAATTTTAGTCTGATGGTAAATAATACAATTATTATAGAATGATATACTTGCACCCGTCAGGCTGCATGGATGGTCCGTCATTTCTAAATTCAATCCAGTTAACCTAAGATTATTTTAACTTTCAAAAAAGTCAATCCTTCAGGCTACATGGTTCCTCACATATTTGATAACTGAATATAGATGGCCTCGTTTTGATATTTTTTTTTTTTGTGTTTTGAATCACACGCAACGGAAAAACGTGTGACATAAATTTCTATATGCAGACAACACGTTTTTCTGGAGCTGCCATTTACATGTCAGTACGTTCAACACTAAAGCCATAAATATGGTAAAAATGTTTGAGGGGAATTATAAATGCAGGTGCAACAATTCAGTAATAGATTGTGCCAATTCCTAGGAATTAAAGTTTAAAGGTTTATCTGATTGTGCTGTTTTATGAATTATGGCTGTATTAAATTGAATAAAACCCTGGAATGTTTGTCTATGTTGGTATATATATTAACATTAAACAGAGATCGACATATCCTTTACTAAAAAGTATAGGGAAATTATCGAATGTGGCTTTTCTTGCATTTGAAATTTACATGCGCATCATGGAGGTTACTACAATTTGAGTATGAACTGCAGTTTAACATTCCGGACCACTCAATTTCAACTCGTATGTTGTCAGGGCCAGGTTTGTGCTGTACTATCTTTTATTATTAGCATTTTTAATGTGCTATTGTTTTTTTGTCTTCTCGTAGCCATGCATGTATGACATTATCTGTCCTTCTCTGATTTATAGCTTTGACGTTCACAGTAAGTGATTTTGCATGAAATATTGAGCACAAACAAAAGCTAAAAAGGTCGCTGTTAGATCATAATACCTTCATCAGTAGATAGGTCGAATATTGTCTACTCAGTCCGCACTCGTATCTCAATCATTGTCCGTTGATCAACATTATACTTATGCAATGACTACGTATAGTGACTGACGTGCTGGAGGCGATTGAAGGCATAACCATTCGTTTGAGATTGAAATTTGTCTCATTGGCAATCATACAACTTCTCCCTATTTTTGAATGAAGTTGGTGTTTAATGTTCAAAATTAAGGAGACAGAAAAGTATTTGAAAAATAATCTCATTATAAGCTCATTATAGGAAATTAAAATACCAACATATATAATAAACATTTAACCGTCCACCACTCTCTTTTTCTTCCTTTTTATTTACACGTAGGTTTCGTTTTTAATTTGTTTTATTATAAATACAGTATCTTATGTTGATAAACACCTTTCATCATATTGACGTAGAAACATAGGGAGAGAAAGAAAAACAAATCTTTGCTTATGTTTAATTAAATATATGTTTAACCTTGTTATTCGTTATATGTCGCTTGTGAACCGGTGTTGGATTACGTTTACAATAATAATGTTTATATTCACCGTGTCCTTGTTTTCCCAGCTAAACAAATCCGCTCGGGAAGTTTTCTTTCACACTGAGCTGCGAATTTATAATCGGCCAAAACTGACCTAAAATGTATAAACACATGTAATCGTTTAAAATTACATGTATAAGTCCTAAATCTCAGGATAATCATGAAGATTATATCAAGAATTTATATAGTACATGTACATGTATTTCGCCTTAAGAAGTAAACATAATTTTTACATCAAATCCCCCATAAAGCCGTATTACACGCCCATAATTTACCCATTGAATAAACTTATTGATTCAAATCAATAAAGCGTTTGTATACATACACTTTTGACTTATTCAAGTAAGACTTTTTATTGAGAAGGTGTTCTTTTTATATTTACAGTTAAATGAGCATTTAATCATACAATGAAATTGAATGAACATCATTTTCATCAAAACATTCTGTAAACATTTAATTATCAGGCATTTTTATCTCAATTCTTTGTATTATAAAATTATTGAATACCCAGTGTCTGGTTTCATAAAAATATACAATATATACCTGTAAATCCCCGAGTTATATATCTATACATATAGGACATAAAAAGGTTATAATTAAGATTTTTTTTATCCGGGACCGTGGCGAATCGGTACTTTACATAATATATTGATCAGCTGATTTTCTTATTTCTGTCGTCCTGTATAATATATGAAATATTTGACACTGGACGTTAAGCAACCAACACTCGAGTAATCATATTTTTGCATTGTTCTGTTACATCTTACGCTTATGCAAAAGTACACTAACGGTTAAATATTATAAAATCTATAGTATCTGGTATTTGATAGCTTGATTTTTTTTGGATATATATTGATATAAAAAAAGTTCATTGCGTATTTATGTACTCTTTAAAATGAAATAAAAAATATAGACCTACAGTCAGCCAAGGATTTGTATAGTCAGCAGACAGCTATAACATTATTATTTTTCCAAAATCGGATTTATATTTAACAGCTGCGATATAATCTAGTTAAAAGTCCCCGATAACAGCCAGTTTATTCATTAGAATCAGTCTCTCGCCTACTCGAATCAATCATATATTCGGTTATTTCTGGGATTTTACCAAATATAATAACTGATGAGTTGCTTTGTCATACCATGCCTATTTTATCTAAGATCATACAATTGCATAAATTGGTTAATTAATTGTTTGTTTGAGTTTAACTCCTTTTATCGGCTCTTTTGGTTGTAGTGTGATTATCAGTTTTCCTTGGAGGAAGCAGGAGAGAACAAACAATTACACAAAAAGAGGGTTTGAGGTAAGTCTGTAGTGGCGGATCCATGAATTTAAAAATAAAGGGGGGATGTGCAGTGACTGTGAAAAAGGGACCCGCTCAAGTCATGCTTAAGTGATTCCCTTATTAATCATTAATTTCCGACAAAAGGGCCTCCCCGGTCCCCCGTGAAGTCCGACTCTGGTGCGTCACGAAACCTGATTTAGTAAACGATTTAGTAAACCCTGCTAGTATCGTTTGATGTATGAAGTCCAGGTTTGACAGCAACCCGTCAGGGGTCATTCGATGTGATCTGAAGAAAAATAAACTGCAGTTAATGGACATTTTTATTAAATACACTTCGGAATTAAGTTGATTCTTAACTCTTCCTTGTCGATTCAAATATGTTTATCAACACAGTCTTAACAGATTACTATTTTTATATGATTAATGCAATTCTTGACAATGAATACTAAAACCTTAGTCCATAGTACTATGAAGAGTCATAAAAGAACGTTTAGTAATGTTGATATACCATGGTTAGTATATGTTTTAAAACTTCAAGAATAATAGTAACTTTTCTTAAGTATGTATAAATACACAAGCTAGGGAGAAAGTTTAAAACTTTTGAAAGTTTTATTTGTATTTAACGGACTGTGTTTGATTTTAGTTAGAATCTTAATTTCAACACCTCGCAGTAAATGCTCATAATATTGCTTATAGAATTCTATGTTTGAATAAGACCTCTTATGTGGTATATAAGTAACCATTTTGTCTACAATGAAATCTTTTAATTTTAATTGAAAGGTGGACTTGGGAAAACTCGATGAGTAGAAAAATGGCAGCTCCATAATTATGTCATTTAAATAAAGGGCTTTTACTGTCTTGTGAAGAATGTTTGAGTAGTCTCTTGGTCATTCATTTGTCATTCCCTTTTTAACTAATAAAAACAAATCAAATAAATTAAATAAAACATTTTTTGTTTGAGTAGCCGCCGCTTTGTTTTGTTAGCAAATGTTTAAAATTACATTAATTTGATTATTTAGAATGTTAACTACATAAAGTTACTAAAGACTATACAACTTACGATTACAGATGAAATATGTCATTCTTGTAATAATTAAATTCAATAAATTGAATAAATTAAAAATATGCTATTATTTGTTTGTTTGTTTATCTATTTTTCATTAGATGCGTCTAATTTTTATACTGAGAAAAATAGCAAATGACATGTTATATAATATTGGGTAACTTCCAGTCACCGTATCCACTGGACCGGATACCGGGTGCATGTACTTGGGGATAAAACCAGACGACAATTGTAATACTGCGGTAAATGTGTCGTCTGTTCCTGAAAACAGCACTTCGCCCTTGGTTCGGTACCCACTGTTTCGTGTAAGTGATGTACGCTTTAAAAAGATACCGTTAGCAAATTAGACTGTGAAACAGCATATTCCACAAAGTTTTACAATCAATGTATGTTGTGTTACTTATACACTTTATATCTTTTTTTAGTTAATAAATGTTTATTTATAAATTGGTACATTGTGCACCTAGTTAAAATTTCATCGAATAACGGGTAATTAATGATAATGGGTTTGTACTCGTGCGATAAGATCACTGTATTATTGATGACTTTACACTTGCGCAAAACGTGTTGCACCTACCTTTCAATTAAAAAAGCATATTTATTGAATATATTTCAATTCATTGACACCTACCGTAACATTTGCTATCGTATACACCAACTTATTCATTACAATTTCAACATTACGTATTTTGTTTCGCAAATTTTGTAAAACATCTGATCATCAAGTAATATTTTCTTGTCGATTAATTTCTCACAAAAGACGCGGTTAAAATCAGATTAACTTAAAAATCAAAACAGAATCAAATTTACCTTTAGATTTATAGGTATAAAATACCTATGTTGGAAAAACTACAATTAAATTCAATAAAGCGTGTACAAACAGCGATAAGTATTGCTCATTTCAAACTATTATATTCCATATCGTTTACTTTAATAAATCGCCTCATATTTATATACGTCTTTCTCCACTATGTATTAATTGTTGTATTTAAATTAAGGTTATGGTTGGTTAGTTCGTATGTGATGTAAAATTAAGGGGGTAGGCGATAAATAATTAACAGTAAGACATCTTTTTCTCACAGCAGTGCCATGTGTGCCTGGTTGTAATATGATCCCCCGCCAGAACTGATTAACTACACATCGTCAAGTTTGTTTTAATCCATTGCAGATACCAGATCAGAGAGAAAACTTTTTACGCTAAGAGAAAACACATACTGAAAGAAGTTTCATCAAGTTAGAAGAATTTTGTGTCATTTTGGAAATCAATTTTAGGAGTCGATTTGAAGTACACAGTGTTACGGCGTGAAAAGTGTACAATACATCAGTTATCTTATTAAAGAGAAGTGATTAAAGATAGGGTGTTGTTGATTTCACTGTAATTGTGATTAGTGCGACAGAATTTGATGGAGTAATTAGTTGTTGTGGGAAAATGGATATCAGGAATTTATGTTTGTCTTTTGTATGGATTTACTACCAATATTTCACCATTGTTCTATCCTCAGCATTGCCGGATACTATTATCATTGGTAAGTAAAATTGTAAATTGGACATTATCATCAGTTACTGTTGTAAAATTCTATTTATAAGATTTAATATATTGCAGTTTTATCTTTCCTTTGTTTCAGTTGGTTTTCAATTACAGCTGAGGATGTAAACGGGCTATTTTAATACTTCTAACTATACATACAACTTGTAGCTGGTTTAAAATTTATGTTTTTATTAAATTAAACTCATACTATGTGTAAGATTTTTGTAACTAGATACATTATATGCACAGTTTAAATGTTTCTCAGTTTAAAATTTGATAGATACATTATGTTGGGTGGCGTTTTTATTTATATACACGTTTTACTTATATAACTATAATAATAATCAATAATATTCAAGTTTTCCCCATTTGATCACTAAAATCCGAGTTGCTGTTGAATTTCATGAAAATTTTAATTAGATAAAAATTGGGAATTTATTTATGAAAATGTGAAAGTGAATACATGTACATGTATCTTTATAAACACTCCTGTGCTTTGATTTGTCATAATAAAGCCTCGATTATTTGATATTTGTCCAATTGCTCATCATTGCATAGCAGACATTTACATTCAGAAGTAACACGTGTCCCCAAATTGTCCTTGCAATAACACATTGGTAAATGTGTACATAAATGCCACACAGTAGGCTATCTTCATCAATTTATAACAGCGAGGATAAAATCAAAGACCCTCTCGCTCTGTGATGACCACATGATAAAGTCTGTTTGTACTTTTGTTAATTACCGGGATGTGTATAATCTAATTAGCGTTCTATCTTTTGAGGATGTCAGATGATAGAGAGATAATTACGCAGGAGGGGGCTTCTCAAAGTACTTATCGGAATATACAATATTGCGTTATTTTACGACACACCTTGAAATTTTTGAATTTATGATTAACATAATGATGATTAATTGTTATTTGGAAATCATCATGTAATATGAAGTATTTAATTTCTTTTAAATTGAAAAAATAAAGAAAGAAGTTCCATACTATCAAAGATATACGTGAAATTGAAATGCATGTCTCTTATTTTAAAATTAATATTCGAATTTTAATCGACTAGTCGCTATTAAAGAATAGGGACCATTTAAATAAGGCATTTTATTTTTTACACTTTACACCCCTGAACAAAAGGGCTACATGATATTACACAATTATTTTTCTTTAAACCAGCTTGTTTAATTCGCGGATAGGAAAACATGTGACGTCACATTACGTGATAAAACATAAAACACGAAACTGTGAGAGTTGGAATTAAAAACATAAATTATAAATATTGTATAATAATTTCAAAACATTATACATTATAAATGTAATATCAAGGTTAATTCTATTAATTCAAATTTTCGATCTATTATAAAATATATTTAGGTTTCGTATTTCTCTAAACATTGTTTAATCTCGTGATTAAATGGACATAAATTAGCAATGGTTCAATAATCAACGTACTCTAGTCGCAAATATTTCATATTGTCCTTCAAAAATTGTCATCGGATTCAAATATCATTTACATTCTTTGTTTTGATGAATGGAATAACCGATTGTCGTCCAATGGTGATAAATATTCGATGGTAATGACATCTACAGTACCAAAATACGGGACGCAGTGAATTATTCTGCTGCAATTTTGAATCTGATATTTATAATTCTTACTTTTAAGACTTGCACCCTATGTACATACTATGATATAATACATGATATGTTCTCGATCAAACAAATTCACCACCGTGATTGAAAACAAATGTATTTTGATAAACATAATAAATGTAATGCCTTTTGCTTTTTTAAGATTTTTTTCTTGCATTTGGAGGACTAACGTCAAATGACGAACGTTGCTTTAACTCTTTTTTGGAAAATTTACTGAACATTATATACAATTTGTGAATGTTAGTTTTAGTGACTGATTGAACACGTGCACGTGGTGCCTCGTAAACACACATACTTGTAGTAATTGATATCTGGGTGTACTCCAAGAGCAACACGAAGAACAAGATTCGTCATTTTATTCATAGTCCATGTAACCTAAGACACATACAAGTGTACAAATGGACTATATGATAGCATACATAGCATACATAGGATAAAACCAGTAGCGGATCCAGAAATTTTCATAAGTCGGGGCCCACTGACTGACATAAGAGGGGGTCACGCTTCAGTGATTCCCTATATAAGCAACCAAATTTTTTCCCAAAAAGGGGGGGCCGGGCCACCTGTGCCTCCCCCCTAAATCCGCCTCTGAAAACCATGGAAGTATTATATTGTATAGCAGATGAAACGTTTGAAGTCGGGTCGTAGTAATTCTTGTCAATAAAACACTTCTATGATAAAGCATATTTAGCTAGATGTTGACACTAAGACAGGACAGACGAAATGCAAATACAAAGACATTTGGTATTCATTACAGTATTTTATAATTTTCTTTACGAAGTTGTTTTTGCACTTGGACGTTATAAGCCGACCAGTATATTTATTTATACTTGGATTATTTACATACATGTACTACTATGGTATAGACTTTCATCGAAGAGCACTGAGAATATCAGCAGTTTTACTTGAAAACAATACACGAAACTCATCACCTATGTCGAACATAATGCTACTGATTAAAACCAATTGATATTTTAGCCTCAAAACTCTCATCGCCAGTGATCACTCGCCGCGATCAGTTAAATAAATGCCGTCTCAGGACCAGAAATTTGATGGAAATCATTTAGCATGTTTTATGCCGAAAATAACCTTTCTTTGTTGCTGTTTCGTAAAGAACCAGTCGTTGACCTTGACCATAAGTACCTTAGGGTCAGTTCGCGTGGTTGTAGGATAAACAATGCATCATTATAGGGTTGGCAAGATGAACTGTAAACCATTCCTATAAACATTGTGTAAATTTCTTGTAAACAATCTCCTCCGACAGGCATGACAGAAATAATTACTATCATATACAGAAAACGTATAAAACTACTGCAACACTAACATACTAAATAGTTTCCATTGATTACTGCACCAAATATATTCCTGAAAAATTCACCTGACTAAAATTTAATAACAAAGGAAAATAAAAACAGAATCCTGTACTCTGTACTCTTGTTCATCATAAAGCGATTTATCAACGGATTTGTTTTGTCCTGAAAAAGACGACGAAAACTGCTTATATGGCAGTTCCTGCTCCAAAGAAACTCTTATTTTGATTTGGTCATGTTGTTCAGATTTATATCTTCGTGTGTATTTTTTTTCTTTTGTGATCTGTAATAGGTTGTTTGACATTGGTTTTTTTCCTTCTCTTGGTTTAATGGTAATTGACGGACACATTTGTAAAAAAATCAGTGATATTTCAGTACTAAGAAAAGATACGAATTGGACTCTTAAAAGAACAAAAAATGCATAGTTTTCTCTTCTTATACCAAAAATGTAAATACAGATGATATGTATAACCACATTTGATATGCACATGACAACAGCCTATTGTCCATTATTGTAAATGTCACGAAAACGCCTACAAAAGAGGCGTTTTCTTTTCAAATGATTACATATCATTATGATATGAGGTGGATGCAAGCGAGACAAAACTTCAATTTATTCGCAATCAGCTAGTTTACTAGACAACTAAATTTAGGTGCACGTACGCTTATGCAGTAATCGTATAATCATGATAATGTGGTTCATAATTTCTCAATTTCGGTTCATTTCTGTACATTATTATTCAATTTCACCCATTTCGATACACCATAACTTCAATACTTTCTCATGTTTATGGTAAATAGACTGTACTAGTATTGTCGTCTTATATGAAAGTTCTGTTATAAGTGAAGGAGGTTACATGCACAGTTTCAGTGAAACCCTCTTTACAAAACGCATCTGATGTGCATAATATTCCGCGATGACAACTAGGTAGGCCCTTTTTAGCTTGCTGTTCTGCCAAGGCTCTGTGTTGAAGACCGTACCTTGACCTATAATGGTTTACTTTTATAAATTGGGACTTGGATGGAGAGTTGTCTCGTTGGCACTCAAACCACATCTTCCTATATCTACATCTATATATGTGAAAATCAAAATGGTTTACTCTTGGGAGTGCCTGGGATCAACCCCCGTTTTTTGCATTGTTCTTGTTGTTTTTTATAGACTGTTGTTTTAATTTGGTTTGTTTTGCCATGGTGTGGTCTAATGGTGCTCATATTGTCTTTAATTTATGAGTTTGCACTCTCTTCAGTATATTTCGTCTCTCATTTTAGTTTTATGTTCTACAGCACCCCTCTATTTTTAGTTTTATGGTCTACAGCACCCCTCTATTTTTAGTTTTATGGTCTACAGCACGCCTCTCTTTTTAGTTTTATGGTATACAGCACTCCTCTCTTTTTAGTTTTATGGTCTACAGCACGCCTCTCTTTTTAGATTTATGGTCTACAGCACGCCTCTCTTTTTAAGTTTTATGGTCTACAGCACGCCTCTATTTTTAGTTTTATGGTCTACAGCACGCCTCTCTTTTTAGTTTTATGGTCTACAGCACTCCTCTCTTTTTAGTTTTATGGTCTATAGCACGCCTCTCTTTTTAGTTTTATGGTCTACAGCACGCCTCTCTTTTTAGTTTTATGGTCTACAGCACTCCTCTCTTTTTAGTTTTATGGTCTACAGCACGCCTCTCTTTTTAGTTTTATGGTCTACAGCACTCCTCTCTTTTTAGTTTTATGGTCTAAAGCACGCCTCTCTTTTTATGTTATGGTCTACAGCACGCCTCTCTTTTTAGTTTTATGGTCTACAGCACGCCTCTCTTTTTAGTTTTATGGTCTAAAGCACGTCTCTCTTTTTATGTTATGGTCTACAGCACCCCTCTCTTTTTAGTTTTATGCTCTACAGCACGCCTCTCTTTTTAGTTTTATGGTCTAAAGCACGCCTCTCTTTTTAGTTTTATGGTCTACAACACGCCTCTCTTTTTAGTTTTATGGTCTACAGCACGCCTCTCTTTTTAGTTTTATGGTCTACAGCACCCCTCTCTTTTAAGTTTTATGCTCTACAGCACGCCTCTCTTTTTAGTTTTATGGTCTAAAGCTCGCCTCTCTTTTTAGTTTTATGGTCTACAACACGCCTCTCTTTTTAGTTTTATGGTCTACAGCATTTTTAGGATCTGGGACTATAATACTAAATATATACCTAGTCAGGATTCAGCTTCAAGTAAGCATTGTCTGAAACTATAACATACATTTGTTCTCGCCATGAACACGAGAAAGGCTTATTCTATTTCTAGTAAATATTAAATTGAGCATGCTGAGAGGAAAGCTATGTTCACATATTTTATGTCGATAGTGTGTCGGTTTACGAATTTTAATATACATGTATAAATATCAACCGCTGGACGTCCATAAATTAACACTTCACGATCAAGAATATAATTATAGTTCTATAACCATTATGATTTTCTTACAACAAATCTATAAAACAGCAAAGAAAAACCGCCATGAAAATATGTAATTTTGAAGGGATTATTATTATGATTGTAATGTAAATATTATTACAACCCTAAACCTTTAATTCATTTTGTAAATTATTGTTATTCACTGTGTTCAAGAGATATACATATTCATACACGATGTACGACATGAACTGGTTAAAGCCAATCTTTAACAATAAACGTTCATAGTACTACATGTACTAGTTATTGCCAACCTTTAACAGAGTCCAGATAAAAAAAATGGAGATTTTCAAAATCAAAATTAAGATACAGAATATCCTTCAATTCTTATAATTATGAACATGACGAAGAAAACGTTCAGAAAAATTCGATACTAATTAGCAGTTCGTAATCACCAACAATCTGAAGGATAGTTGGATAACACAGAGAGAAAAAGGTTCCTGTATAAATGGTATAGATTTTCAAATTCCATCTCTTTTTACAAGTTGGAGAGACTGATTCTTGAGTCATTAGTCAATTCTACGCTAATTGACTGAGTTGAGATAACAATAGGATATAGCCAATACATAAAGTAATTATAACGTTTCCCTGAAGTATTTATAGTTTTTTAAGATAACTTACAGACAAACGTCGTTACAAATCGTTTTCTTTAACACCAGGAAAGGTCATATGAAATCAAATATGCATTTAAAGTGATTGCAAAATAGGAATTTGTGAGAACATTCTTAGCATATAATAAAAAAAACATGTAAATAAGAACTACAAAACATATATCCACTGAATGACATTTAGAATGAAAGAATGAAGGTATTTTATAGCCGATTGAAAGATCCGTTGCTTTAAAAGTTGTGCATGCCTTTGTTTGTTTGTTTTGTTTTTTTGTCATGATTTTTTGCTTGTGTTTTTGTCTTCTTTAAACAAGTACAAGTGATTCAACTTAGATTTGTCTTTTTAGTTCATATAATTATTTAGCGTAACTCCCCAATGCCATGATGGCATGATATATGTTATAGATACTCTGTCCATTGGATAGACATGATAGAGAGCATAATATAATAGAAAGAAACTATATGGGATATCTATCCATAACACAAAAACAGACCATGCACCGCAAATACACAAAAAGCCAGAGAACAATGCTTTTATTGTTATTCTTCATCTCAAAGTCACAGTGAGGCTTTCAACAAAAAACAAGATATCTCAACTCACTGCAAGTTTTAGATGGTCCTAGCACCGGTTTGAGCGGAATTCTTGGTAAACTGGCATTCACGCCACAACTGTGAATTGAAGACACAAGCGATAAAAAATATGGTTAGTTTCTTTCACATTAAATTAACCAGGTGACAAAACTCCGGTAATATAGAATGATAGATGCATAAAATGATTCTAAAATTTTGATTAAAGCACCGTCCTATTAAAACAAATAAGCAATAGACGTACTGGTTCAAAACGGTTGAATAAAAGCGACAATATAACAACTTTATTCCTGATCATTAATATATATTTTATTGAATAAACTTTGTGCAAAGACTACAATAACTTGTTTCAATATCCCAATACACCAATTAATCGAAACGTATGTGCAGAAGTCATCTTGGTAATGAGGCTTTGAGAATCCTGAATATTGACGGAAGTGTCAGTTACGGTCGGGTTTTGACTGTTTTATTATATTTTTTTGTTATATAAGATATTTGTCTGACCCAGCTAAAAGATTTGGCAACATTGATTGCGTGCATGTAAAGGGGGATCCATACGAAAAATATGATATAGAACATTCTGAAATGATTATAGGCTTTGTTTTACATAACAAACATAATACTACGAACGACACCATTTATCGGCGGTAGCATAGATAGAATACATGTATATTTGTTTTGTACTGAACCACGTGTACGGAAGTTTCAAGTTTTGAATTGAATATGTCTGTCTTATATGTGCATCCTGACATCAACAAACTAATTTTAATTATTCAGTTGTTAAAATGTCTTTTGTATTTTATGTTACTCACCAGTGACACTCGAATACAAAAAAGTTTTAAATGTAAATATAGTAGGAAGTTGAAGAGCATTGATGAGACAAAGTTCCGAAAGGCTACAGTTAACCTAATCTATTTCTAGGGTTGACCATCATCCGTAGTTCGGAAAATTCAAAATTTTGCAAATCGTTATTGTATCAATGGTAATTTATGTCATCACAGAATGGTATATTTTGAAAATGTTCAATAGACAAATAAGCAAACAGAATGAGTAATTGTTGAATGAGACATATTGAAATATACTTGGGGACATTTTATTACATATTCTTGATTCATCCTTATTTGAAATAAAAAGCATCTGCTTCCGGTTTCTTGTCATATGCAGAAGAAAAACATCTCTTTCCGTTTTCAGTTCACAGGCAAAGCATGATGTGATTGATTGGATATATTGAGGATTTGCTTCAATTTTTGATCACAAAAATCTATAGAACGATTCTTATGGACTTTTCATGATATAATACTTTCCGTATAGTTTCTCTCTTTTCTTTGCAAAGTATTTTCAAGATTTTGGAAGTTTGCTTTCTCTACTGTTCATGACGGTACGGTAAAATAAAGTGCTTCGAAGTACAGGCGCCAGTTCTATATAGTGTATGGCGGCATGATTCATTGACTGTTCTCTCAGAATAATGTCTCCACGTTATTTGTTACGGTATTATTTATAACGTCTGTGGTATCTGAGTTATTTTTCTATCTATCATATGTACGTATCATAAGAGTTCATGCAGTGCTTTTCCTGAAAACTTTGTATTGTTGTTTTTCTTTCTATATATTTTATTCCATCAGTAGAGCTTTATAAATAAAGGGAGAGTAAAGATTTAAAAAAAAGCTAGTCTTGCTACATGTTAATGTGCCTTTCTGTGGTCGAGAGCTTTGTAAGAGATTGTCGCTAACTAGCAGACTCCTTTGCAAATAGGAAGCTATATGCAGAAGCTATATTTTAAATTCTCACACTAAGTTTTTCTTTCGTTTTCAATTTAGCGCCAAACAAACATTCGTATTGAATTAGATAATGATACAAACTAAAGAATTGGATATTTATCAGTTCTGCAAGGGGGTGAATTCTCAAAGGTTTATTCAGTTGCAATTATCACTAGCACTTTAACGATTGAAAAATAATGGATGCTTGGAATACAGTTTACATTGATAAATTGATATACGCGTATTCAAGATGTTAAACTTCGGATATCATCTCGATTTATATGTTTCTCCTATCTATTTGTTTGTAGATATATTTATTTTTCATAGTAAATGCCACATATACACAGATGTGTGCCGGATGTATTCCATCTTTCTTTTGGTTGATGTATTGGCTGATGGACGAGAGTTAGACGAGAGTTAGACGGATCTTTGACAGGTGTAATATCATTCATCCTTGATATTGCATCAATCATTTATCATTTTACTTGATAAATTACAGGTAAAACAGATCAAATGAATTGCAAAGCTTACAACCAGATGTAGACAACTCGGCCGTGCTTACGCACGTGAAGCATGCAGACAGATGTTTGTTTTAATCCGCCTTTGCGTGTACGTTCATCTGACCTATAAACCATAAAATAAACGTTGATATAAAGCGTATGATCTTCTGGGTTCTCCTCCTTGTGATTTTCTCATTATATTCAATTTTATCAATTTGAGTGTTTAAAGCCGTTTCAGAAAAAACACATCACTGTGTTTATTATATGGATTTATGAGTTTGAACAGCGGTATACTACTGTTGCCTTTATTCATGCATATTTTGCTAAAATTTATATAAATTACAATATACCACCTTTATCATACAGAACTCTTAGTCAATGCATGATACATGTGCACCAGAATGCATATATAATATAAGTAAGTAAATTAAACATTTTACTCTATGTACACTGAGTGCATTATACATTATAGTAAACCTCTGGGAACTTAAACAGACTGCAGAAATTTGAAAATCATAGCAAATTAGAAAATTAATCAATTTTGGTGATATAGCCATTTTTGTAATTCTTTCAAAGAACTATATTTTGACAACGTTATTGTACTGAGTCAAATTAAATGCATGATTCTGTACTTGTGCATAAGATTTCATATATATAATATAAGAAAATTAAACATTTTACTACCCGTGCACTGAGTACATTATAGTCAACCTCCGGGAACATATCAATCAGACTCAGCAGACATTTGAAAATCATTGCAAATTAGAAAAGTAATTAATTTTGACTAGATGTCGATACGTTTTACATCATGAAACTAAACATTTAGACATTGTTTTTTGAAATATGGAACTCTTTTAAAGATTAACATTTGTACAACTGGATAGTACTTTGGCATTATGTTTGTTGAAAGGCAACGTCAGATCTATGTTGGTGGGTTTTTTTTCGAGAATGCTTTTTCCTAATAATTAATATAAATTATGCTGATAATTTAATCATCTTTGATAATTGAGTTAAATACGTAAACATGGCAAAGGTAAAGGATAATATGCAGACTTGTACCAACTCCCACAAAACAAAACCAAAAACTAACCAAAAAACAAACAAACAAATTGTTAAATTTAACAAATATAACAAAATAAAGCAGATTCAGATTCAATAGTTTATTAAAGTCTCAACACATACAACATGATTAAAACAAGATACAATTATAAAATTAATTATACAGTAAACATAGTTAAAGCAATTAAATAAAATTGAGAATGGAAATGGGGAATGTGTCAAAGAGACAACAACCCGACCAAATAAAAAACAACAGCAGAGGGTCACCAACAGGTCTTCTATGTAGCGAGAAATTCCCGCACCCGGAGGCGTCCTTCAGCTGGCCCCTAAACAAATATATACTAGTCCAGTGTTAATTAACGCCATACTAATTTCCAAATTGTACACAAGAAACTAAAATTAAAATAATACAAGACTAGCAAAGGCCAGAGGCTCCTGACTTGGGACAGTCGCAAAAATGCGGCGGGGTTAAACATGTTTGTGAGATCAATGTTAACGCCAAAATATGCAATCTTTAATGACCTGACAACAGTATCGTAATTATATCCCTTCTTAATAAGTCTATTCAAAGGTTTTGTAAGTTTCTGAGGTGAATACTGACATTCTTTAAAGAATTATGAGAGACTATTAAAATACATATAAATTAATACTTATTCATTTTATAAAATACTACAAATACAGTATAGTAGTTAATTGAGATCTCACAAACATGTTTAACCCCGCCGCATTTTTGCGCCTGTCCCAAGTCAGGAGCCTCTGGCCTTTGTTAGTCTTGTATTGTTTTAATTTTAGTTTCTTGTGTACAATTTGGAAATTAGTATGGCGTTCATTATCACTGGGGGCAGAATCAATTTGCGCCAATTGCAGTTTTGAAAAGGTATTAATTGCGCCACTCTCTTATATTTTGATAGTATTAATTGCGCCAATAAATGAAATGAAATTGCGCCACATTTACCTGTTAATATTTTTCCCTATATCATACCTGTACATATTTTACCTATATCATGACAATACAAGACAATACAAATACTCTCACCACCGTGACTTGTTACATGTACATATGAAATATACAGCTTTTTAAAACACAAGTTAACAACAAGAGCCACTCTATAAAGAGTTTTGAGAGACTATAAAACAATTTTTCTTTTCTTTTTCTCATATTTTGGCAGTATAAAATACCATATTTTCATTTGTTAAAAGAAAGATGTTTTTTTCATTATCAGTGTCCAGAAATTAGAACGTCAAATTTTGATAACTTCGTGCAAAAGAAAAGCAACCGATATGTTGTCAGGGCGACCTTCAAAAATGATAAATTTAGAGTTCTTCAAAATTGAAGAAGAACATTTAGAAAAGAAAGATTTAAAATATGTGCGTCAGTCAATGTCTATAGAGAGAAGAAAACTGCATCCGGCTCAACCTAAAAATCAAGCAGAATTTCACAGAATATTGGATGATATTGGTGTTGTTACAAACAAAGATGATGACTTTGTATTGTGTAACGATCAAGAAAGCGGGATAATTTTATTAGGATGCGAGGCTAATTTAAAATTTCTATGTACAATGTAAGAGGATTTTTTGCTGAAGGTACCTAGTCAAACATTTAGTTGTTATATATGAATAAAAATAAATAGAATTGGCGCAATTATATGATTATTTTATTGGCGCAAATGATACCTATGGTTTTGAAAATTAGGTGGCGCAAAAGAAGTATTGGCGCAAATAAGTTGTGGCGCAAATGAGTTACTTTTTGGCGCAAAAAGAAATCGCCCATCACTGGACTAGTATATATTTGTTTAGGGGCCAGCTGAAGGACGCCTCCGGGTGCGGGAATTTCTCGCTACATTGAAGACCTGTTGGTGACCCTCTGCTGTTGTTTTTTATTTGGTCGGGTTGTTGTCTCTTTGACACATTCCCCATTTCCATTCTCAATTTTAATGATATAAAATACTGTTTCTCCTTGTTAAAATGTTTTTGCAGGTTTTGCCAATAATATTACAAATATTGGTATTTTTCAACATACATATAAATTTTTCTTCATCAGACAAGTTTAAAAACATATCATTATGACACAATATATCAATAAAAAGAGCATGTTTTAGATCTCCATACAACGGACAATTTAAAAGTACATGTTTTTCATCTTCTAAAATATTGCAGCTAAAACAGACTCTTTTGTCTAGATTTTTTTCTTCATATCGACCAGTTTCAATTTTTAGTGGTGCTACAACACATCTAAACTTTGAAAAAGCACTACGATGGCGCAGTGGCATTTTCTGTAGCAAATATTGTTCAGTGTTATAAGTATGTTTAAAAAGTTTATATGTTCTCAATTTACAACCGGTACTATATGAAAAAATACTTGTACACCAGTCTTCTTTTTTTTTTATATTTATCAAACATTTTCTCTTCTAACTGAGATATATACTATAACTATCAAGACAATTTTCATTTATTTTACAATATCTTTCAAAATCAAAGTATATCAAAATCTCCATTACTTTGTAGCACCAATTTTTCAAAATAAAGCAAAACTAATTGCAGTTCCAACACACGCATAAACAAAACAAACAAACAAACAAGTCGAAAAATATAAATAAACCGGATTTTTGGTAAAATAAGCAGTATTTGTTATGCGATATTTGTTAAAAACAAATATGTACGTTCGATCTTATGTGTATATCATGATCATGGTATATATGAATAATAGAGACATTTTAAAATATTATAGAAAATTACAAGAGAACCATTGGGATACAACAAATGAACATTCCTCGGGGGGGGGGGGGGGGGGGATTATCTCACATGAAAAGGGTTAATAAAAAA
This sequence comes from Mytilus edulis, assembly GCF_963676685.1. Taxonomy (NCBI): domain Eukaryota; kingdom Metazoa; phylum Mollusca; class Bivalvia; order Mytilida; family Mytilidae; genus Mytilus; species Mytilus edulis. The sequence continues at coordinate 41,179,623 of NC_092353.1, read as the reverse complement.
GACTTAATTGCGTCCATTCCTAGTTAAGGTTATCCTAGTCACTGATTTGAGTTAGTCTTATCTATTCTTTATTAAACATTTTTTATTAATCAAACCGTTGATTTTTTCGTTTGGAGTTTTTCATTTTTGGCTTAAATACGTACGGTGCTGAAGGCCGTACACATGCATAACTGCTTATTTCCATGCAATTGGAACTCTGATAGATATTTGTCTAATTGAAAAGCGTGCCACATCTCCTCTTTTAACTTAGTCAGCGATAGGTGGGCAGCATGCATTATTCAGTGAAACACTTTTAGACATGCTTATGCAACGTCAATTCCAAAAACAAATTAAACAATGATTGAAAACGAAATTTTACTTAGGCATGTCTTAAATGAGTTCGGATTTTTTTGCTCTATCAGATGTATTTTTACAGTGCATTTAATTATATGTGTAAATATAAACGTTTGCATAACATGCAACTCTGGGTTTTATTTTTCGTATTAGTTATTTTGACAGCGTGATCTTATGTAATATATCCACTAGTTTATATCAAAATAAAACTACTTATATTTTAATTAAAAAGAAAGGGCACTGCTGAAGATTTTAATCTAGCTCTTAAAACAGATATATACATTTTAACACGTATTTATAAGTCTTCATTAATTAATTTTGTGATTAAAAGGTCCGTATCATCGTATTATGTTTCGCCCTATACATGTATTTTGTTTTAAATACATTGAACTATACGGGCCTTAATCAGGTCGCGGGTTTTGTTGTTTCATCTTTATTTCATGGCGGGGCCTTTAATAACTGACTTGACTGTATGGAGATTTGCTCATTGTTGAAGGCCCTACGATCGACTTCATTTGAAATTTTGTGGATATGTGTCTCTTTGGCAACATACCAAATATCACTACTATTTAGTTAATTATTATATAGAAAAACGCAATAAATAATTCAAAATCTATATTCCATTTTTGCAAAAGATGTGAAAATACCCGTAGATTTCCTTGAATTATTTTTTTTTTTGTCGCATTAGTGAACCGGTGTTTATTACCAGATACTGTCACATAAATTAATGATGTGCTCCCAAAGGGTAAAACGTAATACTGAAATGTTGAAAACTTTACTCAAATTCCCAAACAATTTAATGGCGTATACGTTTCTTATATCAATGTTCTACAGTTAAGTATATCGATGAATGTTACGATAAAATCTAAAATCTAAGTGGCTTTCTTAATTTTTATTCTGTCAAAGCTGACATGAAAAATAATATATTTACATCCTGTATATATTTTCAGATATGATATAAATTTCCGGTTGTATATTCTATCTCTCTATCTCTCTTTCTCTTTTTCTCTCTCTTAACACTTTATAAAACTTTCTATATTTATTTAAATTTTGATATGAAACAAATTGATTTGAAAATCTAGCTACGCATTTGTTTATTTTTCTATGTTTTGAATTTCAGGTGGATTATTCGAAGACAGAAATAAGGGTGTTGAGATTGCCTTCCGCCACACGACGGAGAAAATAAATTTAAGAGGGGATGTGTTAGGAAAATCATTGCTCATTTATAACATTGCACCAGTTAGTCAAGATGATAGTTTCGAGTCATCGAAAAAAGGTATTATTTGTATATTTTTATATATCCCATAAACGGTGTAAAAGACGAGATTGAGAATATATTGACATTGACGAGTAAGTATAATAAGAAGTTTGAATATTAATACATTGCACAAGCGGTATATGTTTGAATCGTTCTTGTTCAAGGTTTATGCAATGTAGTTACCACACCGATAAAGAATAACTATTGACATGCCAATATATATAGGAAGATGTGTTATGAGTGCCAATGAGACAACTCTCCATCCAAGTCACAATTTATAAAAGTAAACCATTATAGGTCAAAGTACGGACTTTAACACGGAGCCTGGGCTCACAACGAACAGCAAGCTATAAAGGGCCCGAAAAAATTATAAACGCAGGATAAGCAGGAATAAACAATTAGCTTCTTCTCACAAAAGAGAAATTCACTATCGAAAAACTGAAATCATCGTGTCTCTTAAATAGGTTAACGGTCCTATGACATCGAGTAAGGCATATTCGTTAAAGACAAAAAAAAATATAAGACAATCTTGTTTTTTATCAATAGTTTCTAGTTTAGTATGTACGTCGTCTTCCATTAAATCTTGGGATTGTATTTAAATGAATAAGAAATACTTCGTGTTATGTATCATGCTATATTTTAGAAACGTAAATTCCCAGAAGTCCGTATTCTTTCTTAAACAATTGTCTTTATCTGTTCTTGTGTCCATGCTCTTCGATCCATGAATTACTATTTAGTCATGTCAAAAGCAATTATATTGTATTTATAAAATACCAACTATGAATAAAGATAAGAAATGAGAAACTCAAAGGAAACACAAAATAAAACTAGTCATCTTTTCACAATTAAAGCAAGTTATTTGCGTATAGTACTTTATGAATGAGTTGTACCCATCAATTATTGTTAAAGCAGAATGCCATTCCCGGTAGACCATGAAGTAAAATTTTCCTACTCAAATATAAAGTGACATTGTCATTCAAATGGAAGAAAGTAATATGATTATAAGTTTTTCTCACAGCAAACAAAGCCAGTTGGATATGCTTCAAGTTGAAGCTTTAAGACAGCTGAATGCATATTCTGCATTTTTCAGAAATAGACAAAGACTTCCAGGTTTCAAATTATAGCATTGCAAGTCAGTTCAATTACGTGTAAGACATTTTTTGAAGCGTTAGTTTCGGAGAAATATGTCGTTGAAATATACAATTGGCTTTGTTTCGTCTTTAGATGCAGATAGATTGCAGATACAATCTTATCTCCTACTCAACACTTAAAGCATGTGACTGCATATGTTGTATGTACCGAGTGATCTTTGCATACAATACTTTACTGCCAGATGTTTAGCGATTCTCGTAATTCATGCATACAGCTTTGGTGGGCATTGTTATTAATACATGTATACGATATGGTAACCGGTTTCAGATAAATACAGATATTGTTAAGCAATTGGTATATTACAGTTTCTTCTATTCAATAGGAAGACCCGTAAGAAGGGGGAGGAGACTTCCTTTTGATTTTACAAGATGCCAAATTTCATAAATACGACCGATTGTATTCAATAAATTACTTCTTACTTCCTAAAATAGCTTGTCTAATGCCATGCACGCCGTCTGACAAATATGTTAATAAATCTGTTCCCAAAAAGTCTTCGAAGAGTGGCGTGATAGCGGAAAGGTCTAAGCAGTTCATCCACAGGATCACAAGCCTTTCAACACTGGGCTTTGGAGTCCGAATATGTATTTGGTATGTTCGTTCGATTTTGATCAGACTTATCTGGGATTGCTAGTTTTTCCGCGGAAGGTTATGGTTCTCCACTGCCACCCGGCTTCCTTCGCCAATTAAAGCTGAAAATTAAAAAGAGTGCTAAAAATGGTGTTAAACACCACCATTCACTCAATCAGTTATATAAATCACTATATTATGTTACAAAAATTACATCAATTGGCATGAATTAAGAGCATGAAACATCTTTGGTATAAGTGTTCCTCTTAGGAGTATTCCACTTTAGTTGTAATGTTTCTCTTCGAATATCATGCAACATGTTTAATGGTGATTCTTTAACATACTTACAATTTAAAACTCAATTAAAACTCGCATACCCATTAAATATATACTGCCTTCGTTGATCGATTATCGCAATTTTACAAACAAACACTTAAAGACATCTTGGTGTCGAACCTATTAAATATTTGTAAAATAACAAATAACTTTCCAATAGCTGCAACGATTTTATACCTTAATCATTTGGAATCAATGCACTGAGATTGAAACGATTTATTTAAGCATCCCTATTTTATGAAAAGAGGAAACAAAACATGTAATTATTAATTGAATTTACCATTGAGTGTTTAGAAAAGATCTCGTTTTATTGGTAATTATTTCAAATCTTTTTATTGATAATGGGAAAATTTCATACAAATTCAACTTCCGTCACTTTTGAAATTTCTTACCATTATTACTAGTAGACCAACGAGAATATAAGATAAGACTCGCACCATTTCAGAAGAAGAACTTTTAACAAACTCGAACTGAAATCTTTATAATTTGATCATTAATTTTTTTATTAAGAACTGCATCCTTCCTTTTGTAATTTTATTGGGATGTAAAGGAAATCATGTTGTATGAAACACACTACACTGACATCTCTTTAAAATTATGCAAAATAGTATTCAATTCTTAAAGTCACATTTTTATGTTGCAACCATTAGATTAAGAGTTTAATCAAGCTTTTCTTGGAAATATTACTGGCCGACTATTTTATGGTCCATACATGCATTGGATTTGGTTCATTGCTCAATATTAATAAATCTATTGTTTGTTTGTTTGTTGGGTATCTCGTGATTTAATCTTCATTACAAACTGATGGAAAAGATTCGAAAAATTGTTCTTAAAAATGGTAAATCAAAGCTACATATGCACTAACTTTTAGATGAACAAGATGGTCAGTGATTTTCTTTTGTTATGTTTGTCATACATGTATCTTAAAGTTTTGGGTTTTTGGAGAATTTGTGCTAATGGCAGACATTTGAAAGATTTTTATTATTTGCTCATTGCTCATCATTGACGTCTTAGAGTTTATGTCTTTAGGTCCACTTTTATTGACGTTTTTGGAGTGGACGTTAAGTTTGTTCCCAATCTACACTCAGATGAACTACGATACATATCCTGCGCATGTGCATCTCCAATATGTTAAATATTTGAACGATGACAAAGCTCAATACACATCGGTGTTTTTATGTCTTCAAAGTTATGCTGTTACCCATTAGCACAAATAACGTCAAGCAAAGAAAAGTATGATTAACAAATCGGTTTATTTTAAGACTAGAAGTCATCTCACCAGAATAACATTCCAGTGTCTTTTGCAGAGATGAAAAAGCTCTTAGACACGCCACCTAAACATCTGAATATTATTAGCACATATATACACTTGCCACAGTATTATGCCTCCAAATGATAATTTACTGCTGAACAGTAACAAGTTATGTCCCTTGGGGAAACGTAAATCGAATAAACAATAACAAGACTTGAATACTTTTTATAAATTATATCTTCATCAAACGAGAAAATTGTTGCTTAATGTTTTATCGACGTCAATGTATGTTTGTAAAAGCAATTTACACAGACAAAATCATTATAACATGCAAATAATCTGCTTGTGCGATATAACTGTATCTTGTTTACTGACTAAAGATGTTCCACGTGTGGCAGCTGTACTTACGCTTGAAATACTATTACACTAATAGTAATCTCCGTTTTGACACATACAAGTACTGTATAAACATCCCTATTAATGTCGACATAACAGATTTTACTTAATAACATGCAGACATGCTCAAACACTTCGACACAATGTGTTGACAAGGAATCCCACAATGTTGGACAATACATGCACAGATCGACGACATCACCATGAAATCCCACAATGTTGGACAATACATGCACAGATCGACGACATCACCATGGAATCCCAAAAATGTTGGACAATACATGCACAGATCGACGACATCACAATGGAATCCCAAAAATGTTGGACAATACATGCACAGATCGACGACATCACCATGGAATCCCAAAATGTTGGACAATACATGCACAGATCGACGACATCACCATCAAGACCCTATTCCTCCGGACGTATTCACAATTGGCATTATTGGACAATGTATTAGAAACAGGGGTGGAAAATACCTGAGGGACATTCTACGGGGCGCCGAATGGGATTCTTGTGGTTTTGTACAAAATTCAATTCTGTCATATAAACAAAATCATTTTTGTCTTACAAAACTATGTGATACAGACTTGTTTTTTGAGAACTTCAATTTTGTGATGACAAAATTCATTTTTGTGATGACAAAATTCATTTTTGTGATGACAAAATTCATTTTTGTGATGACAAAATTCATTTTTGTCATGACAAAAGTCAATTTTGTCAAAAAGGTACGCAAATATAAACTTATTTGCATACAAAATTGACTGTTGTTACCTGATATGGAAATTAAAACACAAAATTCAATTGTGTGAGACAAAATTCAATTTTGTGAGACAAAATTACTTTTTGTGAGACACAATTGACTTTTGTGTGACGACAAAATTGACTTTTGTGTGACGACAAAATTGACTTTTGTGTGACGACAAAATTGACATTTGTGAGACAAAATTGACTTTTGTGAGACAAAACTCAATTTTGTCAATTTTGTCTCACAAATGTCAATTTTGTCTCACAAAAGTCAATTTTATCTCACAAAAGTCAATTTTGTGTCACAAAAGTCGATTTCTTATGCAAATTAGTTCTAAACTTAACAAATTTGCATACAAAATTAACTTTTGTGAGACAAAATTGACTTTTTATTTGTGAGACAAAACTCAATTTTGTCAATTTTGTCTCACAAATGTCAATTTTGTCTCACAAAAGTCAATTTTATCTCACAAAAGTCAATTTTGACTCACAAAAGTCAATTTTGTCTCAAAAAAGTCAATTTTGTCTCACAAAAGTCAATTTTGTCTCACAAAAAGTCAATTTTGTCTCACAAAAGTCAATTTTGTCTCACAAAAAGTCAATTTTGTCTCGCAAAAGTCAATTTTGTGTCACAAAAGTCGATTGTGTATGCAAATTAGTTCACAGAATCCAAACTAAACAAATTTGCATTCAAAATTGACTTTTGTCGCCCAATTTTCAAATTAGGTAACAAAAGTAAAGTCTGTGTTTCAAAAATGAATTTTGTCATGACAAAAGTAACTTTTGTCCACTGAAAGATAATTTTGTATGACAAAATTTTAAATTTGTAGTATGCTACAAATTTTGTTAAACTGAACTCATTTTTGTTGACCAAACTCACTTTTGTCCGTACAAAATTGAATTTCGAGTACAAAATCACAAGAGAACCATTCGGCGCCCCGTACATTCAAACTCATATACCGAAAATAAACTGACAACGCCTTGGCTAAAACAGAAAATGACAAACAGACAAATAAAAGTACACACGACACAACATAGAAAAGTAAAAACTAAGCAACGCGAACACAACAAAAAAAAAGGGTGATATCAGGTGATCCAGTCCTCCTGGAAGGGTAACATATCCTGCATCACATGTGTGACTTCTTCTTTAAAAAAATATATTACGTGTGTAATATATGATTGACAAAGAAGAAGGGTTTCTTTTCAAGTTATTTGCTCACCTTAAAAAAAAGGGGGTTTGATAATGGTATATAAAGCGAAATAATTCGTTCCTTGATAAGTGAATACGATAAATTTTTCAAGTATATTCTTTATGTAAATTCTCAAGTAATGATAAAAGTTAAATCATTTTCGGCTCGGCTTTTTCGAGTGCATACAGTGTATATTATGTATCATGGATCAGTGTTTCCATTTTTTGGTATTTATAAGGTAAATTAAATCTGAATAATTTTCCACTATGCGGGACACTCGCAATGAAAAACAGAATAGCCCATCTTCCTATCATTCATTGAACAAATATATTTTCACGATCAGCACTTTTTTCTTGAAATCAAATAGAGGATAAATAGTAATTGGAAAAAGTTCAAATATATCAGTTTTAAAGTATAAATAATTTATTTTCTGTCAGATGTTTTTTTTTTAATAAAAGGATGTTTAAAGGTAATAAGCCATACACAAAGTTCCACCGTATTTTACTTGTCAGTATAAACAAGTTTTGAATCGTCTTCAACAACTTTGGCACTTAAGATTCTAATTCATAATAACTCATATCATTCATAATCGACTGTCCATGTATGATAAGAACGCCAGCATCATATTGCATTTTTGTCTTGATGAAAGACTATTTGCGTGAATTATTACGCTATTTTATTGCCATTAGCCCATCATTGTGGCCAAGGTATAACCGTATAAATAACCAAACACGAGAGGACAAGCTATTAATTTGATCTTTCAGAACAATTTACTGACTTACTTACTAAAATATTCTACAAGATATTTTTCTTTTCCATTAACCTTTGACAGGAAGAAGATGTCTGCTAGACAAATGACTCTTATACATACAAATTGCTTTTTAGCTCTTTATGGAAATCAATAGGGGCAATAATGTTAAAGACACTCGAGAAGTCTGTGTTTATGACACTCATACACAGCCATACTATTTCGCTATTCTTTCGTAGTATAATTCATTACTTAGTCGGCTTCTGGAGATTGCGGTTCACAAAGTCGCATTTCTGTAATTGAAAAACGATAAATTTGTAATCTTTGCGGTTGATTATATCTTGTTTAGAAAACAAACTATTATAGATAAGAGACTTAACGGAATGATGCCTTGTTTCATTGACTCTAGTTAATTGACAATATCGTTCATAGAAGAAAATATTAACTGGTCAATATTATCTGATATCAGTATTTGCGGTTTATTTTAGATAAAACGCAAATACCATTACTTTATTAGCTTTAAGATAATCAGATATTTCTTTCTCTAATAGCTTTTAGCATAGCTATTTTCGCTTAATTAAAAGCGTCCATTTTCGCTTTCGTAACAGCGTCCATCGTGTATGTAAACTTGTCCTGAACATTCATGAAATATTTGCCACTAGATGTTTGGCAAACTTCAACCAATTAATAAGGTACATGCGCATGTATGTTAACATGACACTGAGATCTAGATTTCTAAAGAAAAATACACTTTGAGTGATAAATTGACAGCCCAATTATGGTTGCATTAAAATGGAAAAAAGGGTTGGTGTTAAAGGAAGGACTTAAAGCTAATAAAAATGCAAGTCAAGATCTGGTTTGAGTCACCCGTGTTGCAAGTTATAGATGCCCCACCGATCGTGAGTCCATTTAGACAAATGCACATTTATATTACGGTAGCTTTAAAAAATAATGGTTGATTTGCCTTTTGATTGATCAATATGCAACTTTAAAGTGCTATGAAATACACCAAATTTCAATCTCCGGAAATTTGATATGCTACGTTTTCTTATTGACATTATTACATTTTAGTGTTACAAGTAATGGAGACCTCTTTTAATGTGTCTACATAGTAAGCAAAGTAAAACTTAATGCATTGCACATTACTTCGTATTATATTTCATTTTAAAAGCATTTTAAAGCTGAAACGACAAAGTGAATTAAAAATTTGAATCAAATCTGTCGTGAGCGTATACCTCACGATTTTCTAGCATTACGTACACTATAGCGATTTCATGCCTTATATCTTTATAACAGCACTTTGTATAGGAAAAACATGTTTATGCTACATGGGGTGCACAGAATAGTGTATAATGGAGGACTCTGAAGTGCAGAAAAAGGGGGGAAATGAAAATTATAGAAAAATGTAGAAAAAAATAAGAGAATAGAGAATTGTATATGGAAATATGGGGTGCTAAACATATAGAACAGAAAATAATGGACAACAAATATGAAAAATAGAGAAAAAATATACAAGAAATTAAAGAATATAGCAATGGAAGACCACTTCCCCAATTCCAAACCCTCATATTGACAATAAATGATTTGAATAACTGTTTTAAGGGTCGTAATCAAGAAAGAAAAAAATCAAAACAACAAAAATACCAAACTGCAAGAAAAAATTAAAAACGGAATATCGCTTATCAAATTGAAAAATCAAAAGCTAATAAAACATACCAAACATGGAAAACAGCTGTCAAATATTGTATTTCTGACTTTGTACAGGCATTTCATAATTCAGAACATGGTGGATTATATCTGGTTTTCTAATTAGCTAAACCTCTCTCTAAGATGAAGGAGAGAGCACATAATTAGTTTTCACATGTCTTTGTGTACAGTTTATAAAATATTGCAATACTGCGACATTATAAGACCATATTGCAAATTCACAAGCTCGAACACATGAAACATGGAAAACACCTCTCATTTCTGTATGTAAAAAATGGTGGTTTAACATGTTTAAAACTGGTTTTATCGCTAGCTAAACCTCTCTCTTGTATCTTGTATGAAGAACAGGGTACACAATTTACAATTTGTTTTCACATGTTGTTGTGTGTGCATGGTTTATAAAAGATTGAAATACCATGGTTACTGCCATATTATAAATCACATTAGGAGAAGCTTGTATTTATAATAATTAAAATTAAGAATGGAAATGGGGACTATGCCAAAGAGACAACAACCCGACCAAAGAGCAGACAACAACCGAAAACCATCAATGGGTCTCCAATGCAGACTTGTATAATCTGCTAAATTGTTAGCATAATTTGTAAATTAACAATTATTATGTTTTTTTTATTTCAGTTTGTAAGATGATTAAAGACGGTGTCGCTGCCATATTTGGTCCCTCATCACAGATATCGTCTGGTCATGTTCAGTCTATATGTAATACATTATCCATTCCACATATACAGACACATTGGGATGCACGTGTAGATAGAGACTATTTTTCAATAAGTTTATATCCACATTATGAAGTATTAGGAAAAGCTTATGTAGATCTTATCAAATATTGGCAGTGGAATACATTTACAATATTATATGAAGATAACGATGGTAAGTGTGTACATGTGTAAGTAAAAAGACACAAACTATGTGTATTATATGATCATGATGATTACTATGTTAGTATATATAAAAAAGAAGATGTGGTATGATAGCCAATGAGACAACTCTGCACAAGAGACCAAAATGACACAGAAATTAACAACTATTATAGGTCACCGTACGGCCTTTAACATAGTGGTTTTTTTTTCTAGAAGAAAACATATAAAATATAGATAAGTAGATTCATAAGGTATGATTGCCAATGAGAAACCTCTCCATCAGAGACCAAATGAAGTAGAAGTTAGCAACTATAGGTCATCATATGATACAGCCTTCATCAATGAGAAAACTCCATACCGCACAGCAAGAGATATAAGAAATGTAAAACAATTCTAACGAGAAAACATGTCATGATCTATGTGCAAAGCAATGATTGAAAAAAACCATGTTAAACTTTTTTTTTGCAAAGAAATTTCAAAGTGTGTTTTGATTATAACAAGGGTTTATATGTATACTAATAATAAAATTTCGACCCGGATTAACTTGAGAACACCCACCTAAAACTAATTGATATACCAAGGAAATTGACATTTTTAAAAGATACTAATGATAATTGTGTTTTCTTTAAACAGGATTAATTCGATTAGAGGAGGTATTAAAATTTTCAAAAGGTGCTAATGTGAAGGTTACAGTCCGAAAACTAGATGATGATCCAACAAATTGGGTATACATGTTCAAAGAAATGATTGACAAGCAAGAGAAGAGAATGATCATAGATTGCGATGTAAAGAAAGTAGAAAGCGTTCTTCATAAGGTAGGCATGCGCATTTGGATTGTCGAACACAGGTCAACTATAGGTCGTATGAATAAAGGCGGTCCTAACAGCGATATATATATATATATATATATTATCTATAGATAATAATTCATTTAAGAGGTTAAAACTCTTTTAAAATCTTCTCTAAACCTTATGAAATGACAATGGGAATAAAAAATTTCCTATTTATTCTTTATATTTGTTTAAAATTCGGCATTTTTAGTGTAAGTCATGATATTTTAGTGAAATTCGTAGCTACTATCTACTGTACCCAACTGTCACGTGAGAAGTGAATGAATATAGATTGCAATGCATCGAAAGTAGAAGGCATTCTTCATAAGTTTAGTATTAACTTAAATAAACTATCAGACCCAGAGTTGAATTTAAGAGGAGTCAGGGGCCCCAGCAACCTCTTATAGTCAATATAGAGCTTCATATATGATAAAGCATTGACATTTTATCAACATCTTGCCAAACGTATTCCTACTAGAGCTTCCCCTTTTTCAAAATCCTAGTTCCGCATTTAAGACCAATCTGCCACGCAAAATGAAAATAGTCATGCTATATAAAAGTATCTTGAATAAAAAAAAACTCTTCGTCACTGTGCGAGGTATTTTCTGGAAGTATAAATGTTCAAGTATTACAAAAATGTAAGTAAATTTAATTCTGAGTCAAAACTCGCGGGAGTTCCTTTTTTTTATTTGAATGGAACATAAATTATAGTCGACCAAGTCGTCCTCGGTGAAGATTAATAGGGAAAACGGCATCACTTAAATTGTATATTCAGCATTGCTTAAGGAATGTTTCTTATAATGCGTCTATGCACAGCAAGCCATTTATAAAACAAATTATGCATTGTACTTTACTATTTAAAGTACAATTTAATTCCATTACGGTGCCTCAGATACAAAATAAATTTGAATTAAACCATTCCTTTTTATTGCTTTTATTGTATTACATTTCATGCAGTTTTCAGAAAGAATTGCAATACATCTTCGCTATACACCCTGCTATTTATAAGGGTATAAATGGGGTTTACAGGATAGAGAACAATAGGCAAAAACTGTGGAAAAATTAGCGAATAAAAGATAAGGAATAGAGAAAAATAGGCAAACACTGCGGAAAAATTAGCGAATAAAAGATAAGGAATAGAGAAAAATAGGCAAAAACTGCGGAAAAATTAGCGAATAAAAGATAAGGAATAGAGAAAAATAGGCAAAACCTGCGGAAAAATTAGCGAATTAAAAAATATGGAATAGAGAAAAATAGGCAAAAACTGCGGAAAAATTAGCGAATAAAAGATAAGGAATAGAGAAAAATAGGCAAACACTGCGGAAAAATTAGCGAATAAAAGATAAGGAATAGAGAAAAATAGGCAAAAACTGCGGAAAAATTAGCGAATAAAAGATAAGGAATAGAGAAAAATAGGCAAAAACTGCGGAAAAATTAGCGAATAAAAGATAAGGAATAGAGAAAAATAGGCAAACACTGCGGAAAAATTAGCGAATAAAAGATAAGGAATAGAGAAAAATAGGCAAACACTGCGGAAAAATTAGCGAATAAAAGATAAGGAATAGAGAAAAATAGGCAAACACTGCGGAAAAATTAGCGAATAAAAGATAAGGAATAGAGAAAAATAGGCACATGAAATTAATATAAATGGGGTGCTTTAATATAAAGAATATAAATGATGTGCAAAAATATAAAGAATGGAGGAAAGTGAACGTCTAACAAATAAATATTAGACACCCCATCCAGACCCTCATTTAGATATGCACATTTTAATGTAAGTCTCAAGACAACAGGAGAATAATAAAATCGTTAGAGACTATTATGATAGTGTTTTAAGTAATGGATATACTTTGTAAAAAAGATATGAGAAGGCTGTTCTTCTTTAATTGGACATCTCTTGAGTCATAAACAATAAAGATAAAACATGTAAAACAGTAAACAGAGTGGAAAAGATGGACAAACTTGTTGACATAAGATCCTTACACACTGTTGACAAAACCGGAGGCAAATTAAGGATCGGCCATCTTCGTCTCACATTAACAAACAGGCATGCAACTCAAAACAACAAAGAATAGACATAAACAGTTATTTTGATTAAACATCTGAATGGGCAAATCAATTAAGTTGTTATTGTTTAAAGAAGAAACGAGGTGAACATCAAATAAAATAACCATAAATAGACAGTCAATTGTTGGATTCTAACAAAACCATATGATTGTTTAAATTTTCAGTAATGTTGTCTCAGATTGAAACTTAAATGGGTCATTATAAAAAAGTGCAAATTTCGACGAGGCAATATTTTGAAAAATGATGTCATTGTTTAAAGCATTTAAATGTGTCCCTCTATTCTATAGTATGGTAGCAACGATATTCAGAAATATGCAATATGGGAAAAATGAAGAGTTCCTTCAATTTTAACAATTTTAGGTCATCCTATCAAAGGCTTTGATATAATCGTTTCAATGGTGTTACCAATTTAAAACATAGATTACTGGTACTAAATATTATTGTTTAACATCAAACAACTGTTGCAATTTGTTGTTTAGGTTTAAATTACGACTTATTGACATTATTCATATAGCTGTGCATTCTGTTTAAACACAATTTCAGAATACATTGTCGTAAACAAGTTGCCTGTCCTAATCACTGCCGTTGTGAATACTAAAAAATACAATTAAACTTAATATATGTAAAATGTACAAGATTAAATGATAATAATATACCTAATCCTTCGTAAACGACATTAAAACACTTTCATTTATGAATAAAAATAACAAAATGTCGCATTTTATATAGTAACATCACTGACCCTTCAGTAACTCCAATGACACAAAAGTATCACCATTTACTTTTATTAAGTAGTTAACACAAAGCCAAGAACACCGAGCAAAATAAAAAGATAAACAAACCATTCTTAGGGTAAAAAATCTCAAATTATAAAACATAACATCAATAACTAAAAATGTAAATAAAATTGAGAATGGAAATGGGGAATGTGTCAAAGAGACAACAACCCGACCATAGAGCAGACAACAGAAGAAGGTCACGAACAGGTCTTTCCACAGGTCTTCAATGCAGCGAGAAATTCCCGCACCCGGAGGCGTCCTTCAACTGGCCCCTAAACAAATATATATACTAGTTCAGTGATAATGAACGCCATACTAAACTCCAAATTGTAAACAAGAAACTAAAAGTTAAAATAATATAAGACTAACAAAGGCCAGAGGCTCCTGACTTGGGACAGGCGCAAAAGTGCGGCGGGGTTAAACATGTTTGTGAGATAGTGTTACTAAATAAAGTGTCATTGGCGTTACCAGCATACATCAGTTTGTGAAAACTTTGTATATGTAATACATGATATTGTTAAAACAATGTTAAATAAGTATTGTTTTTCATAAATAATAAGATGTTTTGCTTGTTAAGCATGAAAAAAACACAAAACAATGCTGATTGTCATGATATATTCAGTGGTGTTACTAAACTGGTCAATGGTGTTATTTTATCTAAATGGTTTCACCATTGACAGTAATGCCAATGATTTAAGGTGTATTTTAAGATTTAGTTACGAAATAAGTGCTCCATTCCCCTATTTTATATGTTGTAACTGGTGCATGTTTCTATAATCAATATATTTTATAATTCAGAGTTCAGGAAATGTTTAAAAAAAAATGATTTTTATAAGGGTACACCATGGACACTATTTTCAATTATGATATAGCTTTTACTTACTTTTTAGATTTTTTCACTAAATTTTCAACATAAATGTTTGTTTTCTTTTTCATAACATGCTTACAGGTAACATTGCTAAGGGGGAAACTATTGCAACTGCTGAAATCTTGAGATAAGGTTCACAAAGGGTTAAAATTGGTCCTGATTTTTTTATGTTTTTTGAATTGGGCCAAAAAATTACAAATGTCACATAGGAATACCTGTGATAATACTACTAAGACAATAACATTTTTTCTGGCACTTTCCTTTACTATTTATGGAGCAATGACCCCTTAAATTAGCATAATTTGTATTAAAAGGTCAATTTTGGTACTTTTTGTCCATAATTTTAATTGTTTTTGGCATAATTAACCTTGGCCTCCATCTACGATCCAAAAAGTTTTTATATTGATGAAATCAATATCAAAATTGAAATCTTTTGGTTACAACACATTCTGGATCGTAGGTGGCGGCCAAGTTGTTTCAAAAGCTTTTAGGTCTGAAAAATGCACCAAATCTTGATATTTTGACAAAATGTCCAAAATGGGCTTACTTTGGTGAATATCTTGTAGTCTTTTGAAAAGAACTGATATACTTAGCATTTATACTTTTGAAATAGACCCATTTACGAACCAAATTGAGACCTTTTTGGTGTTTTATGATAAAGTTGATATTTTAGGCCATTTTGTGCCATTAGTGAACCTTGTCTTTTGGTTACACCATTGACTTTAAAAATGAGACTTTTCCTTTTGGTATATATTTTTTATTATAAAACAAACATACACCTCCTAAATCATTAAAAAATGTTTGTATGTATCAAAATGCAATAAAAAGTGATAAATTCTTATAACATATGGTATAAATGATAGTCCTATTTCAGGTCTGAATAAAGGATTTATAGTAAAAAATAACAGTTGATTCTGGCTATATCCAAGGGTTTAAGTAAACATTAAGGATGTTTTTATAACATTTCATATTGTAAACGGTATATAGTGTATCACAAAACATTCATGTCTAACATATGCAAGTGTTATTTTGATACATTTTGATTTATTTTCATGTCTTTTGTCTTAAACATACCAAAATAACATAGTTTTGCATGTTTTTTGATAATGCTACTGTTCAAACATTTTAGTTTTTAAACAGTCCAAATTAAGCATTCAAACACTTGTGACATGAAGCTGAATATGATACATTTCATAGCCTTTTTATTTCCTAATTTAATATTTATTTGTGTACAAACTTTGTTTTCTATTTGTAGGCTAGTCTTGTCAGCATTGTAAATGAGTACTATCACTTTATGTTCACAACATTGGTAAGTTTAATTTAGATACTGAGTAAAACGGCTTGCAGATAACAGTCATGAAGATGCTAATCTAGACCCTCGTAAATTATATATTCTTCAGTAAAAGAGAACTATGTCCAGTGCACGATGTTTTGTCGATATTGTCAACATCGTAATGTCAACTTTATAGTGTCGTTATTGTGTTTACATTGTATCCTATCAATATGTTCTATACCTTTCTGTTTACATCGTTCACATCGTATACATCGGGATGTTGACAATATCGTGTCGACATCGTGTTTATATTGTATATATATAGAGTCTATAGCTTTCTGTTTACATCGTTCACATCGTATGCATCGCGATGTTGACAATAACGTGTCAACATCGTGTATATATAGAGTCTATACCTTTATGTTTACATCATTCACATCGTATACATCGCGATGTTGACAATATCGTGTCAACATCGTGTTTATATTGTATTTATATATATAAAGTCTATACTTTTCTGTTTACATCGGTCAAATCGTATACATCGCGATGTTGACAATATTGTGTCAACATCGTATTTATATTGTATACATAGAGTCTATACGTTTCTGTTTACATCGTTCACATCGTATACATCGCGATGTTGACAATATTGTGTCAACATCGTATTTATATTGTATATATAGAGTCTATACCTTTCTGTTTACATCGTTCACATCGTATACATCGCGATGTTGACAATATTGTATCAACATCGTGTTTATATTGTATATATATATATAAAGTCTATGCCTTTCTGTTTACATCGTTCACATCGTATACATCGCGATGTTGACAATATTGTGTCAACATCGTGTTTATATTGTATTTATATATATAAAGTCTATACCTTTCTGTTTACATCGTTCACATCGTATACATCGCGATGTTGACAATATTGTGTCAACATCGTGTTTATATTGTATATATAGTGTCTACACCTTTCTGTTTACATCGTTCACATCGTATACATCGTAATGTTAACAATATAGTGTCAACATCTTGTTGTTGTTGTATATACATTTTTTTTCGTTCTTTTTTTTTTTTTAATAAGTTAACATGGTTAAGCAGTTAGTTATATAGTTAAAATTGTTTTCCATTTTTCATGTCGGCGTCTTTTATTGTTAACTATGCCATATAAACTTTGCTCAATGTTAAAGGCCATACGGTTATATATAGATGTGCCAGTTAGTATGTATGTACTGGAAATTTTACTTATTTGCAATCACACCACTTCTTTTTTTATAAATACATTTCTGTTTAAATTGTTCACATAACAATGCTAACAATATTGTGTCAAAATCGTGTTTATATTTTATATTGAGTCTATGGTACGTATATAAACGCTAAACTAACTGCATTTGTTTGCACCTGTCCTTAGTCAAGAATCTGTCGTTCAGTAGTTGTCGTTTGTTGAATTGTTCATACGTGTTTCTGGTTTCATGTTTTTTTTTTACATTAGACCTTTATTTTTCCTGTTCAAATAGTTTTACACTAGTGTTTTTTTGTGCCTTTCATAGCTTGCTACTTGATAAAAACCAAAACTCCGTATTAATGTCAAACCTATAGGGGTATACTTATAAAAAGTTGTCTCATTTGAACTTATACCGCATCTTCTTATATGTATACATCGCCATGTTAACGATGTCAACGATGTAAACAATATATAAGAGTTCAAACAATGTTAACAAAGTTGACTAGATATCGGTTTAATATTGTGTACATCGCGATGTTAACGATGTCAACGATGTAAACAATATATAAGAGTTTAAACAATGTCAACGATGTTCACACGACATCGTTTTAACCTTGTAAACATCACGATGTTAACGATGTAAACGATGTAAACAATATATAAAAGTTCAAACAATGTCAACAATGTTGACACGACATCGTGTTTACATTGTTTACATCGCAATGTTAACGATGTCAACGATGTAAACAATATATAAGGGATCAAACAATGTAAACGATGTTGACACGACATCGTGTTAACATTGTAAACATCGCGATGTTAACGATGTCAACGATGTAAACAATATATAAGAGTTCAAACAATGTCAACGTTGTTGACACGACATCGTGTTTACATTGTATACATCGCAATGTTAACGATGTCAACGATGTAAACAATATATAAGGGTTCAAACAATGTAAACGATGTTAACACAACATCGTTTTAACATTGTATACATCGCGATGTCAACGATGTATACAATATATAAGGGTTCAAACAATGTAAACAATGTTCACACTATATCGTGTTAACATTGTAGATATCGCGATGTCGACAATATTGAATAAACATCCTTCACTGGACATGAATGGTAAAAGAGGGACGAAAGATACCAGAAGGACAGTCAAACTCATAAATAGAAAATAAACTAACAACGCCATGGCTAAAAATGAAAAAGACAAACATACAAACGCTAGTACACATGACACAACATTAAAAAAACTAAAGAATAAGCAACACGAACCCCACCAAAAACTAGGGGTGATCTCAGGTGTTCTGGAAGGGTAAGCAGATCCTGCTCGGCCACACGTGGAACCCGTCGTGTTGCTCATATTATAACAAATCCGGTAAAATGTATCTCACTGAGTTTTTTTTAATATGCAAGAAGCGTATTTTGTGTTTTTTGTTTTTTTTACGATTCTTAAAAAGGATTTTCATACAGATCTATTAAATGTGATGTTTATTGTGCAAGAACAAATCCACATGTTGTTGTTCATTCCAACTAGAATGCTCGTATGATAGTTATAAACTGAAGAGAATCGGAGATACAGAAAAAAAAGTTTGACAAATGTATACATAACTGAACGGTTGGAAGTACTGGTATACGAGTTTAACGCATTGAAAAGCATTCATAGATTAAACATATAAGCGATTTCTTTACCGCTTTACAGTCTAAGGCATAATTACTAGAAACGGATTTTGAACGGAAATGGTCATTTTGTTCTGAATGAAACAATTTTACAAATCTGAAGATAAAGAAATGATTAAGTCGTTTATCAGTCTTCATTTTATTTAACCACAAATTAGTTTTTCAGAAAAATAATTAGTATACAACACTTCATTAAAATTCTGTTGAAGCAATTTTCATAGTTGAGGTAGCAGTAATTGAGCTAGCTCGCTGAAGCCCAGTTCTGAATCTAAAAATATTTTGTACAGCAGGATCAACAGTTACTGGAATCAAAAAAATAATAACAATAAAGGCAACAGTAGTATGCCGCTGTTCGAAACTCATAAATTGATTGAAAAAAAACCAAATCCGGGTTACAAACCAAAATTGAGGGAAATGCATCGAATATAAGAGGAGAACAACGACACAACAGAAACACAACATTAAAATGTAGCACACACAGAAACGAACTATAATATAACAATGGCCATTTTCCTTACTTGGTACAGGACATTTTAAGAAAAAAAATGGTGGGTTGAACCTGGTTTTGTGGCAAAAAATGACATCATCACACAACACAGAAAATTGTTTAACATGGAGTAAGACAGTGTGTACTACATGTACCACAGCATAACATATTTTAAATGTCTGCTACTTGCTTTATGTATTGTATTGAATTTAGTTTTGTCCTAGATACATATATATATATATATTGCTAGATTAGGTAGCTTGGGTCACAATGGTTGACCGCGATTCTATTTATACTGTTGATCTATTTGATTCAAACGATAGGTAGAAACAATGAACCATTAATCATTTCTTTCCTCTTATTTGATTTGCACTGAAATTGTTAGACATTGCTACACAGGTACCTGGGGCTATTATATTTAATAGTTAGTATAATAGCCCAAGACAGGTACTCATTGTAAAACTTTTCGCAGCGGCTTCTTCAGGAAAATAAACTAAAAAGCCTTTTTTTAAAGATAATATTTTTTTTTCAAGCCATGCTCATCATTGCATCTTCTTTTTTTGCAGGACTTGGGATTACTTGATTTAGACCAATATTCCTTTGGTGGAGCAAATATAACAGCATTCAGATTAGTAGATCCTAAAAATCCTAAAGTTGTAGCTGTCAATGAAGACTGGGTGTTTGAAGAGTTGAATAACAGAGAATCGCCATTGCAAGGTCAACGAATGATACCGGTAACTATTTTAATGTAAAAAAAGATAATGTACCACAAAGTACCATAAACTGAAATATAGAAGTTAACATATGCACTCATTAATTTCGTTTAATTAAAATGAAAAAGCATCGAATGTGTTGTGTTAGATCCACATTTTTAATATGTATTTTTGTCCTTAACAAAGAAACTTCAATCAGTCACTAGTACTGAACGTAACGTAACTTACTATCATTTAAAGATTATAAAATCCAATTTTGAAACTAACATAAACGTGTATCTTGATTCATGATTTCCACCATTTCTACCATAACTTAAAATCTAACCAGTTAAATTGCAGTGTAAAGTGCAAAATGAAAATTTATGAAGCTAATGTTTTTAAGGAACTTTGTAATGCCATGATTAAAATAGCCTTTCAATGAATTAAAGCCATTTGACTCTGAGAAGTCATGGACCTCTCAAAAATGACAATCCCAGAAAGAAGAAACAAATCTTAAAAAATGTGTGTTAAACAAAACAGTACCTAATTCATCAATCATAAGTAAATTAAATGTAATTTTAAGAGCATGGTCTAATTCTATAATTATAATGCCTAATTTTGTTGTCATTTTGACTGATTTATTTATTACCTTTGTGCTGCTTAATGGATACAGTCCAGCTTTCTTAGCTTATATAACAGTACAAATGCAATGGAGGTATAGTTAATGTGTTGTATTATTGTTGTATTCATTAGTATAGGAACCAGAGGTTGGGGTTGGGTAAAACATGTCTTACTTGAGAACCCTGTCTACTTTCTGTGCAGATCTTAATTAA
The DNA here is from genome assembly GCF_963676685.1 of Mytilus edulis. Lineage (NCBI taxonomy): Eukaryota > Metazoa > Mollusca > Bivalvia > Mytilida > Mytilidae > Mytilus > Mytilus edulis. Next base: position 41,158,303 of record NC_092353.1, on the reverse strand, counting down.
AGCGCTGGACTTTGAATCTCGTGAATTTTTGACTTTATATTTACAACGCTGTACTTTTCACCTTCAGCGCTACACTTGTAAAAAATCTTTATGACTGTATGAGACAAACAGGGCTCGCCTATTCGTACATAAAATTTTAACTAAACTTATTTTTATTCTTTTTTTTATTGTTTGTCGTTAACTTTCATAACAACCAGCATTAGGTACACGTCATTCATGTCAAAATAAATACATATATTCAGAAATTACTGTTAGTTTATAATATTCAGAAATCTGCCATTAAATTAAAATATGTTTTAGCATGTAATAACCATATAAACAAGATGGACCATAAAACTGATCTATTGTTAATCCATATTGTTTTAACGTAACAAAGGATTGAACATATAACCTTACAGAAGGGGGTACATGTACATGTAATACATTCGTTTGTCCGTCCATTCGTACCGCTTCAGGTAAAAGTTTTTGGTCGAGGTAGTTTTTGATGAAGTTGAAGTCCAATCAACTTAAAACTTGGTACACATGTTCCCTATTATATGATCTTTCTAATTTTAATGACAAATTAGAGATTTCCCCCTATTTTCACATTCCACTGAACATAGAAAATGATAGTGCGGATGGGGCATCCGTGTACTGGGGACACATTCTTGTTATAAAGTTTAAATAGGAACTTCAGGGCTAAACACGTACTGTATCAGTGTCAGTTATTCTTACGACACACAATCATCACATTTCACTATTAATGAAATGCATTCAAAAGAGGCGAAAGAAACCAAAGGGATATTCAAACTCATAAGTTTAAAACAAACTCATAATAACATGGCGAAATGTGAAATACTTCTTCAAATACATTTAACTTTAAAACATGTGAAGACCCAGATGTGCGTCTTTGGAAGATGGTCGGTATATTACCTTAGTAATCATTGTCCTTGTTATATTACAGACTGATGTAGCCTTAATGTACGATGGAGTGTTTTTAGCAGCTCATGCTCTCGATGAGGTGGGCAAGGCCAAACAAATATCCACTGACAAAGAGTTATCATGTTCAAAGTCCAAATCATGGGCTGATGGTCTTAGTGTATTAAATTACATGAAAACTGTAAGTATTTGAAACCATAGAAACCGAACACGTGCTTAATTAGGATGTTCTCATATTTTTTAGGTTACTATATATTCATTCTTTAGGTAATTTCATTTCTGAGTACTATTTCACATTTTCCTCCGTTTGGTTTTGTTTATATATATAAAAACAAATCTAATTAGTGTAAGATCCAGAAAAACACTTTGGATGTTTGACATTTATAAAGTGTAGATTTAACTTTTTACAGTATTGACCCTGTTGGTAAACAATCAGTCCTTGAGGTATCACCCGGCAAAACTTCGGTGTTTATATGAGTAACAACAAACATCCTAAAACTGTACTTTCATAGATTTAGAATTTTTTTAGTAGCAATGGGTTCAATTCCACTAGGTAAAATTGACAATAGATGGATTTGACTACTATTTTAAGTTCATTTTAATCGTATGACTCTTTAAATGTTTCGATTTTCCTTTCCTTTTAGATATTCGACTTTGAATCTTCATGATGAAGATAAATACAGAAAGCGCTTCGGAGGCATGAAATCATGTTAACATTTTTATACACACAGTCCATCTGATTTTTTGTTTGCCTTATTCTGATATTATTTTCTTTCAGTTTCTAGTCATCTAATAGCACCTGCTATGAATCTCTTATTTTGTACGGTTTCAATCCACCTTTTTCTACATTTGAAAATGCCTGTACCAAGTCAGCAGTATGACAGTTGTTGTCCATTTGATTTTGATGTGTTTTGTCATTTGATATTGCCATGTGATTAGGGACTTTTCGATTTGATTTTCATCGGATTTCAGTAATTTTTGAGATTTTACTTTTTACAACACTTTTATATCCTTTCTTGATTTTATCGATGAAGGGTCACAGTATATACCGTAGCTTCTTAGCAAATGTTCCTTAATAATAAAAGGAGTAGGTCCGGTAAGGGCCGGTTTTGGCCTCATATTTCATGTTCATCTGACGAAAGATTTTGGACACTTTTTAAACAGTTAAGTGTCTATTTCAGTTGATTCAATTAGTTTATGTGAAAGATTTTAACTGATTAAGTCATTAAAACGCTCCGATTCAAGCTTTAACTTGAAAAATCTATCAAATTTGCCAAAATATGTCCCTTTTCAGATGTTTTTTGTCAAAAATGAAAGTGGCCGAATCCGTGTTCACCCTCAACCTTTATATATGTTATGTATTATTATCAAATACAACTTACACTCTAATATGAAGAATGAACACAAATGCGGCCACTTTCATTTAGGACGGAAACCGTCTAAAATTTAACTAAAATGCTTAAGTTGTGAAGATTTCAGAAATTTGGCATAACCTAATGATGCTAATACCCGATATATGTGCATTGTATTGTCAAAAACAGCCCATAATTATGTAGCAGAAGCATTGTACATTCCAATAAGTAACTAAAAGTTTACATTTGAACAATTTTGTAAAACTGCTATATTTTGAGGCCAAAAAGGGGTCCTCCTGGACCTACTCCTTCAAGAAATATCTTTTGAACGTTTACCAATGCCACTATTGCCGTTTACGTTATAACAGCGGATATGTCCCATTTCAAAGCAAAATAACTATAACAAAACACTACACTACACATTGAAAACTAAAGTTTGAGCTACACGAATACCATCAAAAGTCATAAGCTCAGGTGAATCAGAAGGATTAACTGTACCAAACTAAAGTAAACAGAAGACAGGACGAAATAATGCGACTGAAATACATAAAACGTGAAGACTCTCAGAAATAACTAAAGCTGTGTACAGCCCGTATTTTAAGATAAACAAACAGTTGTCTTGTTTGTTTGATTGTCTGACTTTACTTGAAATAAGGATTTTTGAATAGACGCCAGTGACAGATCTTCATAACTTAGTTAAATTGGTAACTTTTTAATTTTTTTAACGACCTTGACTACCCATGAAGGTCGTGCACGGTCAGGTAATACCGAGGTGTTTTATACAGTATGGGTTTTGTTCATTGTTTGAAGGTCGTATTGTAACCTGCATGTATATCTGCATGTGTACATTTTCTTCCTTTGATCTCTTTGTAGATGGATTTTCAAAGTTTGACTGGAAGAGTTCAATTTGAAAATGGTGAACGTAGAAATTTTAATTTGGATGTTGTAGAACTTTCTAGAACTGGACTTCAAAAGGTAAATTGATCATAATCTACTATTTTATCAGCTATCAGTCTGTGTGAATATTTTTCCTTCTTATTAAAATTTAAATAAAACATTCATAAGATTCACTCAATCATGGCATGGAGATTTGTAGACTCTTCTACCATAACACATAATTACTTGTTATATTTCAGATTGGTACATGGGGTCCGAAACCAGGAGTAAATATAACAAAATCAGAAAAAGAAAGAAAAGTAGAAGTTGAGAAAGATTTAAGCAAAAAGGTGTTGAGAATTACAACAAAAGAGGTAGGAAAAAAGGAAACGATTTGTGTTACTATATCTAATATATATACACCAAATAAGGCTGTCATATGAACAAATATTAAAGTTTTTCATATTTTTTTGTAAATATTGATACATCAAATATTATGTTGTCATAGTTAGAATGAATCCATTGCTTTACATTTCCAAAGAAGGTACTAGTTTCACAGATATAAAGACTTGGTCACCAGTCCAGCACTTTTGTGCTAACATGAATTATTGAAAGGGTCATTTCAAAATTAACCGGATTATTTTTTAAATGTTAAGGATTTTCTACCCCAGGAATAGATTACTGAAGCTGTATTTGGCGGAAACCTTTTAAAATTTTGAGTCGTCAATGCTCTTCAACTTCGTTCTCTGTTTTGGTCTTTTCCACTTTTTTTTTAATACCAGCGCCTTGCTAAGCGTACGATAATATAGTTACATAGTGTGTTAGTGACCTAATACGACATACACAGGGTGAGTAGATTGCATATAGGATGAAATCGAAGCTGGAACCCAATATAGAATTTACTGAACCCGTATATATTGTATTAGGTCACCAACACAGTATGTGACGAATTTATCTTACCGACTATCTTTATTCGTTGAATTTAGACTAGAGTTGTCTCATTTGCAATCAAACACATTTTCTTAATTTTATATTAAAGTGTTCAAGTGTTCAATTTTAAGAACCAACTTCAATTGGTCTGCAGAAAAAAAACTATTATCAACAATAATAATTTAATATCAACTACCTTCATATACCAATATAAAACAGAACTTTCAATACATTTAAATAATCAAATGCCAAAGTCGTATTTCCACTTGTAACCGTTTATTGAAATAAGCCCCGCCTTCCTCCTAACCTACTATGGAATATACTAGTACACGGTCTCCACGCGGTACCTATCTGGAATATACTAGTACACGGTCTCCACGCTGTACCTATCTGGAATATACTAATACACGGTCTCCACGTGGTACCTATCTGGAATATACTAGTACACGGTCTCCACGCGGTACCTATCTTTTTTGCATATCGAGGAATCTAAGAAAATAGATGCAAGATGTTTGATTTTGAATTATTATGTGTCTACTTTTTAGGATCCACCATACGTAATGCGTCCTGAAGGAGAGGCAAAACCAGGTGCTCCCAAGTTTGAGGGATTTGTAATAGACGTTCTTGAATTGTTGAAGAAAAAATTAAAATTCAACTACACAATTGAAGCTGCTGATGGTTATGGTAGTTGTAAGGAGAACAGTCGGACTAAGCTAATTGAATGTGATGGTATGATGAAAGAACTTGTAGAAGGGGTTAGTATACTAATATGTGTGTGTTTATTCTACATTTACCAGATGTATATGGAGGGTTGATATCTCACAAAACACGACGCATTTTTACGCCCGTCCCAAGTCAGGAATCTCTAGTCTTGTTGGATTTGTCGACTTTTTAAAAATGAAATGGTTCGTTTGCATGTTTCGATGTTACATTTGTAGTGTGACTCATTTTCGCTGGACTAGTTTACACTATTGTTTAGGGAGCAGCTGAAAAAACATTCCCGAGTGAATTTCTTCGCTGCGTTGACGACTCGGTAGACATTCTGCTCAATAGTCCAAATGTTGTCTCTTTGACAAATACACTGTTTCCATTCCTCATTCTAATATAACTGTAAAAGCGTTTTCATGAAATAATATTCATTTAAAGGTGCACTAGCTACGATATATATGAAAAACCTAATATAATTTGTTTTGGCTCAATCAGTAATGAAATACAAATAGTGAAAATATAATTCATTTTTAGTAGCCAATAAAGTTTAATTTTGTAAAAATAAGCAAAAAAACATTGATTATGAATTATTCACTTGCAAGTGAATAATTCGACCTCATTGAATCCGTATTGTTTTTTTTAACTTTAATGTAACCCCTTAGCTTGAGATGGATAACATGTGAATTGTATGTGTAAAGTTATTTAAAGGAAGAGAATTTCAACATTGAAAGTGAAAACAAAGGTAAATCATTTGATTTACTGATTCAATCCACAAATAAACATTCTAATACAGGTAAAAAAGATGATAAACATTTATTTTTTATCTGTAATATGAAATTAAATAGACCTAGATAATTCAACAGCCCGTCTTTGCTCAATCTATTTATATTTATGTTTACATCGCTTATATGGTCATCGGATTACTATAGAGGTCAACTCGATAAATAATTAGATGGCGTCTAGACTCAAATACACACGAAACGAAGCTACGTATTTTCATGCCTGTGCCTTGTTTATTGTTTTATTTAGACTTTTAATAGTTTGGATAAATGTTTTACATTGTTATAAATCAAATGTGAGAATTTTATTAGAATCGGTGAACATGAATTTGACAGCTAGTGCCCCTTTAAGTTTTAGTTTTGAAATATTATTTTATTGAAATTCTAAACAAGGATTATAACTTTGTTTTAAAATAAAATATAATAATTTTATTGACTATAAGCGTTTAAAACCTTTAATGTAAAATACTAGAACCTCTATCTAATTTAGGTTCTGTAAACGAATCATATATTTTGTTTCTATTTCAGAAAGCAGATCTTGCAGTTGCTGGAATGACAATTACATACGATAGAGAAAAATACATTGACTTCACAAAGCCCTTCATTAATCTAGGAATATCTATCCTCTTCAAGAAACCGGAACCTGCACCTCCAAAACTCTTTTCGTTTTTAGACCCTTTATCAACAGATGTGTGGATTTATTTATTGGCGGCATTTATGTGTGTTAGTTTTATGTTGTTTGTGATAGCCAGGTTTACGCCATATGAATGGTGCAACCCACATCCTTGCAATCCAGAAACAGACGTTGTCGAAAACCAGTTTTCCATCTTAAATAGTCTTTGGTTTTCAATTGGAGCTCTCATGCAACAAGGTATTCATTCAGATTCAAATTTAAAATATTCCAAAATTAGAATTGTTTGCTTATATTTAGAAAAAATCAATATAATGTGCTAATGAATTTACGAAATATGTTGACAACAATATATATACAATTCACGTTTTGTTATTTATTTTTTGAAAGAGAGACAGCAATGATAAGAAGCTTGCATAAATTAAAACATAGACATATATGTCCTTGCCGGTGTTTGACATATTTGTCCCTCCTGTTGAAGGAGGGTTAAATCAATTCAAAATAAACGAGCTGGAAGGACAAACAAGGAAATAACATTATCATAGAAAACAAAAGATAATCCCATTTTTCTAGTAGGTGCCCTGGAAAATTACTGATATCCTGCATTGCATGCCAATTTTGCCAGACCATCGAATCTTTTTCTAGCCGTTTATGACCAAAAATAGGCCATATATTCAAATTGTATTTTCTGAGAGACATACAAAACGTGCAATGTGAACTTTACAAAATCCTATCAAGACATGTCTCCATTTTAATGATTGTTTATAAATTATCTTTGCCAAATGAATATTAAACAAATAATTCACTATTTTCAGGATCTGAGGTAGCACCTAGAGCAATTTCAACAAGATTGGTGGCATGTTGCTGGTGGTTTTTTACCCTTATAATAATATCGTCTTACACTGCCAATTTAGCTGCTTTCTTAACAGTCGAAAGAATGGTATCACCAATAGAGGGAGCTGAGGATTTGGCAAAGCAAAGTGTTATAAAATATGGTACTCAAAAAACTGGTAGCACAGCAAAGTTCTTTTCGGTATGAGCATTTGATTTGCATATATATATATATATTTCTTTAAAATAAATATCATAGTTTATCCGCAATTTGTCCATTTAGGAGATAACTGTAATTTTAAGCTTCGACAGTATCAATCGGTGATTTGATGTTCGCAATTTGAGTTTTCTTGTGACGCGTTACCGTAGCCAGTAAACAGGTATTTGCGACTATCAAATCAACAATTGATGCCTTCGGAGCTTAAAATACAATATTATCATATCCATTCTAATGAAACTTACAGAAAACAATGTCAAATCATACACTTTAAATCTATCAAACGTCGTCTATGCTTGCACGTATGTTTCCATTGCATCTGTGTCAGAAACTTATTCTGTGTCAACTATTTAATCACAATCTAAATTCAGAGCTGTATCAAAATAATTTTGTGTCCATACTTGCCCCAACTGTTTCTGGTTCGACCTCTGCGGTCGTATCAAGCTGCGCCCTGCGGAGCATTTGCTTTTTTTTAATTATGTACTTGTTAAAAATAATGTTCGGTTTATAAAAAGTATTTCGTATTTTTGAGGGTTATGATTAACGTCAAAACTAATTATTAAATTCATAAAAGATACCACTACAGTAATCCATTTTACACTTCAAAGATATTTTTTTTGAAAACCGGTCATGTGTTTAACATGTTTATTTTGTTAGACAAGGGATTGGGATCATTTCATGACAGTAATTAGAAAGAAATATTCTTTCAGTTGACAGACAGTCAAAATCTACCTGAATAATTTGTTTTGAATAAATATGTTTTAAACGCTACTTGTATATTCCATAATAAAAATACCAGAAAATCATAGGAAATGTTTTACTCATCTATCACCTTTTATAACTGCAAATTATTGCCTTGTTTTTATTATTGCAAAACAAATCCTACAGTGTTATGATCGCAATGATATTATAACTTTTATTTTATTTTTTTTTAATATGAATTAAACATGATTTTGTCTTAAATTGCTAAGAAAAAAAGAGGGACGAAAGAAACCAAAAGGACAGCCAATCTCATAAATCGAAAACAAACCGACAACGCCATGGCTAAAAATGAAAAAGACAAACAGACAAACAATAGTACACATTACACAACATAGAAAACTAATGAATAAACAACACGAACCCCACCAAAAACTAGGTCTTATCTCAGGTGCTCCGGAAGGGTAAGCAGATCCTGCTCCACATGTGGCACCCGTCGTGTTGCTTATGTGATAACAAATCCGGTAAATAGTCTAATTCGGTAGGTTACATTCATGAAAGGGAAGGGGATTGTAGTTACGACGTAAGGAACATATCCGATATCATTTGTGAAACGGTTATTCAATAATGGTCAACCAACTAGTGATGGCGTCCGTAAAATTTACGAAGGGATGATTTCAACTTCACCATTTGGAACTCTTGGTTAAGTAGCTTCCTTATGAGCAGCAACCCTCTATCAAGAAAATCATGATAGGAAATGCAAGGACGGGATTTTAGTCCATTTTAGTCCAAAAGGTCAAAATCGAAATAATAAATGCACATAATAAAACGCTCTTCAACTTTGTACTCTATTTGGCCTTTTAAACATTTTGTGATTCGAGTGTCACTGATCAGTCTTTTTAAGACGAAACGCGCGTCTGGCGTAAATATAAAATTTTGATCCTAGTATCTATGATGAGTTTATTTTGAAATTGAAGTATTTGCTTTGTTATTATAATATAGGACTCAGTCTTTCCAACTTTTCAACAAATGTGGACGGTGATGGATAGTGATTCAAATAACTTTGTTAGTAGTAATGTTGAAGGAATGGGAAAAGTTGAAAATGGCAATTATGCATATTTTGCTGAATCTACTTATATTGAATACGTGATTGCCAGAAAATGTGAATTAATGCAGATTGGTGGTCTGCTTGATTCAAAAGGATACGGGATTGGTTTGCCCGTAGGTAAGTCATACTTGTATAAAACTAATATTTTCTATTATAATACACATTCGCAGTATTAATATTAAAAGTATTGATAAGGGACTGTCCGTTTTGAATTTCCTCGGCGTTTGCTATTTTTTTATTTTAATTTTCACATTTATAGTTTCATTCGAACAACGCTGATGACTGTTTTAGATTTTCTTCCTACCTTTACTATAAAACATGACAGTTGTTTGCAGAACTTATTATTTCCAGGATTAAAAACAAAACTTCCTAGCTAAGCAGTGGATTTTCATCCTTTGGCGATTCTCTATTTTTATTGTATTGAGAACAATTACATTTTCATTAGCTAGGACAAATGTGAATCAGACAATTTCACACGTATAAAAGATCGGAATCCATGTAAATGTAAAAAATGTTTACTGACAAAACATGACTCCATTCAATAAACACACAAAATGTATTGAACTGTACGGCGACAGTCTTTGTTGGAACTGTTGATATCGCATAGTTACAATAAATAATATATCATTTCTTGCTTGAGACTCTTGTCTTTCAAATAATATTTAATATTGGCTTATTGTTTTGTGCGTTTGAACAAAGTTCTTGGCTAGGAGTATGACTTGTATAAAAGATGATTTTGTTCATCCACCTTCCTTGTCCTTTCTCTTCTTTGAGTTTGAATTCATTAGCTATTTTCATTGAATAACGATAGTTTTTGTCTTGTTTTGTTTGTCCACAGGATGCAGCTTTCATTTATGTTATAGGTTCGCCATATCGAGACGCTCTTTCTGATGAAATTTTAAATTTGCAAGAACAGCAGAAGATAGCTGAACTTAAGGTCAAGTGGTGGAAAAAAGAGCGCGTTCAAGGTGGAGTTTGTGCAGAGGTTAAAAAGAGTACAACTAAAGCATTGTCAATTAAAAATGTCGGAGGTGTATTTGTTGTGTTAGCTGGAGGAGTAATCGGAGGGTTTTTCATATCAATGTGTGAATTTGTATGGAAAGCCAGGAAAAATGCAAAAGAAGATAAGGTAAATATATATATGTTTCTTCATTTAACTTGTGAATACATCACAAATCAAGGAAACGATGGCACTTGAATTTCTGGTCCTCAACCATACTCTTCAACCTTCTACTGTTTTTGGCCAGAATACTATTTTGATAAGAGCTGACGAATGACACAAATTATAAGCGCAAGGGTCGGAGAAGTACTGCAGAAAATGACAAAATCATTTAATGGACTTCACATGATATCATATATATTCAGACACGAGAGCCATGCATGCAATTAATTGATTAATCTATTAGTATTTCAAGCTTTGTTGCAATAACGTCTGACCTAAAGTCATGGCTTGTTTATAACACTAGAGATGCTACAACATTTATAATTTTGTTTCAGCAAACATTGTGTTCTGAGATGTCAGAAGAGTTCCGGTTTGCCTTGACTTGTTATGGATCTACAAAACCAACTAACAGAAAAAGCAGTTTAGAAATAACAGATAATGGAATTATACAGACAGCACCAATGCTTAGTAATAACTATGGGGGTTCAAAAGAATATTATGCATGATAGATACAATGTTTCAGAATCTAATACGTTTTGGAAGAAAACGTACACCAAGACATGATTCATTTGAATTGTCCTCAGCAATAGCTATACAGCTAATTATGTGACGTTACTTTATACTTGTGAAAAAAACAATGACATAGATTCTGAAACGATGACTAACAGGTGAATGTACTAAATCAGGAGACATATTTTAATGTTGGGTATTATAAATAGCAGTTTCGATGGTTGATATAAATCAATCAGTATTTTAACTGGTATTGTGCTTTATAGGCGACAACTTAAGTGGTGTGTGTTAATTTTAGAATTTAACCTAATTAAGTCTTCACATCGTCAATCAAACTGTTGAGTGATATTTTTTATTGATAAAAAAAAGATAATCACTCCAAATTTCTTTAAGATTTATCAAGACGATAAACATACTAATCAGAAGGATATCTTGTTTTTTAATGTCTAGTGAGCCTGTCAAAAATCTATCTACATAAAAATGATTTTTCTTTGTATTTATGTCGCGATGAAAACTAATGCTATGTATAACTTTTATTGTGTGAGAAGAAATGCGTTTCGCATTATACTTCTAAATGATTATACTATTTAATGTTAGTTTTGAAAAAAGTGCCTTTGTGATATGTAAATAAAATATGCTTTACGAATAAACTGCATGTTCCAATGTAGGACATATTTAGCTTTTGTGAGTGTTGTCAAAAGTCTAATCAAATCAAATATAAAGTTATACTGATGAGGAAAAAAAGTATCGCATTTTACTAGGCCAATCCGGAATGTGGCTCCATGTTTCAAACAATCAAAGTTATGAACAATAAAATAAAATGTAACTACCAATTTAATCCTCGTAGAAGAAGTTTAGTCTTAAACTGCCATTTCGACCATAACATCATCTGAAAACTAACATATAAAGTACGGCTTAGAGTTTAATTTATTTTTCAACCATTTTTCCTGTTTTAAACAAAGTACTTTTAACACATTTTCCTTGCAGTCAATCCATTATTGTTATGCTCTGTTCAAAACAAATCAGTAGTTGGTATTTTTTAGGTAAAAAATAAAAGAATATTGAACTGTCTGAACATAATATAGACAGATCTTAATTGACTGCAAAAGAATTGTCTGAACCAGTGTGAATTTACTGCAGTAAAGCTGTTCAGATCAAGTTGACCATTTCATTTCATAATTAGTTTAATTTTACATTCATGTCTCTTGCAATAATAAAACTTTCAAATGTGTTCTATTGAATATTGATCTTAAGTCTTAATGTTAAGTTATGCAATATGATGTGTATATTTTGAATATTTACCATATTGTTGATTTGACCTTTAACAATGTGAAATCAATAAAGGTTATGTGCCATTTGTATATATATATCCATGTTTGTTTTAAATGTTTGTGTGTCATGCTATTTGAATGGATGAAACTATAATTGCTTTTAATCAATTATTCTTACAAAAAATGATCTTTTGTTACATACTAAAAAAAATAGCGTTAAATTTTTGATGAGAAAGGACAACACCAAATTAATGATTTCATTGTGTATTACGACTTTATTGATTAATTTTTCACAATAAGGGTATTTCTTTTAAATAAGTGTTTTTATTAGGGGGAGGGGAGTTTAAAGGTTTGAAACATGTTTTCTTCGACAACACAACTGACAGGACGTAGATATTCAGGAGAAATTATAATATATTTCCAGCATTATTAACAGCATAAATCCTTATATGAAAGTTTGATATATATTATCTTCGCGCTTTTTACCATTTTGACAATGCTTATTTATTTTCCACTTTCACTATTGAATTTTATTTTATTCAAACATAAGGTATCAATTTCATTTGTATATAGAAATTAAGAAATTAAAAAAAATACACTATTTATTCTAAATTAGAACCACAACTTACTTCAAATGTACCTTTCCATATTATAGATTACACTTTCTCCAAATTATGATATTCTCAGACAATACCTTAACGTTATTCAAATATACCATGCATATTATTGGTTTAACCTCCTTTCTAAAATATAATATATGTGATGTAAACAAAAGATCTTTGATATAACATGTCCAGAGCAATATCATCCGTCCATAAATACATGTTCATGATAGATATGTTCACATCTTTGTATGCCGTTTGTAGATACAAATGTTGATGAGAACAAACAAATGTCATGAACATCACATGAATTGTCATATAAGTATGGTACATTAACATTTGTATATATTTTCATTGTGTGATCTTTTATTATAAATCGTCATCTTAATTGCAATAATGTACTGATTATGTATTTTATTCATCTATTTTGTCATTTAAAACTTATGATTAAAAGAATTGTGCAGTATTATTGTAACAGTATTAGAAAGAGAAAGAAATGGTACAAAATAAGAACGTTTGCATTGAAACGGAAAGATACTATAATGCAGTTGAAAGGTAATTTAAATGATGTCATGAGCATTGAAACTAGTCTTTATAAAAATTAGATAAAAAAACATAATGGTTTTGTGCCAACTGTATTGTTATGAATAATAAACAAAGTAATGTATAGTGATACAAACGGAGTAATTAACGTTATACTGAAAAATTTTATCATGTTAACGTCACTATGTCATGTAATTGTGTCTTCCATTTAAGTTTAAAAATACATTTACCATACTTACATGAACCTGCAGTGGGATACCTGTGTATTATATATTCGTCGAATGTATATTGAGTTCTTTTTTTGATAAGGTAGTTCTTATAAGTATCACAGTCGAAACTATAGTGCCGTTGCACACATAAATGTAAATACACGAGTTGAAAATATTATCATATACTGGCAAAATATTCTGTGTTTAGGATTTTTACCCTCTGATCATAAAAAGTGGTAAGAGTGCCTAAAATACTACTGAAAACGTTTAGATCAGCACTTTTATCTCATGCATAAAAATGTAAAATATGAAAAAGATAATGTTTATGATCACATTAAAGTTATATTAGAAGTTCAAGTTGATTTTAAAAACTTAAACTTTGATAATTAATTAGATGAAAACGTTGGTAGATTATTCATCTTTATTTTTGATTGTCACTATCATTTATATTTAATCATTGTATCACTAGTTATGATGTCAAAATGTACATATCTCTGAAGGAATAAAATATTTTTTAGAATTTAAGCCTTTTTCTTTTTTAAATAACTAATGAAACAAGATGGTAATGGCATGTGATACAACACTTATTTACCAACTTTATGACAAACATATCATGTTTCTGGCAACAAACACTACTACGTTTACGACATTTTATCCTAATATGAATGTCGTAATCATACTGATACAAGTTAAAACAGTTATTGATTTTTGGGGTTTTATTTTATTTTCTGTACTCCCTTAGATTATTATAGATTTGACCTTGAAACTACCTGAATGAAATGTCAATGATAAGTCTTGTTTGTATGAAACAGGCCCCAGTCGCACCAACAAGCTCGTACAACTTAATAAGTGTCAATTTAGTCATTTTACCCACCCGCCATGGGTGCAGTTTTGTATAAGGATCACAAACACGTTAATGTAGTCCGTAAATTTTGAACAAACACGAACGTAACGTATCAATTGAGATATGAAAATGTATACTATGGATAGAGTTATGAAGTCACTTAGAAATTCAAAACGGATATTTTTCAGGCCAAATTCTCCTATTTATTGTACATTCTATTTCGGGGTAGTCAATCAGTATTGATAACGATAACAAGATAACGATAAAAAATGTATACAGTATCCTTACTCTCAGTTTAGCTGGGTTAAATGAATTAAACGTATATAATAGAATGTGGGCTACTGAATGACAGGACATTATCATATATCTGAAAGTGAAATTAAAATACTTCGCCAGACTTTTTTTTATTTTGTATGTTGCAGATGTGACAAACATCCATTGTTATCAACAGTTATAACATTGAGCATTTTGTAACAATTTGTAAAAAGAAAATTAGTATAGGTCAAAGTACTTGGCTCACATCGAACAGCTAGAAATAAAGTGCCCAAAATAAGAAACATTTTGATACTACCTCAGAACTGTTAAGATTAATTTTTTTTTTATTTTTCTATGAAATCCTAATCAACGAGATTAAGGTGGTGAAATCATCCGTTCGAACATTTTGATAACATCGAATTTTGGTCATTGTTATAAAATACACCTTAAATGTACATGTATGATGACGGATATGCTCCAAGTGTCGAAAGCCCAATCCCGTGGTTCTGGTTTTTCTTAGAGTATGACATACCATTTAACATATCGTCAGGTTTGTATTCATATGACTAAAAGGAAGGATGCCTCCAAAGCACATCACTATTTTATGGGGGGCTTGCTATTCGATCATTAGTGTTTTATGTAATATTAGGTTTAATATGCTTTTTATTTTGCTTTTTGATAGAGACTTTCCATTTTTAGCTCACCTGGCCCGAAGGGCCAAGTGAGCTTTTCCCATCACTTTGCGTCCGGCGTCCGTCGTCCGTCGACGTCCTGCGTCCGTCGTCGTCCTGCGTCGTTAACTTTTACAAAAATCTTCTCCTCTGAAACTACTCGGCCAAATTAAACCAAACTTGGCCACAATCATCATTGGGGTATCTAGTTTGAAAAATGTATCCGGTGACCCGGTCAACCAACCAAGATGGCCGCCACGTCTAAAAATAGAACATAGGGGTAAAATGCAGTTTTTGACTTATAACTCAAAAATCAAAGCATTTAGAGCAAATCTGACAGAGGTAAAATTATTTATCAGGTCTAGATCTATCTGCCCTGAAATTATCAGATGAATCGGAGAACCCGTTGTGGGGTTGCTGCCCCTGAATTGGTAATTTTAAGGAAATTTTGCTGTTTTTGGTTATTATCTTGAACATTATTATAGATAGAGATAAACTGTAAACAGCAATAATGTTCAGCAAAGTCAGATTTACAAATAAGTCAACATGACCGAAAAGGTCAGTTGACCCCTTTAGGAGTTATTGCCCTTTATCGTCAATTTTTAACCCATGTTTCGTAAATCTTAGTAATCTTTTACAAAAATCTTCTCCTCTGAAACTACTGGGCCAAATTAATCCAAACTTGGCCACAATCATCTTCGGGGTATCTAGTTTAAAAATTGTGTCTGGTGACTTGGCTTTCCAACCAAGATGGCCGCCATGGCTAAAAATAGAACATAGGGGTAAAATGCAGTTTTTGGTTTATGACTCAAAAACCAAAGCATTAAGAGCAAATCTGACACAAGGTATATTTGTTTATCAGGTCAAGTTCTATCTTCCCTGAAATTTTCAGATGAATCGGACAACCCGTTGTTGGGTTGTTGTCCCTAAATTGGTAATTTTAAGGAAATTTTACTGTTTTTGGTTATTATCTTGAATATTATTATAGATAGAGATAAACTGTAAACAGCAATAATGTTCAGCAAAGTAAGATTTACAAATAAGTCAAACTGACCGAAATGGTCAAATGACCCCTTTAGGAGTTATTGCCCTTTATAGTCAATGTTTAACCATTTTTCGTAAATCTTTGTAATCTTTTACAAAAATCTTCCGCTCTGAAACTACTGGGCCAAATTAATCCAAACTTGGCCACAATCATCTTTGGGGTATCTAGTTTTAAAAATGTGTCTGGTGACCCGGCCATCCAACCAAGATGGCCGCCATGGCTAAAAATAGAACATAGGGGTAAAATGCAGTTTTGGGTTTATAACTCAAAAACCAAACCATTTAGAGCAAATCTGACACAGGTTTATTTGTTTATCAGGTCAAGGTCTATCTGCCCTGAAAGTTTCAGATGAATCGGACAACCTGTTGTTGGGTTGCTGCCCATAAATTGGTAATTTAAAGGAAATTTTACTGTTTTGGGTTATAATCTTGAATATTATTATAGATAGAGATAAACTGTAAACAGCAATAATGTACAGCAAAGTAAGATTTACAAATAAGTCAACATGACTGAAATGGTCAATTGACCCCCTAAGGAGTTATTGTCCTTTATAGTAAATTTTTAACAATTTTCATAAAATTTGTAAATTTTTACTAACATTTTCCACTGAAACTACTTGGCCAAGTTCATTATAGATAGAGATAATTGTAAGCAGCAAGAATGTTCAGTAAAGTAAGATCTACAAACACATCCCCATCACCAAAACACAATTTTGTCATGAATCCATCTGCTTCCTTTGTTTAATATTCACATTGACCAAGGTGAGCGACACAGGCTCTTTAGAGCCTCTAGTTAATTTTACTTGGAGTTTGGTATTTTTGTTTTTTTTTTACTTCTTTAGTTTGCTACCGTTGTTTTTTGTTGTTGTCGTATTCCGGTTTGTCGCCATGGCAGAGTCAGTACGTTTTCCAGGTATGTGTTTGAATATCCCTAAGGTATCTTTTTATTCTATTTTAGAAAGTTATTTGCCTGAGTGTCTTGACGGCTCGGCTATATATCGATCTTTATTCACTGAAATATCTAACCATGACTCCTTCATGTACCATTCAACAAATGCAGTGAATAATTTATTCCATCATCATAAGTTGAAAAATATGATTTAAAAGCAGATTTGTACATATACTCAAAAACAAACTAAGAGGAAAAAGGGGATTATAGTCAAAACTGGAAAAAGTATAAAAACCAAACGAACACTTCAGAAATATTTTTCTAGTTTTTGACAATTAAACTTCCAAGACTTTATAATAAATGTCAAATACATTGAACATACATTATTTTTTTCAGACTCTTTCACTGCCTTTCCTCAATTGCCTTAATCACTGATTTAGATATAGGGAAACCTGATTTTTGAAAGAGACAAAGATTCTCAGAAAAACTTATAGATCATTATTACTAATGATTTTGTTACGTTTTAAATAATAATCGAGACATACTCAGTTGACACTTCTGCATTGTTGAATATGCTATGCTGATTTATAATTGTCTTCCTGTATTTTTTGTCGATAACTTGCCTTCTTGGTGACGTTAACCCAGCACTATACTACTGTTGCCTTTTTGTCGATATCTTGCCTTCTTGGTGACGTTAACCCAGCACTATACTACTGTTGCCTTTTTTGTCGATAACTTGCCTTCTTGGTGACGTAAACCCAGCACTATACTACTGTTGCCTTTTTTGGTCGATAACTTGGTGACGTTAACCCAGCACTATACTACTGTTGCCTTGTTTGCCGATACTTGCCTTATTGGTGACGTTAACCCAGAACTATACTACACTGTAGTGTTTGTCGATAACTTGCCTTCTTGGTGACGTTAACCCATCACTATACTACTGTTGCCTTTTTTACACCACATCTTTATGCATAGATAATTTCAACTTGTAATTAGGAAATTCCTTTCAAGGTCACCATGAAAAAAAATGCTATTTATTCGTAATGTTTTGGCCATACAAACAAGAGTATATAAAATTACATTTATTGTAATAGTTTAGTTAGTCAACATTGTAAACAAAGTTTATAATCAAATGTCATACAGATTTTAACAGTCTTTCTAATTCGCTGTTTAAATTTTTGATATATATATGTAGCTCACAAACAAATATATCATACTCTATCTTATCAATTTCTGTGCATAATTCAGAAACTGAAGAACATTTTTCAAAATTGCTTTTTCTTATTAGGACATGATTTAAGGAATGAAACTTTGCCTTTTGTTTCGTATGATACATGTTACTGATTACACACAGTACGCAAGGTACTTGTATAATACGAGCATAATCTAAATGAAAAATGGCAGAACATTTCATGATCTTAGACCATTTGGATCATTGTAAGAATTTTTGACATTGACAGGATGGAATGACAGATTTTTGGTTTTCCATAATACTTCTCTATCGGATGTATAATAACTTAATGCAATAAATCTGTTGCATATTGAACATACATCAAATCATATTTAAGAAAAGTATGAGAGAATAATGGATATTTTTATATTGTGTATGTATGCTCTCTCCCTTTTATTCCTAACAAAAACAAAACAACAGCTAGTAAGTGCATATTTTTACATTTAAATGTTTTGTACACAAGAAAGTCAAATAAATTACAATTCTGTCATACAAAAAATAAGAAATTAAATAACGTGCCAATTATTTAAACATTATCAGACATTCTTTGATTCATTTAATGTATGGATATGAAAATAATTAGTGCTTAAATTTTAAACACTAGATGATGATATTCTTTTTTTTAAGTACGAGACAATAGTTCATACGACATGATTTTATTTTGAAATAAATGAATGAACCCTCAATCATGGAATATAAAGGCAGCGCTCTAACCGAATGAACTAAAGAAAAACGGAAACTAAGCTAGGTTACCTTTATGGATTATCTTTCTTATATATGTTTTTAGAATGAATGTTCTTTTGAACATTTCGCATTTTGGGAAGGAAAACGTTTTGTTTAAGGAACAGAACGAAGTTAAAACATGACCACGACTGATTTTTTTTTACTTTAATTTTGATAAACTGTCGTTAAAAAACGTCTAATATTTTAAACAACACAACGTTTCAGTGATTCATCTTTTTACAACATTTATAATTATTAAAATAACAAATTTGATAAATTACATGTCGTTGTAAATACTACGAGCAAAGCGGACAATACACATACCCGCAATTGTATGGAAAACACAGTGAAAGGCACTTACATAATGAATTTCAAATTAAACTGAAGTATATTATTCGACTAATGATATTTTTTTCCTTTTATGATTTTTTGGTTTATTCATATTGTGCCAGATTGTAAATGTGTAGTCAACACTACGTTTTCTTACAGTTAAACTTCCAAAAAAGCACAATCGAGAATTTAAATTGATACATGATTAAAGCGATATATACATACATGTAAGGCTAAATTACAACATAAGGAACAATAAACCGAACTCTTTATAAAGGTATTTAAAACCACAACACACAATCTTTTTTGGTTTATCTCAGGCCAGCTGAAAAAGTCAACATTTATATCTACCAAAACAATGCCACATACTCTTATGGAATATTCACACCAAAACATAGAAGTGAATTCGTAAAAATTATGAAATTAATGAAATATTTACATGCTCTCAATAAATATACCTATAATTCAAAAAATAAACAAAGTATATTACAAATACATAGCAATAGTGACCATACTTCACGTTTAAAGACATGCAAGTTTACATCGTATCTGTATCACTATAATCTACATGTAAGTAACCGCTGTCTTTATACCGATTATTCAACTCTTTTCGAGAATGATATGGTGATTTTCTCATATCGTGTAATCGAATCACACCATTTGGAAGAGTGTCAATTGATTCGTCTAGTGCGCATGGAATTGAGCGCGCATGTCTGTCGTTACATTTGTTGCATAACGACTTGTTGATTTTCTTTGAAGACCCATGGCACCGTACAGCAAATCTTAGTTCTTTCGCCATTTCTGAACATACAGATTCCTGAAACAAAGAATAAGACTTTTTGAATAAATCCGATGAAAACAAAACATACATTATACCTACTTAGTAACAGTCTTGCTAAGAATCATGAAAAATGATGAAATAGTGATACACACTGTATCACCGATATTAACAAGACTTTTTGTGTTGATACATCTTGTGAAGTTAGTACTAAATTTAATATATCAAACCATTAAACACAGTATTTTTTTTGGTGCTTTATTAAATATTGGGAAAATATTAACTTTCCCAAAAGATTCCAGTGTAAGAATTTCACTATTTTCTTCCAAGACCGGATGCTTTAAGGAAAATGGTTATATTCAAACTAAAGAGAAAAATTTTCTTTAAAACATATAAAAAAAATAAAATATGTAGCCTAGTACTGATTTTGAGAAATTTTATTTCTTTTATTTAAAATGGTCTAAGGGAGATAACTCTTTTTGAGAAAGATAACCCCAAACAGTTGCCATGTGACAGAAAAACATTCAATTTAATTGATGTATGGCTATACACATATTTTTGTACCATTTTCTGTCTTATTATACACATACTGAGTTTTGTATATTCAATGAAAAGATGTAAATAATAAAAAAGATTATATTTCTTTCATTCAACCCTGAACTGTAATGTTTACATTGACTCACTTCCTCTTTTAAAAGATTCTCGTCTGCTGAGTTTGTTGGATTTTACACAAGTTTCATACCATTTTAACTGTTTGATAAGATATTGAACACAATGTGAAGATATTTTTAATAGTTTTACACAAAGGCAGGTCCTTTCACAACTTTGGAAGTGAAATGTCCATTCGTTGCAGTTTTGCTATTTACAACTCTGAATTATGTGGAATTTATAACAGATTCTCACTTGAAAAGCAACCAGTTAAACTAGTAGATTGCAACAGAGACATTTTTAACCATTTAAGAACACTTAAAGCTGTTGGTAGTACTGAAGGAGGATTTAAAGTTCATCATGACATTTTGTTCGAGGCAGACTTGTTGGGTCGTCGTGTTGGGCATTTCAACACCAATTATTCTTTGACTGCGTGCCCACTTCACCGTGCCAAACTTGGAATTGCATTCAAACAGACAAAAGTATGTACCCATCCACATCACAATGGGAAAGGACGCACATTCAGAGGGGGTAACAGCCAGCAAAGTAGGAAGATCCTAGAGGACCATGGAGTGTTTCTCCCTGTCGGCAGGGTAATACTATATTTATTGTAAACTAATTATTCTTCCTGTAAAGCTTTAGATTCATTAAGGTAACACATAGATTCAAAAGATTTATACATATAAAAGTTCTGATATTTGTTATTTGTTTGTACATACATAGTATTATTAAAGGGGCACTAGCTATCAAATTCATTGTAACCGATTTGACTCAAATTCTCATATTTGGTTTATAACAATGTAAAACATTTATCCAAACTATCAAAAGTCTAAAATAAACAGTTTACAGAGCATGGGGTAGATTATATATAGGTTCGTTTCGTGTGTATTTTAGTCCAGACGCCATCTAATTAACTATCGATTTGACCTCAGATGACCATATAAGCGATGTAAACAAAAAAAAAGATACGAATAGATTAAACCAACACGTGCAATTGTATTTTTATAGGTCTGTTTGATTTTATTTTATAGATTAAAAATAGATGTTTCTCATTCTTTTTAACCATATAAGAATGATTTTATGTGAATCGAATTAGTAATCAAATGGTTTACCGTAGTTTCACTTTCATTGTTGACATTCTTTTTCTTTAAATAACCTGTACACGTACAATGCATGCGTTGTCAATCTCTAGCTAGGGGTTAACTTGAAGTTCACACGAATACCGGTTAGAATGATGATGACGTTTTCACTTGCAAGTGAATCAGTCAAAAATTATGTTTAATCGCTTATTTCAACAAAATTAAAGGAAATTGATTGCTAAAAGCAAATTATTATTTCATTATTCCAATTTGATTAATGATTGATCTAAAAAAAAATCATACTTTATTTTTTATATATATCGTAGCTAGTGCCCCTTTAATATTCCAAATGAAACTGTATTAACATCAAAAGACAAAAACAACACTTACATAATTAGGTGTGACATAGGTGGAATAATGTATTACTTGTGTGATCATTTTACATCACCACCCCTTATTTTAAAAGTTGTTATTCTTGAAAAATAAATGGACCATTATTTTTATAAAAATGATACTGGAATAATTTACTATTAAACTTTTCATCGGTATAGTTTGATTCCAGGTGCATGTATTTTTCATGTCAAAAAGCATGCACATAGATTACGGTAAAAATGAAAAATATACAAATTGGAAAGGACGAATAATGGCCAAATCTTGAAATCAAAAGAGTCAATATTATATGTTGAATATTAAAACCCCTGTATAATGCATTATGACTTAAATCGCCTTGTATTAAGACAACAATAATTTAAATATATATCTTATTAAATTTTCCTCATTTATTTTTGAATATATGATTAAAGAATTATTTCTCATATGGTATGAGCACATGTCAAATCTAACCTTACTTGATCTGACGGACAGTTTCAATCTGAACCAACAGTTTTAATAAAGGCAACAGTAGTATACCGCTGTTCAAAAATCGTAAATCTATGGATAAAAAACAAAATCAGGGAAAACAAACTAAAACTGAGGGAAACGCATTATATATAAGAGGAGAACAACGACACAACATTCAAATGTAACACACATAGCAACGGACTAAGCATTAGACAAAATCCGATGAGAATAACCAATATAACATCAAAACCAAATACATGAATTTGGGATAGAAAAGTACCGTGACACGGCTTATAGTAATGTGAATTCACACTCAAATATAGGAGAGGATTTGTTAATTTCGGTTCAAATTTATTGGCATGTGTTAAGCTTGTTCTAATCTTGTTTATTCTATGTGAATACGAATTTAAAGAACGATGCGGGATGTGCCCAAATACAATGTCAGCAAAGTTATTACATATTTCAATATATGTATTGATAGGTCATTCTTATCAATAAAAACGTTACTACATAACCCTCTAACAAATATGTTTTTCTTAAAGTAATCGTCTAAGAGATATAATATATAAATCAATTCCCTAGCTGACAAATAAGACGTCAAAATTTGACCACAATCAGAAAAATGTGTACTTTGTGTCAGTTTTTCTCGCGCTTGGAAAAAGTTTCTTGGAAATGTCAATAAGTAATTGCATGTCACTTTTTTTTAAATGTCTGACCAAACTTTAATCAAACTTTTTGATGTTAAAATATACAAGACGTTACTGAGTATTGGCACATATGTCAGGAAAAAGTCAAGTAATCCGTCTTAATAGTCTGAATCATTTGTGTTGCTAACTGTATCAATCTATAACGGGTTTTTTTCTAGTAATCAGTCCCGAATCACACAGAAAATTAAATGCCAAACTAAGTATCTTAAATATGCGAACTTGGTATTAATGAATGCCTCCGCTCTTACAGTTCCTTTAACGACATATTTAACTGTACCAATTTATGGCATCGACTATGGAGTTATTTTTAACACAATAAACACAAATGAATGCATTTATTGTGTTGAAAGTCTAAGCATAGAATCATCTCTCTTGAAAAATTCTAAAAAAGAAGACCATATTTCCAAGACGAAACGAAATGTGAAGGGATATTTTTACGAGTTTTACTTTTGTGCAAATCCCAAATCAACTTTTCATCTGAATTACATCACAGAACATTCACCTTTTTTATTCCCAAAAAAATCACTCATCCTAGATACTATTTAAATCTTGTATTTGGGCCAGACGCGCGTGTATATTTTAAATTTTACAAAGAGGAAGGTTAATGCTACAAGTATATTTTTTTTCCATTTCTAAATCTAAACTAAAACTAATAATTACCATTCTGTTTGTTCTACTTTTATGCAATATCTATCAAACAGTTAGGATTTTAACATGAACATTTCCCCTTTCTTTAAAAAGACACCACATATTTACATTTTGGGCTGACATCTTTAGATGCTTTAATACAAAGTATATCTTAATTACCTTATCTACAATTTAACTAATGCATCATATAAACCAACAGTATTGTATATTCAGACACACTACTATTCTTTTTGATGCCTCAATTACATATTTAGAAAATGATATCTGCACCTTGGTTATGATTTATCCGTGAAGGTGTGCGCGCAGTGTATAACCCGTAGACATATAAATAATTGTTAAAAGGACCTTAGGTTATTGTTTTACCAGCGTCTTGAATTTATATTTATTAAGACTAGACCTGTTTTTACAAATATGTTTACGACAAATAAATAATGTACAATAAATCTTGTATTTCATTCCATTTTTTATGCCTTTCAAAGACAGATACAAGCTTCAAATAGCTTATAAGAGAAACGGATATAAATTTTCTTCTGGTTCTTATTGATTGATGGTTTTATTAGGAAAAAAAACCAAAAAGACATTAAATATGCAAACGTTAAAGATATGGAAAATAACACTGCATGTTTGGTAAATTTAATCTGTTAACTTATTCATCAATTCTAATTTCCTATACGTTTCAATTTATTCTTGGTGTGACTATAAACTATACATACGTTGTGACAATAAGAATACATCCACCTTTACAAAACGTAAAAAGAACTCAAATTTAGGTGTAAAAAAATATTACCTTACTTTTTTTCTAACTATCTCAGCGAAATTATACTTGAATAAGGAAAAATGGCACAGGGTGTATCTTGAAGGGACAGAAGGGAACATCGCACACAAAAATGAAGTTTTACCTCAAAAGTCAGAGTGAAATCTTGTTCTGTTTTGAATGTCATATACAATATTGTATGATATAATGATATTATCATCCAGAAATTTGAAAAACAATATCTTGTGATGTGTCTATAGGTTGCATTTCTGTAAATATTGACAATGCAATTTCCCAAAGGAACTTCTTTTACGGCTAAAACTGTTCCACTTTTACTATGAAGTTTTGAAAAAAATCTTATCCTAGAATTGAAAGTTCATTTGCACCACAATTTTTTCAAAGGTCAAAATATAGGGCTGTGCGGCATATTTTCAACGTTTATATACCCTGAACTTCTCAGAGTTTAAACTTACACTAATTTTCTTAACTACCCCTACCTCGAATGAAAGGTTACCACAGATTTCAATGT
Source organism: Mytilus edulis (assembly GCF_963676685.1). NCBI lineage: Eukaryota > Metazoa > Mollusca > Bivalvia > Mytilida > Mytilidae > Mytilus > Mytilus edulis. The sequence goes on along the minus strand of NC_092353.1, from coordinate 41,132,987 downwards.
AAACAATATGCACGTGTTTATTTACTGGTAACATTCCCAAGTTCTGTCTCTGCGATATGGAACACAGAGAGCATAGCTGGGAACCAGTATGTAAACAAAATTAATTTTCTATGAATATTCAATTTCTACCCAAAAGAGGCGTGTTGTCAGAAACAGCTGTATTTACAAAGTGCAACCTATAATGGTTTTATCTAAGACCGACATCAAAGGAAAAGTAAAAACATTCCCTGTGAGACATATCATAACTGGTACAAGTAAACCAATTTTGAACTGAAACGGTCCACTTGTAAACAGATCTAAAACACTGACTTTTTAGTAGCTGTTCAGACAATTTTAGTAATGTTTTGATTTGTAAGGTTCTGTAACGAATATTATGACCAGTGAAAACATAGACAGAGCATATCTTGTCATTGCAAAAAAATTGTTAGAACAGTACACAATTTACAACATTGGATGAAAAATGACCGAACATTCTATTGTTCAGACTTGTTCATGTGTTGTTTTTTCAAAATGAAAATGACCTTTTTTTACTATGATACATTTAATAGTGATGTACATAATCAATCACAATTACCCTGTCTTCTCTAGCATTCTTTCTTGATTTGACAACAAATTCACAAATTGCTACAATCACAGATAATGCAAGGCCACCCATCAGAACGACAAATATACCGCCGACATTATATACTCCTAAAGGACTAGCTTTGCCTGCTGCAGGACCACCGTCGGCATCACAATTTTCTGACCCTTTCCACCATTTTTCGTACAAGGATTGTATTAAACCCTCTTCTTGAAAGTGTAAAATGGCCATAGACAACTTGTCTCTGAGCGGTGAACCTAAAACATTGATGAAAATCAGGAACTTTAAGTTAGAAAACATATGTAAATCAGCATTGTTATTTAAATAGTAAAATAAAACAGCTTGCAATTCCATGAACATTACAAATGTTTTTCTTTGGCCTTCTAACTGTTTTGATCCGAACGCCGGTTATAAGTATTATATATATGTAGAAGCAACACGTGTCTGACGTATCAATCTATAAGCCTAATATCTTAATTATGTTAACAACCACTGGGTCGTTGCAACTGCTAGTGGACCTGTCGTTCCGGAGGATATAATCAGCTCATCAGTTGGCATTTTAGTGATGTCATTAAATATCAGCGATATGTTGTTTTTTTTGTACATTTACTGTTTGATAAATTATGAATCATCCGAACCGCGAACATTTTCTATCCCTAAATCATCATTTTGTTAGTTATGTTTGTCAAACATTTCTCGTATACGAAGATACGCAATATTATTTCAATATATGTACGTACCCATAGGGGTGGCCATTCCAAAACCTTTGGAATCGAGTAAACCTCCAACTTGCATTAATCTACAGTCTTGTTTTGTGATGTAGTCAATTCCTGTAGACTCCATAAAGAATGCATATCCTCCTTTTTTAACGCGTTCAATGCCATCTGATCCGGATTTCATCATCACCGTTTTCTCACGTCCTTTCATATAATTCCACATTCGTTGATAAATTTCAAATTGTGAATTCTAAAATCAAGATATATTTTATAAACTAATGTACAAAAACATATGGATGTCTTTAACATATTTTTTACATGTTCAAACGTTTTATATTTTCTACATTTAACAACTCCTACTTTGATATGAAAATGTTGTATTTATACATGTATTGGATAAAATAATGCCTAATTTAAATAGAGCAGCGAGAATTCGAAGCTTCTGGGTTTTTTTTTTATGGGAATTCACAAACGGCTAATCTACAGTACTCATCTCAGTGTTTTGTGGTCAGATATTCGTCAATTTGGTACTTATACGTTTTTACAATCGTGTTGTCCGTTTATCGTAGACTTTGTGGTGTCTTTCTTGTATTTTCCAGCTTTTTAACTCTAAATATGCATGTAATACTTGCCTTCGAACGTAAATCAAGTAATAATCAATCTTAAAATTTTATATCAACAGATATTTGTCTAATTTGTCAAATCAACTATTTTATTATGAAGTTGATATATGTGTTGTTTGTCTGTAACGTATTTTCAAACAGTAATGGCGGCTGGATTCAAATTATTGTCACATTAGCCTCTTCTGTATGTTTGGGAATGCTCACCCAACGTTGTCAGCAAAAGGTAACAAATGTTTTTCAAGTTAGATGTTCAGCTAGCTAAATAATCAGGTTTTATGCACCATTTTCCTTGCAAATGCCTGTACCAAGATAGGAATTTGGCAGTTATTTTCCATTATTTTTATTCATGTATACAGTGTATGATTTTATAATGGTATAAATTCTTCCTGAAATCTAAAGGAAAACATATGAAATTGACCCTTCCAGAGCACTTGTGATTGTAATCCTGTACATTGATGCCTTATAATGAACACTGACCAATGTGATCAATAAAATTCATTTTATTTTGAACCTGGGGTATCATCAGCAAAAAATGCACAACACGCTTACGGTGAGGACTAAGGTACAAAGAGAGGTCTGCTTTGCTATATATACATGACCTCCATCTGATTATTATACAGATTATGTGTTGAATCAAAGCAGTCAGGAATCTGCCCCCTCCACTCCACCCCCGTTCTACTTTCTGTTCTTGTATTTATTACATCAGACAATAAAATGTCAGCCTTTAAATTCAAATAAGATTTTATTAACCGGATAAAACCACAGGATTCCAAAAAAGTCTCTAAAAGAGGAGGTAGAATGAAAGTGTTTTTCAGATCCTCGTAAGTAAAGTTGAAACATATGATCTGTTTTGAAATCAAATAGACATTACCTAGATACTGTAGTCCGATCAGAGAAATTACTAGTGTTTATAACCTTAGCGAATAGTGTTAATATTTATTACCTTAAAAAAGGACATGGTTGTACCACTTTCGCGTGTTCCATATTCAATTTCAGTTTGTTTTGCTAAATCTTCTGCACTTTCTATAGGCGACACTAGTCTTTCTATAGTTAAAAATGCTGCTAAGTTGGCAGTATAGGATGATATAATAATAAGTGTAAAGAACCACCAAGTTGAGCCAACTATTCTGGTCGACACGGCTCTAGGATTTACATCCGATCCTTGCTGCATTAATGTTCCAATGGCAAACCAAAAACTGTTTGATAAATTAAACGTATTCTCCACAGAGTCTGTTTCTGGAATGCATGGGTGTGGGTTATACCATTCATAGGGACTAAATCGTGCCAGCACGAATATACTAAAACTAACAGTCATATATGCGGCTATTAAATAAATCCATATCTCCATTGCAAGAGGATTTAGAAAAGAGAATAATCCGGGTTTCTCTTTCTTAGGCATTCTAAACAATATACTGATTCCAAGATTTAGGAATGGTTTGGAAAAATCTATATATTGTTCACGTTCATAGTTTATAGTTAATGCAGCCATGGACATGTCTGCTCTCTGAAATAAAGGGAAACAATGCATTCGCAATTTTGATTACCAATATCAAATTAGAGCTTGATTTATTATTGAGAACATAGTATGACATGTCAATGACAATGAGAAGTCTTTTTATTATTACGTCGTTTTAAAGATGTCTAATTAAATATATTCTATGTCAACTATTTTTTACTCGTTTCATTGATTGATAACGGTCGGCTTTTTATTTTTTGTATGAAATTCCCCTTTTTAACCGGATTTTTGTGTCAAAAATGTCGGTTATTGATTTAGGAATGTACGGCTTCTTTCGGGCGACCGGCAACCAAATGTTGTCCGTGCATTTACTCATGAAGCGTTCAACCAAACCTTTTAAAATTTTGTTGTTACTGACAACAAAATGGAGGTCAAGTTCAATAATGACGATTTTGACTTTTACCGTTCAGGAGTTACGGTTCTTGAAAGTTTAAAAAATGTTGTATCCGTGCATTTACTCATGAACCGTTCAACCAAACCTTTTAAAATTTTAATATGTCGATACTGACAACAAAATGGAGGTCAAGTTCAATAATGACGATTTTGACTTTTACCGTTCAGGAGTTACGGTTCTTGAAAGTTTAAAAAATGTCGTGTTCGTGCATTTGCTCATGACGTCAAGTGTGATATTGATAATTATAAATTTTGCCTATTAGGAGTTTTGGTCCTTGTAATATTGATAAATGCCAGAACACAAATAAATGTTAAAGAATCCGGTTTACTGTCATTTTGACAGCTCTAGTTAAATAATAGAAGGGTTTGGTAATTTGTGATTCTTGACCTCAATAAATCTTCTATCAATATCGAACGTAAACTGTGTCGTGTGTGCTGTTGTTTGTTTGTATTTTACATTTTTAGCCATGGCGTTGTCAGTTTGTTTTAGATTTATGAGTTTGACTGTCTCTTTGGTATCTTTCGTTCCTCTTTTAAAGCTATATTTCAAAATACAAATACAAACACAAAATTGACATCCTTGTATATATGATGAGATTATTATAAGGTTAATGAAATTATTGAACCAGTACATGTATACATATACTAAGTCCTCGGTGCACATGTTGTTTAGTTTATATTAATATCGAATTTATAACGTATTTCGACAAGGAATATTTAATTATATGAGAGTGTGTTAAACGAAAACTGTACCTGCTAATTAACTTTCGTATTTGGTTTCAAAGTTTTCCGAGTGTTTCCTATCTATGAAACATCGACACATAATTATTCAACACGTAAACAATATGAATACTGATATATCGAAAATATTTTTTTGTTATATTTTCCATGCTATTTCAGTTGTTCATCACATTTTGTCATAGCAGTTGTGAATGATTTGGTGTATTAAAAACCGATTAATATTATCTTTATTCCACGTTTGTTTATCTTCAATACCATCACAGATTTTCTTTGCACCTGTGCTTCTTATCGATTTTTTAACGACGATGACAAGGGAAAGCATTTACCCTAACGCAAAGATTTTACTGTTCACTACAAATCCAGTGTCCGTTGTCGTGAAACGCTCACAATTACGATTTTACTTTTTATTGCTTGCCTCTACAACTTCAACCCTGCTAAAATAAACTGATTTCCGATAAAATAAAAATAAAACAATTATCAATACTCCTACCTTTTACCTGGTCAATAAAAACCAAACATACCTTTTCTATCAGTTCTTTGATTATACCGTTCCATTCTCCTGTTTTTGCATCATAAGCACCATATAATTCGTCGGGAACAACTTTTATTTCATAATCAAATCCAACATTCTTTGCAATTGATTTCAACAGATCAACACAGAAGCCTTCATATCTGTCATTTCCTTTCAGCTGTTGATTTCCAGTGGTTTCTTTTAACATAACATAAGGTGCTTCCTACAAACAAACAAGACATTCTGAGCTGGTCGCCATCGTATACTAGTTGATAAATAAATATTATGGCCATTTTACATGGTTAAGAAATATTTCCAGCCCTTTTAGCATTCCTAATATCTTTTGTTGTTGTTTTTTTCAATTATGGAGAACAATTAAATTTAATTTTTGAAAGCCCTTTGCCGTTTCCGGCTTCAAACGTTATGGATTTTTGTTAATCCAAATTAGATTCTATACATTGAGTTCGGTAATTTGCAATCAAAAATTACTCTGAACTACAGCCAACAAGATTTTAATGTAGCACACCATGATAACTATCAACACATTAAGTACTGTGAATATAAATTAAGGAGCTGTGGTATATGATAAACAACTATTCACATAAGTTCAAATGGATTGGATGTAGGCAATCCAACAATGAAAAAATCCCGTTCCTTAATGTATGCGTTAAAAGGCTACTACATTGAAAACATGAAACAATTCAATTGAGAAAATTAACGGCTTAATTTATAATAACACAGTTTTAAAAAAGGAAGACATGAACCAACGACAACCACTTAACTACAGATTCCTGACTTTCTGATATATATAGTGTGGCGGAGTTGAACATGATTAAAGTTGCCAACTCTCCTCCTAACCTAGGATAGTGGCGTAACAATACAAAAAACTTATAAAAATTCACTTCAAAATGATCTTACTTATTTTTTTATATATTTTGTGTGTTTTGTGTGATCATTTTATTTAAAATTGAGAATGGAAATGGGGAATGTGCCAAAGAGACAACAACCCAACAATAGAGCAGACAATAGCAGAAGGTCACCAACAGGTCTTCAATGCAACGAGAAATTCTCGCACCCGGAGGCGTCCTTCAGCTGGCCCTAAACAAAGCTACTAATTGAAAGAAGTGACAGTTACCCATCTCCACTAAACTATCCAACAAAGCTTATTTAAAGGTAACCAAACAGTAAGACGATACATTTTACATTAAAGCTTTTGTATACCAAAATTATTTTACTAAAGACCTGTCATTGTATTTTGTACTTTGTTTAAAAAAAATCAAAAAGACGAGACAAATAGACATAAAGTGATATGTTTTTTCACAACTATTTAGTATACAATTGTTGCTGTCAATTATCTTATACTGATTCACAATTCTATAGGTTTATATCAGAGTTTGCTTATACTATAGACAATTTATATGCCTAAATCATATAAAAAAATAACTAGAGGCTCTAAAGAGCCTGTGTCGCTCACCTTGGTCTATGTGAATATTAAACAATGGACACAGATGGATTCATGACAAAATTGTGTTTTGGTGATGGTGAAGTGTTTGTAGATCTTACTTTACTAAACATTCTTGCTGCTTACAATTATTTCTATCTATAACAGTACTTTCTGTGGAAAATGTTATTGAAAATCTTCAAATTTTAAATAAATTGTTAAAAATTGACTATGAAGGGCAATAACTCCTTAGGGGGTCAATTGACTATTTTGGTCATACTGACTTATTTTTAGTTCTTACTTTGCTGTACATTATTGCTGTTTACAGTTTAAACAGCAAAATTTCCTCAAAATTACCAATGCAGGGGCGGCAACCTAACAACCGATTATCCGATTCATCTGAAAATTCCAGGGCAGATAGATTGTGACCTGACCAACAATTTTACATCCTGTCAGATTTGATCTTAATGCTTTGGTTTTTGAGTTATAAGCCAAAAACTGCATTTTACCCCCATGTTCTATTTTAGCCATGGCTGCCGTCTTGGTTTGTTGGCCGAGTTACCGGACACATTTTTTTAACTAGATACTCCAATAATGATTATGGCTAAGTTTGGTTAAATTTAGCCCAGTAGTTTCAGAGGAGAAGATTTTTCTAAAAGATTACTAAGATTTACGAAAAATGGTTAAAAATTGACTATAAAGGGTAATAACTCCTAAAGTGGTCAACTGACCATTTTGGTCAAGTTGACTTATTTGTAGATCTTACTTTGTTGAACATTATTGCTGTTTACAGTTTATTTCTATCTATAATAATATTCAAGATAATAACCAAAAACAGCAAAATTTCCTTAAAATTACCATTTCAGGGGCAGCAACCCATCAACTGAATGTCCGACTGATCTGAAAATTTCAGGGCAGATAGATCTTGACCTGATGAACAATTTTACCCATGTCAGATTTGCTCTAAATGCTTTGGTTTTTGAGTTATAAGCCAAAAACTGCATTTTACCCCTATGTTCTATTTTTAGCCATGGCGGCCATCTTGGTTCCTTGGCCGGGTCACCGGACACATCTTTTAAACTTGATACCCCAATGATGATTGTGGCCAGGTTTGGTTTAATTTGGCCGAGTAGTTTCAGAGGAGAAGATTTTTCTAAAAGATAACTAAGATTTAAGAAAAATGGTTAAAAATTGACTATAAAGGGCAATAACTCCTAAAGTGGTCAACTGACCATTTTGGTCATGGAGACTTATTTGTAGATCTTTCTTTGCTGAACATTGTTGCTGTTTAGAGTTTATCTCTATCTATAATAGTATTCAAGATAATAACCAAAAACAGCAAAATTTCCTTAAAATTACCATTTCAGGGGCAGCAATGCAACAACGAAATGTCCGATTCATCTTAAAATATCAGGGCAGATAGATCTTGACCTGATGAACAATATAACCCCTCAGATTTGCTCTAAATGCTTTGGTTTTTGAGTTATAAGCCAAAAACTGCATTTTACCCCTATGTTCTATTTTTAGCCATGGCGGCCATTTTGGATGGTTGGCCGGGTCACCGGACACATTTTTTAAACTAGATACCCCAATAATGATTGTGGCCAGGTTTGGTTTAATTTGGCCCAGTAGTTTCAGAGGAGAAGATTTTTGTAAAAGTTAACGACGACGGACGACGACGGACGACGACGGACGCCGACGGACACCGACGGACGCCGGACGCCGGACGCAAAGTGATGGGAAAGCTAAAAAGCGGTTAATACAACTGAACATCAATGCAATCAAACGTATGCTTGCGTTTGATATATTTATTCTTCATTGACAAAGATTTGATGTAATTTCGTATTTAATTTCTTCGGCCTCATTATTAGTGCTTGTTGTTTTAATCAGATTGGCCTGTACACCTTACTCCTGACTTTGTTTGAGATCGTTTGAGTTTTTTCCTGGATTAAGATTCACCATATACTACACAGACACAAACTTTATCTTAAAGATATGTGGTTAATATATTCGTTAAATAAATTCTGAATCTGTGTAAATGTAAAACAAACTTGATCTTATATGTCTACCCCATCTGAATATGTATATCAGTCGTACACCACTATAAGACTGATGATGAGTTTTTAATATATCTACTAGTATTTAACACTCATATAGTAACAAGAGGTATTATTGTGCATTTATTAGGAGGGTTAAGTTGCAAAAGGTATAATTTTATATCTATTCCGAACGTTAAGGTATAATTTTATATCTATTCCGAACGTTAAGGTATAATTTTATATCTATTTTGAACGTTACGATGTTAATTAGATTATGTTACTACATGTGATCATGTATTATTATGTATCTATTATGAGAATTCGACTGCAAAGATAATACTCTAAGTTTTTAATTTACATCTAGAATGGAGAATTTAGGAATGACATGCTTTGTATCATACGTTCAGTTATATAATCACTGTTAACAAACCCATTATTTCTTCGCTTTGTGTTGCACTGTCTTTGCGACTGCACTCGGATGCATTCAATGATTACTTACTTTATGGTGTATTCATATAAATGAAGATTTATGTTTGTTTAATATTTCTATTCACAAAAATCTTGCAAAAAAGAGCTCGTAAAATCAAATTTGTTTACAGTAGGTTTTTCTCACAGAATGTGTTTTAAATTTCTACATTCAACATTATGGAAGTACAAATACGTTGATCATGCCCTGAAACATCTATACCTTGCTAGTACAAATGAACTGGATATTTTACTTGTTTATGTTTATGACATATGTTGTCATTATCAAAAATCGATTTATCTGTACTTCAAAATCATCTTATACAATTTCTGCTTTGTCATTATTTTCCCCGAACACGATTTTACGAAGAGTAAGTTTCCGATTTGTTTTGTAAAATATGCAAATGAGGTAGATGAGAGTTAGTGTTAAAATATAATAGGGCATTAAAAATTAATACTAATGATTGTTAATGGAAAACTGAAATTACAAGTCTTAATAACATCAACTAGAATCAAAAGAATATATTTAAATTGTAATATTTCATACTTTTAAATTGTCTGAGAAGAACTTTACCGGTTGCAATTTGTATGCCATAGTTTAAAGTTTAAAGTGCAGTTGGTCCTGATCATGCATTTACTATTCTTATCTGCCAATCAGTGTGTTGTTTTCAATCAATAATAAGATTTTTTATAGTTTTGACATTAAAGGTTTCAATAGTTTGCAAAGCATCACAAAAATAACTAGAAAAGAATAAATTGGGAAATAGTACAATCATCTGGTCTAAAATAAAAAAAAAATAAAAAAAATACTTTAATCATTTAACTGGACAGCATCATGCATACAAAACTATAGTACAGTTAAATTTACAAATGGAACACTGAAAATATAATTGTTACACTACAGGGATTAACAATCACACACATTAGTTGATTACAGTTTAACACGAATGATCTACTATAGTACACAACATATGTGACACTTCAGAAGATTCAACATGTAGAACTGCAGTCGGTAAGATTAATGTTACATCACAGTATATCACAACATTACTCAACAGTAGATTACAAATGGAATACTACAGTAGATTACAAATGGAAAACTGCAGCAATTAAAAATTAAAAACATAGTAGGTTACAAATGCTTCACTTAAGTAGACTACAATTGTTAAACTTAAGTAAATAACAAATGTATCACCACTGTTACGCATATGTAAAATGACATGTTATAGTAGATACTTGAAACTGAATGATTAAAAATAATCTGTGTATCAGCAATAAAAACAATCAAAAAATAACATAAAAACAATTTTTTTTCCTCTTTTTTTTAAATTGAAAATGCAACAACGAAGAAAAATATCAAGTAAGTCTGCCTTTGCTGTTTATTTTAACTCGGTTTTGTTTCCATGATAACCGTTACGTTCCATATACATGTAGCCAAGAGCAGATACATGTAATAAGTGCAGGTTATTTATTATTAATCTAAATAAAACAGCAACACTAATTTGTTATTATTTGTACAATAAGCAGTTTCTACGCTACACATGACTTACTAGGGCAGTGCTCACAATTAAAGTCTTTTTCTGAAATCAAAAATTGAAATTTGAGTCCGATTACGTTTAGAATTCTGTGTTATTGGTTAAACAATTGATTTTATTTCTTTTTTTATATAAATGATTGCATGAAACGATGTGTAGCTGATTATGTTCTTCGTAAAATATGAATTCGTCTGTCTGTAAAACAAAAGTTTTGTTGTAGTTGTTTAGTACAATTTCAATGAATGAAAATTTGAAAAATATGTTTTTAATTTGTTGATTTTTCTTAAGTTTTAGCAAAGTATATGAAATATGGGCGATATATACGATTTTAATGAACTTTAGAACGATTTGGAACTTGTTGAACTGAATCTTAGGATCAGGAAAAAGTATATGCAAGTGTTATACTTAAAGACACAGTAATGAGATTTGTAAATAGTTTTACTGGTGAATAGAATGTATATACAAAGCGAAAAAAAAAACCTTTTTTCACTGTTCATTGCTTTTCTCGTAAATAAACTCCAAACGCATATTTCCTCCACAAAAGACTCGGCAATGAAGCTCGAATGAAATAATATAAAAGTGCAAAACAAAGGACGAAGTTGAAGGGCTAGCTAGATTTTTATTACAAATTATACTGTATGCCGTCAACATTACCTTTTGTATTATATGAATACTAATGAACACCGTGTTTTTTATAAAAGTAATTCGGTTCCGATATGAAGCGTAAGAAAGGGACGACCAATACACCTAAAGTCGCAACGGAGTCATAGTAAAAAGTTTAAAGACCTTTTGATGTTTTTGAAAACATCACTTATTCCTAAATGATCGAGACAAAAAAGATAAAACGATGCACCCCTAATCCTTTTATTTCGTTAAACAGATATCGTCGTTGGGCTTCTAAAATGTTGTAAATTACAAATTTTGCAATAAAAAAAAAATCTCGCAAACAGGCTTTGAAAATTTTGGCAAAAGGCATGGTTCCAAAATGCCGTATGCAAACTTGAACATTTTTGTAAATAGCAGTGAAATAAAAACTTTGACATTTCTGGATTATCAACTATTTTCACAGAAATAAAGTAATGTACAATTATTTTATCCCAAAGCCATTCTACAACGATTTTCAAGTTTTCATACAACATTTTGGAAGCAAACTTTACAAACAACTGACATTGGCAATTTTGTAATATGTCTTATTTTACACATTTTGATAGGTCTAACTGTGTGCTATTTTGTAAAACCAAAAATTTCCTCCCACCCAGAACATTGATGTCAAAAAGTATTTTTAGCCAAAAAAGTAATATACGACATTTTAGAAGCCCACCGACGATATATTTATGATAATAAAATACAGTTTGTAAACAAATTTATATTAGCTAATGGTCGAGATTTTAAATCATGTGTGAAAAAATCAAACTTTGAAATGCTTTTTATATGCACATACACATGTATAGAAATATAGGAAGATGTGGTATGAGTGCCAATGAGACAACTCTCCATTCAAGTCACAATTTATAAAAATTAACCATTATAGGTCAATGTACGGTCTTTAACACGGAGCCGAGGCTCCAACCAAACAACGAGCTGTAAAGAGCCCCAAAATATACTAGTGTAGACCTTTGAATTGGTGGTATTTCTGGATTTATAAATGGAACATGTATCACGTTTTTGATACTCAGATAAAATTTAATTATATCTTAATGCATACATAAGTTAATGAATATCCAATATATCGACCAGTTACGTTTCTTTGCCTTGATAAAATCAATTAGACAGCTAAGTAAATAACTAAACAAAATTAATGTATTGAAACCCTAAAATCCGTTGAAGAATTGAAGGACTAATATTCAGTAATTATGATAAAACTCCTTTAAAAGAAATTTTTGGCAACAGATTTATTGAGATAATGTTTATGCAAAAGAATAATCTTTACGATATGCTTCAATATCACATCTGACACTAAATTACACAATTATAGCTACGTTTACATCCTGTATACAAGGAACGACAATAAAATTACATGTAAAGATTCTATATTTTACTTACAAGGTTGGAAGAAACAACTAACGTCTTGTTTCCGAGTAATACATATCTTTGTTCAGAACTTATATTCAGTCCTCTGTCCAAACTCCATGTACCTGTCTGAAATACAGACTGTATGTAATATTACATGCAAAAAAACAACATTAGATCTTCCTTCTACTTAACAGCCGTTTGCAAAGCATTGAATAAATAGAACTTGAAAATTTAGTTTCTCTGATGTGCTTTGCTATCGATGAATATGGAAAGCTAAGATGTATTAAGTCAAGAAATAAATCCAAATGAACCATGAAACGAATTCCAAAGCAAAGGAACACACTATGTTGATTGGTGTAAGTGACGTAAGTGTTTGAAGATATAGCAAGAATATACACATCGCTGTTCATGATGACCCATAGCACCTATTTCTTAGCACGCTACATCAGCGGTATATTGGTCAACACAGCAAAAGTTATGAATCTCAAGCATCCCAAAAAACAAATACTGAACTTCTTGTAAATTAATTTAATATGCCTTGCATACCATCCGAAACTAAAGTGACTGTGAAACAAAAAGCGTACCTACTTTTTCGAGTCCCTCTTTCATTAATTGTACAATGTCTAGATTAAACAGTAGACGTCTTCCATGTTGCAACAATAAGTCACCTGTCAATCCTGATACTTTAACCTGCAAAATAAACCACTGATTGTCAGGCAGATACTTGCACAGAACATTAAGTTTTACTTTATAGACTTCTATATAAAACAATAGTCTCTCTATAAGGGCCCTTCCGCTTTGGTTAAAGGGTAACAGTATCCAAGAGTCTTTCATTACTTTTAATTTCATATTTTTAGAACATAATAACCATTTCAAAATGGCCGTTGGTGTAAGTTATAAAATGTAAGAACAAATGTCAGTATTTTTTAGATGATTCATCAGAAGTATCTCTAACTGTCTAACTGAAAAGTAGAGACAACATATAATGTTTCCCCAGCTCTTCAAGTGTAGCAATCCCCTTTTTCGACCCCCTCTGTTCCGCAGTCTTTGAACATATAGATTTCCTTTTAGATAATCTTTTATAGAATATATCTGATCATAAATTCTATATGCGATATGATCTTCATTCGAAGCTATGAACATAAAATAAGACACTAGTCTATAAGGAAACTTAATTAGTATTCCTTAACGTCGAAAGCTGTTGCTTGTTTTCATGGTAATCAGTGTCCAGTGTGAGGGGAAAATAGAGAGACATGTTATTCATCTAAGGAAAAGAAAAAAAATGTTGTCTCGTATTCATAAGACGCCATTTTGATTGAGGATTAACGAAGATATAACAAAAAATATTACAAAAAATAGAATGTTCAAATCCAAAATGTAACGTGTAATCAACTATAGGTCAAAGTACAGTATTTAATACGGAGCCTTGGCTCACAACGAACAGTAAGCTATATAGGGCTCGACAAATGACTAGGGTAAAAAAATCCACCCAGTAAAAACCAACAGTCTAATCAATGTAAAATACGAGAAACATATTAGAAACGAGAAAAACGTATGACCCATACCAACAAACGACAACCAAAGGTACCTGACATAGGACAGTTGCAAACAAATGCAAAAACGAGTTTGAACTTTTTACCAGGCGCCAACCTTCACGTGTATTTGAAAAATGTATTGAAAATTATATCTTATTATTGATATCATTGTGTTGTTCTAGCAATCATGTTCTGCATCCTCATATAAAAATAAAAGATGTGGTATGATTGCAAATGAGACAACTCTCCACAAGAGACCAAATGAAACATGAGTTAACAGCTGTATGTCATCGTACGGCCTTCAAAAATTATTTATGTTTTTGCAAATAAATATTCGTGTGTTCAATAGTTAAGTAAACAAGAATGTGTCCCAAGTACACGGATGCCCCATCTGAAGTATCATTTTTTATGTTTAGTGGACCCTGAAAATGGGATATAATCTCTAATTTGTCATTTAAATTAGAAAGATCATATCATAGGGAACATGTTTACTAAGTTTCAAATTGATCGGACTCCAGCTTCATCAAAAACTTCCTCGACCAAAAACTTTAACCAAAATTTTAACCTGAAACGGACAGACGGAGGGACAGACCAGAAAACATAATGCCAATAAATGGGGCATACAAATTTAAACTAACCGTATTTAGGTAGTTAAACAGGTCTAACCCGGATCTCCAAACGTCATCTCCTTCACACGATACATTCACCGGTCTTATTATGTGATATTTGGCTTGTTCTTCTAGTGATTTTGCGAATAACAAGACTGCATCAAATAAAAGAGCCGACTCATACTGAAAAAAAAGAAATAGGATAAATGTTTAGTTAATATATTTAATTGCTATTATTATGCTGTATTTCACTTAAATGAACTCTTGTTAATACTAGATGCACCGCTGATCATGTTTTCATCTTCTTTTTTTTCTTGCTTTCAGTACTGAACTGTTCATTTGTTTCACTCATAAAATTGAAATCAGAAAGTTTTCAAAACCTTGTAAGATCTGAATATTTATTATACGACTCATAGCTTCTTGAAAGAAAACGCAACTTCTTGATTATCCGATAAACTCGGATATATCTACTGCATATGCAGGTGCTGTCTGAAATTTGCGACTTAGCAATTAAAAGTTCACAATTGGGAAAATGAATCATTGCTTTAATTGAAATATGAAAGCAGTATTGGAGGTTTCTTTTATATTTTTATTTTGTCTATGACATAGCTGCGCGTTTAACATAGTCTTCAAATGTTGAACTATTTAATGAAAGGACATAATCTACATAACGGAGCGTAAAGTCAAGGAATAAAAAGCAAAAATACTGACTGTGGAAAATATAAAAAGGAAAGTCCCTAATGAAATGGCAAAATCAAAAGCAAACGCATCAAATGAATGAATAACAACTTGCATATTCCTGCCTTAAGTTTGGTACATGCATTTTCTTATGTAAACAATGGTGGATTGAACCTGGCTGGTTTTGAAGCTAATTTACCCTCTCACCAATAGTATACAGAAACAAGTCAACAAGAAGAAGAACACAGGGGTGTCCAACAGTTATGGCGATTATGTGTAGTAAATTATAGTATTGCAAAAGTGTGAAAGATCCATTTCTTCATCTTTAATCTTTAGTTAAAAGTTTTAAGGACTATAGAATAGACCTATGATTGTTCATGGTTTAGTTTAAACATATTTTATTTGCTGAATTAAAGCAAAATGGATAAGACACTTTGTTCAGGGTGTCCTTTGTAGTAAGTGTCTAATGAATACATGTTTCAGTTTCCAAGTGCATTTTGTATACCTAATTCCGTTACCAAGAAGTCGGTGTAATGTACCACACACAAAATGAACAAGGTCTAAGCAACATTTGGGTCTTTATGGTAGTTACAGCATGAGATGAGATCATTGTTTTGTTAATGATAATGTGTATCAACCACCTAGACTTAAACGAGGTGCGAAAGATACCAGAGGGACAGTCAAACTCGTAGATCGAAAACTTGCAACGCCTTGGCTAACAAGGAAAAAGACAAACAGACAAATGATAGTACACAAGACATAACAGAGAACTAACTAAAGACTAAGCAACACGAACCCCACCAAAAACTAGGGGTTATCTCAGGTGCACCGGAAGGGTAAGCAGATCCTGCTTCACATGTGGCACCCGTCGTGTTGCTCATGTTATTACAAACCCGGTAACAGTCTAGTTCGGTAGGTCCCATTTAGAAAGAATATCAACGTCTTCAGTTTCTTTAATAGTAATTCTCTGTAACCACCAACCAAGTTGCGGCACGCATAGTCTCAGATTTTCTTGAAACTTGGTCTATTGGTAGCTATCGATAAATTAACAAGAAAAATGTTGACAATACATTTGTTTATGCCCCCGTTGTCATGGTTACGGGTCCCCTTGGATTTTGCCTAAAAAATTACCCATTTCATGCAGTTATCATGCATACATTTCAAGTTTTATGAATATTTTGACTATTGTTCATTAAAATATAACACTTTATGAGTAAGATGAAAAATTAAAATTATTTCTGACAAAAGGGGAAGAAGGGGGCAGCACTGATTCAAATAGTGGCATTTTCAATGTAAAATAGAATAAAAGGCGAATAATAGGCATTTTGCATGACATAATTTTACACTTTTGCATCCACAACCAATTATACTAAAGTGATAAATGTAACTTATGACTGTTGCCTAGGAATAATTTATCATTAAATGTTTTGAAATATGTTGCTAGGGTGGTTGCTATGGTAATTTAAAAGTGTCATTTTTGGTGTATTGAAGACAAAATTTGACATTGTTTTTAATCAAATAAGAGTGATTGCTAAGCCCCTTTGACATGACCTTGACTCTTTATTTTTCATATGTTGATAAAAGTGGCTTAAAACATCCTGATCATTTTCTCCATGTATAGTATGCCTCTTTCTATGATATTTCCTTTCAAAATTCAATTAATAAACACAAGGTCAAAGGTCAAGGTCGTCAATTACCTTTGACCTTTGGACAAATTTATGGTAACTTAATTGCAAATAGTTTGCACATCATAGTCATTCAATAATAATTTACTTTTTTGTTTCCATAACAACCTACCTAGAATCCAATTTCCCAAACATTTTGTTATAATTTTTTGATTAGAAACCTTGATACTTTTCATTCATAACCACAGGTTAAATGGAGGTGAATGCAAAAAGATCTATTTTGTTCAAACAAAATGTGTAAAATTTGTCTTCTGAACTATATTGAAAATAACCTCTGCTTCTGCGGTTGTGACAATATTCAGCCAAAATATTTTTTATATATGACATTGCTATTTTGTTTGTTAAGTTTCATGTTTCTAAAAAATATTCACAAATATCATTAAATAAAACCTAGTTTTGATTACGAATGACTGCAAAGTAGTTGTTTTTTCGATGCTAAATTCCTCAAAATTTGCGGGAAATCTCATTCACTTGGTTGCCATGGCATCCATGACCTAGCAACATTTGGATGGGCATTTTTCTTACTTTTTTACATGAACACATGTTTTGGCTAAGTTTCATGAAAATCGGTGACTATGCGTGTCGGCCTCCCTATATAAAATGGTTGGTGGTTACAGAGAATTGGTCTTTTAAAATTAACATATGACAAGCTTTGAATCGTATAAGAGTGCTAAATGAACTAGGTCATAATTATATATCAGTCATTGGGGCAATTTAGATCATCATTATCAAACATTTTAAAACTAAATAGTGAAATTTGTTGTGACATGAATATGCAGAAAAATGAAATAAAAGTGCAAATATGTAAGATTAAAGATCAAAACAAAGCCAAACTGGATAACAGTCTGTTTGAATCTGATAAATCTTAAAGTACAAAATCACTTGTTTTTTAATGATAAAAAAATGTTAAGAATTTCTGAAATATTAAATTAAATAATGGACGAGCGAGTTACAAAGATTGCAGATATTGTCAGCTAAAAAGAACATTTTGATACCATGAACTTTCTGCTTACGTCTTTTACTTCAGTCTAGGGTATATAATTGATAAATAATGACAAATTTTATTAGATAAATTTACTGAATCAGAGTTATCTTACTTCAATTATTGGTAATTGGAGGTCTTGTGATTTATGACTTAGGCTTAAAATACTCTCGGGGAACAGATTGGATTATTGTAAGTCTAGAACTGTAATAATATCTGATTTATTTTTCTGTCGAAGGTTAAACACACTATAGCAATTCTTTATGGTACGTCAGCAGCGTTCAAATAAAGGCAACAGTAGTATACCGCTGTTCAAAATTCATAAATCGATAGAGAAAAAACAAATCCGGGTTACAAACTAAAACTGTGGGAAACGTATCAAATATAAGAGAACTACTACACAACAGAGACACAACACCGAAATGTAACACACACAGAAACGAACTATAATGTAACAATGGCCATTTTCCTGACTTGGTACAGAGCATTTTATGAAAAAATGGTGGGTTGAACCTCCCGCTTTAATGGCAGTGTTAATTATAATATTAAAATGATAACATTGCAAGACAGGTTTACAATAAATAAACATAAAACATATCTTGGATATTGACTTCATCTGGTATATGATGTTCACACAGTGTAAAGTATTGCTATAGTGAAAGATCAGCTCCGTCATGAAACTACTTTCAATTGCCCTTTCAAATGCTATTTGGCTAAACATTATGCTTTAGAGTCTAAACTTACTACTATGCAAATTTTTATGAACTTAGCCCTTTTTGTATAGATCTGCCATTTTACGCTTTAAAACTATGAAATTTTTCATGATGTTAGTCTGATTGAAGAGTTTTTATGGATTTCTAAGGTATATTTCCTTCTGGAAAACAATGACATCAAACTTTGAGGAATATCATTCAGATACACAGCATAACAAAAATTATGGTGGGTCATGAATATGGTCAATGTCGGTTGAAGCATAAAAAATGCATCACATATTGATTTTGTATTTGTCATATATTTTAACATAATTTGATGTCCGAATTTGACTACATGTATAATTATTATTGAAGTCAAATTATACAGAATTTATAAAGTTGTCATCTTGCTCCTTAACGCCCGCGTCACACTGTCCCGATTTTTACGCCGATTGCAACCCGATTATGGAAATTTTCAAAATCGGGACTGATCGTATCCAGATCGGGCTATTCGTAGTGCCATCTTTAACCATCGTAGAACCATCGGCCACTTTTTCTAGCCTTCGGGGACAACTTCGGGAAGGGTTCTAAATTTTTTAACATGTTAAAAAATCCCCGAAGGTGCGTCCGATGTTGAGGGTTCGTATTGAGTTCGTATCACCATCATCACCATCGTAATGTCACCGGGAATGCATCTTTGAACATCGTATTGCATTCGTGTTTCCATCGTTTCCATCGGGCAGTTTTGACATTACGATGTCTACACGAATGAATCACGAAGCTACCCGACGGTCTTACGATGGCAACACGACTTCGTGAAGACCTCGTAATCCAGTCGTGTTGCCATCGAATAAAAATACGAAGGCGACAAGATGGAACTACGACGGCAATGAATCCAGCTAAATGTAAGTTAATTTTCGCGCTAAAATACACTTAAAGTGCCATGCGCGAAATGCACTGGTCAGTCTAATACGACAGTTAAGAAAGACGTTCACAAAACATGGAGCTCATATCATCTGATTCTATGAGAACAAGAAAGGCGACAGCGTTGTTTCTATTAATTCGAATGGAACAAGAAGAGCAGCTATTACAGGCTCAGGATTTACTTTTACAAGTAAAATATTATTTCTTGTCAATTTTTCATATCAAGTAAATGTAACATAATGAAAATCTTAAACGCGCCTCGTACACCACACTGCAGGTACACGTATATAGGGAAACCAACTTTTTCTTCATTATTCTGATTTTTTATCTATCGTATGAGTTGTTGTCACACGAATGTTTACTCCATAACTATTTTGTTTTCTATATGTCATATTTTGCCGCATTTGTTGCTTTCCCCACATCCTTCCTTTTGTCTATATTATTATGATATTCTCCTGGAAAGAGCTCTTTTTGAATAAAAGTGATCAACGAACCCATTACCTTACCTTTAAGACAGATCAGTAAACATGGGCATAATTATGGGTGATTTTTCAGACTAGTGCACACATTTGACAGTTCAAAGAAGGCAATGCCGAGCGTGGCATCCCCTCGTATGTAACATATTGGGGACAAATATGGACACTATATTTGTATATGACACATGCAGAAAATGGTAAATTGAATATGCATATTTGATACATAAACTATTTTTTAGAAATCAACCAAAACATTCAGTAACTGGAAATACCTTTAATATTGTCTTTAGAACCAGCAGGTAAAAAAATGAGCAACCAATTTCCTGTGTATTATGCTATTTCAAGGAGCAAAAACAAGTCCATCTGCATGACCTTGACCTTTGGCCTTGAACGTAAAAAATGTCAGATCATTACAAGGAGGAATAATATACCAAATGTGGTTAAAATCTTTTGAAGCATATTGGTTTTAGAGTGTCCACAAGGGTGATACTGCCTTGTATTACAACTGCCACTGTGACCTCGACCTTTGAACTTTTAAGTCAATAGCGCTCAAGATATTCTTAATGAGTAACACCATACCAAGTTTTGAGCATTTTGGTTCTAGAGTGTCCATAACAATTTTATCTACACGCAACTTACATGTAGTAGGCGAGGGGATAATAAACTAAGTTTTATAAGAATTAGACAAAAAGATCGATTTCCCGCCATGCATGGCAGACTTGTACAGAAACGATATGTTGTCGAAATTCTGTTCGTATCATAAAAAAAGTAAGCTGTACACGACGTCTTTTGGACATCGTATGGCCATCGCGCATCATCATAATCCATCGTGTAGATTCGTAAACCATCGTGTAGCCTTCGTGATCCATCGTATAGGCTTCGGCTGAGATATGAAGCTTAAATACCCGTCTTCGGTTAACCTTCGTATGTCCATCTTTTGCTATCGTATATAATTTCGGCACCATCGTATAGACATCGTTATTCATCGTACTTGCTTCGGTCACTTTTTGGTATTTTAACGAGATCGGAACAAACTTCGTACGAACTTACAATTTTCGCTTTCGGGTGTCCATCGTATATAAAAATCGGGACAGTGTGACGCGGGAATTAAGGCTTAACTCAACTATGCAAGACAAAAATCAATGTCGTGATTTGAGACAAAAAATGGTGCAAATTGATAATATTATTGAATTCGCAGATTCAATTAATGGACCAAAATAATGCTTCACCATGCAAGTTCCTTCAAAGGTAACTATTTTTGTTTTAATATATGATACCTCTTTTTTTTTAGAATTAACTTCCATTTATATTTACCGGAATTGTGTTATGGTTTTCCATACTCAACAGAGGTAGTCGAGTGTTCATTTGGTAAATATACATATCATCTGTAATAAGCTTGACAAACTTGTTCTTCGGATCTACCAATCGGAATCCTGTTATATTCACGTGGTTATATTTGTAGTCATCTAAATTTATTGTTTCTATATCCTGTAAATATTTAAAAAGATCATTAACAAGATTATCCTTGTTGAATTCAAAAGAAAACATATGTGCTGTCTGAAGTGTTAGAAAAAGGAGAGGTTATGAACAGATTAAACAAATTGGCCTCGAACATTACTTAGGTGGCATTAATGAACAAATGCGCATCTGGTGCAAAAAATTGGTATCGCCGAATCATGTTATTACTACAATTGGGTCAATATCTCTACTGATGAACTGTAAGTCTCGATGGGCATCACCATCCCAGTGATCATGGCATGCAAATATGAATTGTTTATTGAAATTGTGTAACATTTGGTAATTTTTTTTTATTTCAGCTTTGCAGTGTTGGTATTAGATTTCGGATTCTCAAATTGTCCAGCGATAAGGATCTCTGATGAGACGTTAATTGTCGAAATGCGCATCTAGTGATGTGAATTTGCTACTGTATCATAATATATGTGTATCAATTCAAACAAATAAAACAATTATACTGTGCAATTTTCAAAATATAAAGCTTATATCATGCTATTTCTGAGGAGTGATATATAATAATAAAAGCATTTGCCAACGCCCTTTCGTCAAATTCTCAAATTTTGCACTGTTTGTATATTGAGATTTAAAGCTTCACACATTGAATAAACACCGTGATGTCTTGTATGTTGTCTATTGGTTAATTTTATCATTTGGTTGCTGTCTCATTGACGTTTTCTTCATATCTCCTTTTATTCACATTAAAAGCGCGATAAAAGGCACCATTTAATGACCAGACAAAACTCTTCATAATTGAATTTTAAATAGCATAGCCAATGTCAATTCATGTCCATTCTGAAGACGATTCTGAACGTTACAATTACTCTATTAGTTGAAGATAACTGAATATATCGTTTTGATTGATGGTTGTTTACGTAATGACAGTGCTGATTAATGCCAATAACACCTTAACATAATAGATACCTCAAAACCAATTCTTCGAAACAAACTTAACACCATTTCGAACCAGGTCTTGTATATATATATATATTTTATGAGAAGACATTGAACATTAGACAAAAATACTATAAATTTGGCGCAATGTTTTACAAATACGTATATGTTTCTCCCTGTCATCGTTAAAATGTACTGTGATTATAAAAACTTACCAATGTTGTTAAAACATAATGATGATACGGATTAATCATTCCTTGTTGAAGAGCCTGTAAATAGAAGAGTATATGATTGCTCATAATTGAAAGTCTTGAAAGGGTTTATAGAATAGAGAAATGACTAAAATGTGTAGAATAAATGTCTAACAAAATAAAAAGGCAATTAACGCCAAAAAACAAGAAAAGGGAATAATTGGGTGTTAAAAATAAACAAGAGAGAATAATAGGGTGCTACAATATACAGAAATAAGAATGATGGCCCAAAAAAATAAAGAATACAGATATGAAGGACCCCTATTCCAGACTCTCATATGTCTACGACATTTGGACTCTGATGGATAAAGCTTCAGCTGTTTTATTTGCAGTTTTATCATATATTATCATTATTTTGAATTAAAACTAGACGTTGCACGCGATGTCGTGATAAGCATATACCGCCCCTTGTAATTCAAAAACCCGGAAACAGGAAGTATTCGTCTGACATATCTGAAAAGCACTCCATGGTGCAGTTCTTGTGCAGACAGACAAATGTGCATACACTGTGCAATTGTATATGTAAATGTGAATGAGTTAATAAACCTCTTTAAACAGAAATCATTCAGCCATTCTTACAAAGTTGTTTTATGTGGTCTAATTTCAAATGACGCTTAGACACTGCAATAACATTCACATTTATAGATGCTTATAACTTTTCCTTTCTATTCCATCAAACATTAAACAGATTATTTTAGACAGAGTTTTGTTTATTCTCTCTCGAAATGTTTTATAAAAAAGTATAACATAAATACCGAATTCCAAAGCAAATTCACAAAGGGAAAGTCCATAAAACTGACCGTAAAACAACTGCCATGAATCAACAGAACAAGTGAAAAACAACTGCCATGAATCAACAGAACAAGTGAAAAACAACTGCCATGAATCAACAGAACAAGTGAAAAACAACTGCCATGAATCAACAGAACAAGTGAAAAACAACTGCCATGAATCAACAGAACAAGTGAAAAACAAATGCCATGAATCAACAGAACAAGTGAAAAACAACTGCCATATTCCTGACTTAGTAGAGCCATTTCCAGAAACAAATGTTGAATTAAACCTAGTGTTTATAACTTAACCTTCCATGTGTATGACAATTGCTTATAGTTCCGTTATATTCACAAAATTGTGAGAGCAATCGAACCATAACACCTTCTAACCTTTAATACAAAAATGTGAGAGCAATCGAACAAAAACACCTTCCAACTTTGCATACAAAAGTGTGAGACAGTCTTTTTTTATGAATGGATTAACTACATTGTCCATTATAGAAAAAGACAACAGATTTAGAAGAACACTTTGTCTCAGTCAATCTTTTCCTGTCATTCACAGATTTCAATGTCATGTGATTATTACCCGTCTGTCATTGGTCAATACGTTTTAATTATAACTGCTGACGGGGAATAATAAAACAATTACGGAAAGAATGCTATGTCCATCAAAAAAATGTTGGAATCTAGGTGAACCTTGTATAAATTTGAAGAGGACAGGTTTATATTAGTCGATCGATAGAATAAATATATCTGTACTTTCATGCAAGTCTGAGATTAATGACTTTACTAAATGACATGTCACACTTTTCGTAAATCAGAAATAAAATGTACATTCGAATGCAATAGTGAAGAAAAAAACGAAAAAAAAAACGAATAAAATGTACATGCGAATGCAATAGTGAAGAAAAATACCAAAAATCGAATAAAACTTGCATGTCCCTTTATTTCATTTGAAAACGCAGTCTTGATATTTCAAACTCGATTCGACAGATCAAATTAAACGATGAAGATTCATATTACAATTTATTATAATCAAATTTCTTCTCTTTTTAACTTGTAAATCGTCTTTTGAAATAGTTACCTATCTTTTAATACATAAAAAAACGTATACAAAGGGTTAATACTTTAATCTGCCAATTGTGTGCCAATATTCCAATCGTTGTTCTTTTTCAAGGATTTTTACAGCGTAGAAAAAAGCAACAAAATCCAAAAACAACAATACTAAGTGATACATATGTAATAAATCAACGACGGTCTATATTTATTTGACAAGATAGAAATATTTACCATTTTAAGTAATAAAGATGTCTGCGATGCATTTAGATCGGCTAAGATATTGGTCCATTGCTTTCTCTTGGCTTCCATCAATAACTCCCTCATGTTGGTATTTGAACTGACCTGTCGTAAATGTATCGCTTTTCCAGATTCTTTAGAAATATCTTGTATAATAACTTGCATTTTTGTTAACCCTGTAATGAGTGATTACAATTATTTCAAATATGCATGTTTGTTAACCCTAGCTGGAATGACTGATCATGATATAAACAAACATTGAATTTTCGTGTATAGATGTATTTTTGGATATTCGTATGATCATTGCAAGGTAAATGTGCAACTTGAGCATTTCTTAACTCAAAAGGAGGTTTCTTTGAATTCATTTCACACTTCTTTCAGATTTCATAATCTAAAAATCTATGGTTAAATTCACAGTATCAAAGTATTTGTTTGTGCTTAGTTGTTATTACAAATTATTGAGATAATGGTGGAAAATGCATATGCAAAGTAGAAGGTATAAAGGCCACATGTTTGCCCCCCCCCCCTCCTTCCCCCAGAATTCGAAAAAGAAACTCATTTTAAATCTTCCAAATAACAAGTATTAGTTTGTCAGAAATCCCTAGTTGAACTTACACATTTTCGAATTGTGTATTACACTTTGACATTTTTTATTACAACTTTTTAAATTTGTACCCATTGATTTTCAAAATTAATATTTTAGAAAGAGAACCAATCTCATTCTATTGGACAAAATGGACTAAATCTTGTTTCTTTTGGAAGAATATAACACCTTATATATAATATAGGATATAATCATTTTCACTTTGAATAGAAAGACACCTTTTAATTATTTTAAAATTGTCGTTTTTCATTGAAACTGGAAAATCGAATCTACGGAATAATTACAATTTTTCAAACAAATGAAGATGTACACAAACTAACTCATATCAAATACACCGTTTTACTGCATTCTGGTTAAAGCCTTTGAAAACTCAACCGATTACACGACATTAGTGTTGGGTTTTTTTGCAGTGCAAATAACGAAATTATCCTATTTTTTTTTCAGAAACGTCGAATTGCATATAAGGTGTTTCGGTGCATTACCGTCAATTTTGCTTATCTTTTATTCGTGTTTTAATCTAAATATCAAATTACCAAATTGTTCTGAACGAATTAACTTTTACTCCTGATAACAATTTACTGTATATTATAATCTTCTAAACATCAGTTGATTCAATACAAAAAAAAAATGATTTTCTAATCAAACGAAATACATCAATTGATCCAATACAAAATAACAAACGAAATATAGACTATCAAGAAATTTACAGAAATTACCCACTAATCACTGGTTCTTTCGCCTGATGAATTGATTGACATTATTTATGTAACAATTGGCATTGACCGAGTGATCCTCCGATACAAGTATGAATTAAGGCATTATAACGGAGTGTTAAACACACAATCAATAACTTTTATTTCCTGATTCACAATGCTTTCCTGCTATTTAAAGATAACAAATGTAGTCACATTGAGATGACTCAATTGGAAGTTGAAAGGTAGTTTCGCTTCTTTTAGATCTGAGAATGATATTTTTATTATACGTGTTAACATGATCATCCTATACACAAAGTATACTTTAGTTTAGCTAATGAAGGATTTGTATAGTCTTACTATCTTTGAATCAATACATCTTTGTATACAAGAAACTTTACAATTCATAAAAGTTACCAGACGTACTAGGAGTTTTCGGCAGCTTACATTTTTTAAACTTTACAAATTAAAGATGTTGCAGGTATGGCAGTCTGATAATTCATTGTGATATCCTGATCTTGAAAAGAATAATAATGCTTTTAATTCCGCCCACCGATTCAGATTTAAAACGAAAGCAAGTTTAAACCAATTAATGATATTAAAATAAAGCTGCACATATTACAGTACTTATAAAAATTTGTTGATAGCTCAACAAGCGTGAGTTTAAAATTTGGAACTGACAATGTTTTTTTTCTTTTCTTCTCGCAAGTTATAGTGGTAAAGTCTATATTGATTGTGATATTAAATGCCAACGAAATATAAAACGTGCAAACCCGAGTTCATATAATAAAAATGAGGGGGGGGGGGACATGAACATGTAAAATGGAAAACCGATTCACTATTTCAATTATTATCTTACCACTACTAGATGCATAGAGTATCATTAAATGGTCCATATTATAATAGTTAATAACGTCCAGATATGCCTTAGCCAACTCCACCGGACTAGGGTGAAGGTTGATTGAGAAACTTGCTGTACGGCGGTAAGTCGGTTCCTCTCTGTATTCTAAATGGGGAATGTGTAAATATCTACACATAGAATTGGCGTATGAAGACATTTCTGGTGATCTTGGTCCAAATAAAGCTGCCGGTGATAAATCCATCTGTAAACAAACTGAAAAACAAATACTGAAATATAATATATCTTGAACAACAAACTAAGAAAAAAAAACCTGTTATTAATCTACATGCATGCTGAAAGAATAACCATCTGAAATACAAAAAAGTAGAGTAGCATATATGTAAATACTTGTAGACTGGGTTGCTTGCTATCCAATTGTTTTAGTTAATGATGTATGTCGTTATTCTTTTAACGTGACAAATCTACACCCTCACCTTTCAATATATATATAACTAGAGAGAATACGTATTACATTTCAAAAAATCAAATACTATTACTTTTTCCTATATATATAGACAGGAAGGAAGAACCGTGTTAAATAAAGCCATTGATATTCTATGAGATGTACTGATTTCTTTTTTCGGGTAGTCTAAATTCTGGTATTGGATAAAATTATTTTTTATTTACTTTCTGTACTTGCATACGTAGGTAACCTAGTAAGAGTTGTACTCGAATTTTTTTATTATTGATATTTTTTTAACACTGTACATCTGTAAAATGAGCTTTGTCCCCACATTTATGTTTATCTAATAAATAATTATTAAACATTTATCGTAAAAAGAGTAAGAGGGTGTCATCTATCTCAGTTATCATTATTTTATTTTTAAAGTTTTATTTTGGGAGTTGAAGGGATGGGGCGTTTTGTGAATTGCCGTTATTGGTGCTGTTGTTTTAGATTGGAGTTGGGTAAGAGTTAAAAACGTTTCGGTTTTTAAAAAAGAAAGTAAATTAAACATGAAAGCTAAAAGTGGTGTAGGGTAACCACATCTACAAATAACTTAGCAATTAGGCATACTATAAGAACATACTTACCTGGCATTATCCCATGACAAGTACCGTGCACCTTACGCTAGGAAATTAGTCAAAAATGTCTTTCAATACTCTTGTTTATATTTTGTTAATTGGTATAATGAAAATTAATATCTTAAAACACCTATTAATGTGGGCGTAAAAAATAAATCATTTTGTTGTATATAAAACAATTTCATGTTAATTACTCGTTTATGTGCAAATATCTTTGTAGTATAAATGGATGGGGCGCTTTAATCAGACAAAACATGTATGAACACAGTTTAGCATAGTAAGTAAAGCAACGACACGTTTGTTGTCTAATGTGTTTTAAAAGCATACCGTAGACATCTTGTTTGTGTTATACTGATGAAATATTCATACACTGGGTGGAAACAAACAGCTATATTGAAATTGCATAGCAAACATAATCATTATTATGTAATTATGATGGCGATTAACCTACAGGGTTGCAATTAAACCTTACTCTTGTTAAGTGCTCTAGTTCGAAACAAAAGATAACTCCAGAAAATAGTTCAACAACTTCACGTTTTATCTGAACAGGAAAGAGTCATATAAGAACAAGAATGTGTCCTCAGTACACGAATGCCCCACTCGCACTATCATTTTCCATGTTCAGTGGACCGTGAAATTGGGGTAAAAACTCTAATTTGGCATTAAAATTAGAAAGATCATATCATAGGGAACATGTGTACTAAGTTTGAAGTCGATTGGACTTCAACTTCATCAAAAACTACCTTGACCAAAAAATTTAACCTGGAGCGGGACAGACGGACGAACGGACGGACGAACGGACGCACAGACCAGAAAACATAATGCCCCTCTACTATCGTAGGTGGGGCATAATGAATTATGGCAAAATTATAACACGTTGTATTTAAATTATATTTCATACAAGTGTAATGTTTATTGGTTGTTAAAGTAACAAACAAGAAGAATCTTGTTTTATATATGCATATTTCATGTAGAAGGAAGTGTTGTGTAGATTTAGACGTTTGGCGGTAGAGTCAATGGTTGGGTCCATTTGTATGGGGGTGTTTGAGAGGTACTCTTGTGTTCAGTATCGGGAACATTTAGAGAACACCCCTATTCATTAAATAGTGAATTCGCCCTAGAGTATATAAGTGGGTGAGGAATAGAATTCGGGTTCTGTCAAAGTTCTTACAGAAGAAGACTGGCTTACAATAGTGAGTACGCTACATAGCTGTAAGTTTGACAAGAGGACAACTTGTACTGGGGACAACTTGTACTGTACTGGGTACAAGTTGGTCTAACATTGGAAGTTGGTAGAGCAGACTGTCTCACTCGGAGGACAGACTGCAATAGTCCACATTAGTTGTTAGTGACAGACTGTCCCACTCGGAGGACAAGTTGTTCTAGCCCACACTATCTGGTAGTGACAGACTGTCCTACTAGGAGGACAAGTTGTACCAGTCCGTACTGTCTGGTAGTAACATACTGTACTCGCCCACATAGGACAGATTGTTCTATTAGGAGAACAGGCTGTGTTATAATTATATTTGTGTATATATAATTGATTTTATTGTTCATTGTTACTTTGTGTCGGCAAGGAGCTACTGTATATATTTTGGTTCATTGTGAATAATATAGATAGTTATAGTTTTTGGTATTGACGTATTGTTTGTGGAAAACTTGGATCCAAGTATTTACTGGAACGTTCGTTTAAGATATAAACGCCTGGTTACACGTTACACAAGTTAACTCAATATTGATGGCTTGTTTGTGCATGTGTTTGATTTCATCTAAAATGTTCTATTTATCATATTTATGATGGAGGCTCTGTGATGGTATGGGGTTGCATCTCTCATGACTGCAAAATAGACCTGGTGACTATACAAGGAAACCGTAACTATGATCAATACGTCAGAAAAGTTCTTCAGTCAGTAGTTATACCTCATTTTGATAACAACTCATCAGCTGCAAAACCTGTGTTTATGGATGACAACGCTAGGCCACATCGTTTATGGGCGGTTACTGCATTTTTTATAGGCGAAGCATTAGCTGCTTTTCCATGGTCTGCCATGAGCCCGGATTTTAATCCGATAGAGCATATTTGAGACACGTTGGGTCGTCAGGTACAGACAGCTGAACCACCTTAACAAAATTTACGTCGGTTGGAAGCAGAATTGCACCGGGAATGGCTTCAAATACCACAGCAGGAAATCCGACGACTGACTGGAGGGACGAGACGCAGGGTTGATACTTGCATCCAATCACGTAGTGGTTTCACACGATATTGAATATTGAACTATGGATATCGTCAACAGATTTACAATGGGCGTTCTCTAAGTGAATTGACAATAGTGTCATGCAAAAAGAACTCAGAAGGTCCATACTTAAAATGGACATATTTTAGTGTTTAAACTATGCTTGTTGTTTTGTTACATCTATTCATTAAATTATCATTTAAGTTGCAATTTGTTATGTTTTCCTTAAAGCTAATACTGTGTCATAACAGGTTGCATTACTATTTTTGCCACCAACTGTTCCGGGATCCCATGACCCTTATCGAAATATTTGTCAATTCGACAAAACGTAGGGGGTGCTTAATTTTTTTCTTTGTGTATATATTGTATTCTTTTATTGCTTAACACAGTCTATACTATTCTATGTTTTTGCTCATATTCTATGTTTGTGTTCAACCTGCTATTTCAGGGTTAATGGTTGTATTTGTTGTAAACAATATTTGATCGTCGGACCAAAGATGTCATTCAGCGACAAGACTTAGTACTAAATATTTATCGATTACTTCCGATTGTGTCTATTAATTCTACAAAATGGAAAATCAAACATCTCTACTACGAGACACAGCAGGCCTGGATTTCTTTCGGACTCATTAATTTTACAATACGGAGACTTGGTATGATTAATGCCAATGAGACAATTGTCCACCTGAGACCAATGGATCTAAAGATGTGTTTTCTAATAAATTTATGTGTCCTGTTATCTATTTCTCGCTTGGAGAGATATCACACTAAATGGAGTACGATACGAAAAAACGATAAGTTAAATGCGTTTAATTGATTGGCCTATTCTGCAATGTGCTATGAAATTACACAGAAAATTAATCATAAAGCAATACGAGCCCCCCAAAAACGGAGATGAACGCAGGTGCTTCCAAAGATTAAGCGTATTTCTTAGGAAGTATTAAAAAACATAATTTCCTTTTAATAAGTGATAAAAAAAAGGGGGGGAATCTACCATGCATGGGGACAATAAAAAAAGGTTGACTTCAATGTTTCCTTCAAGTTCCATCGTACATAGAAGTATAGATACCAGAAAGTCTGTGGTATCGTTTCCACTCAGATATTTTTAATTTATATGCAAGTATTGCTTAAATGTCATTGAATTAAAAAAAAAAGATAATTGAAGCCGTTTTTTATCGTAAAGCTTAGTTCTCAACCAATCATAATAAGTTGAAGTAGGATTTATTTGTTTTGTGAATTTCATTATATTGTACACTTTCAAGTTATTTTCACTATATTCAAAAACTGATGTTACAGCAAGATGTTGGTATTTCATTTTTGAAAGAACTTTTAATCTAACTCTTTCTCCCAATGTATGCCTACCTTCTTTAGTAGATTTAAACAGATCCTTAGTTTGTAAAATTCTTGTGTCAAACACCAGTTGGTTGTCTCGAAAGAACTCGTGTTGATGGTTTATCCAATACACAGCGTGTTTAAATGCGTTATGTATCCTTTCGTCTTCTTCCTCACCAAACAGACCTCCTGAAAATAATAAGTATTGGTAATTTAACTAAGTAAATGAGTCATCGTGAGTATAAGTATTTACTTATACTCTTCCCTCTCTCCTCCCCATTGCTAACATCGAGAATATTCTCTCTCGCTCTCTCCCTCTCTCGCTCGCTCTCTCTATCACTCGATCGGTCGATTGATCGACTGATAGCAATGAAAACAAATATGATAAAGCACTATGACACTGATTTGTTAAATACATTGTACGTGTGAAAGTTATTACTATTAAGTGGTCTCTAGTACCTATTTGTTTCAAAACATCATTTTATGTTTAAGGTTTGTCTAGTGTTGCAATTGATCCAAACATTGTTTATGTTCAATGTTTTGGAGAATACTGCATTAACTTTACTTTCAAACTATATGTCATGTTTATTTTTTTGTACTACTGTTTTGCTTCAAAACAACACTAAGTTCTAATGTTCAAGTTTTTATCTTGTTTCCATAAATTTATTTAATATTTAAGTTTTTTCTCCAATATTCTGCAATTTCTTCCAATCTATATTTAATATTTAGCTTAGTTCTGATGTTACTCCCACACTACATTTAACATCTGAATCTTTATTTCGTACTGCACTGAATAACTTCCAATCTATATTTAATATTTCAATTCGACCCTCAAACATGCCAGCAGCATTTATACAACAAAATAACAACGCTGTCAAGCATCATAAAATTCCATTACTTTTGATATTCACCAAACCGAACGAAGAACTCATGGAATAAAGATTCCTTCATTAACTCTCATCAATGGAATAAAAACAGAATTACTGCTCTTCCGTTGTAATATAATATTGTCATTTTATTATTAACCCTTATTACAATACTTTCTTCTTAATAATATCTGGGAAGTAATATTGATAATTGAATGCATTAATACTGTAACTTTATCTTTAGCATCGCTAGATTTGCATGTGACTAGAATATAAATTCTTGGTCAGCAACATTTGAGAATGGGATATAAAAATTACTTGTCTCAGGGGACAGGACATGAGACTATATAATTGATCCTATAAAACCCTAGATAGAGAGTTATAAAGATATGAAATGTCAAGCCTTCTATATAACAATTTTATTGCATTTATTATTGATGTACTGCAGTAAAAAGGCTGTGCGGTGTTTCTATATGTTGCGCAATTCTTTTTGTAAGTAACCCATGCAGACATGAGTTGAAAATGAATATTCGAATTAACAGTTCGGAGGCAATCCGAATGTAATATCACTATGGAATTAAAATGGTATGATTTTTTAAAGAGACAACTCTCCAGCAGAGACCAGATGTTAGCAATGATATGTCATCGCATGGCCTACGGCAATGGGTCAAACGCGTATCGCATATAGCATGACACACAACAATGAGAAAAACGTGTACCGCATAGCAAGCTCGAACAGTATAAAAGGCTCTGGGATGACAAATGTTAAACATGCAATTCAAATTAGAAAACAAACAGCCTGACTCATTTAAAAAGGGAAAAAAGTAAAATCACAAAAATACTGATCTCCAAGGAAAATTCAAAACGGAAAGTTCCTAATCAAATGGCAAAATCAAACGCTAACAACTGTCATATTTCTCACTTGGTACAAGCTTTTTCGTATGTAGAAAATAGTGGATTGAACCTGGTTTAAAAGCTAGCTAAAACTCTCACTTGTGTGACAGTCGCATCAAATTCTATTATATTGATAACGATGCGTGAACAAAACAAACAGACATAATAGGTGAAAATGTCAAAAATACAGTGGTCAACATAGTGTTATAATCGTAATCACTAAAAAACATACAAAATATGTAACAAAGAAGCACCAAATGGCATATAGACCAAGCATATTAGCAAAAATTAAAGACAAGAATACACAAGTTTACCATAGTACAATAACACAATGAAGGGATGTACAAATGTATAAGTACAGAGTCACGTCATATATGAACAAAGAAACATAAAAAAAAGCATAATTTTTATAGCAAAGCACATAGCAAAAATAAAAGACAAGCAAGAAACAAGGTATGATTAAGAATGATTGAAACCATGTATAAACTTTAAATTTAGAACTGGAACTCATGCACTCACGATCAGGCTTTAAATACACTGTACCTTAATATTGTAAACACCATTACAGAAAAATTAGAAGAAATTGATGATACACCTGCTCCTTACGTCTTTTTTGTCTGGAAATGTCTCGTAAGTAATTCTTAGTTACGAGGATAGTAGTAGTGATGTTGGAAAGAATGGGAAATACTTAATTGAATTGTTAAAAAATTACAGCTTGACCTACTACTAAAATTTGATTTCAGTAAAACATCAGGTGGTCAATGACCGGCTAGATTTGTTTTACTTTTGGGAAAATAAAAATGACGTC
This sequence comes from Mytilus edulis, assembly GCF_963676685.1. NCBI lineage: Eukaryota > Metazoa > Mollusca > Bivalvia > Mytilida > Mytilidae > Mytilus > Mytilus edulis. Next base: position 41,098,754 of record NC_092353.1, on the reverse strand, counting down.
TCAATTAGTTGATAGGAAATATGAGACGACCTTATATCTTTGGGTATAATGTACTTGGTATCCCACAAATATAAATCTTTCTTACTGTAGAATCTGATACTCATAAACAACACCATTAAAAGACTGGAAAAAAATTAAATGCAATATCCAATCAAAAGATCGCCAAAGTGTTGATGTAATACATGTATATGAGTTATTATATAGTAATAAACTCCATTGGATAGACAACATTATAACTAATATAAGGATCACCAGTCCTTCACCTTTCATCTGATACCTTTATCAAAAATACTAAAATATATGCTAAGAATTTGATTTAAACGTTGTAGTACTAACACCTAGGGTACACATGAATTGACCAAACATGTTATGTGTGATCTCAACCCTCTCCGGCCTTTACCATTCATTCAAAGTGGAGTATCAAAGCAGTTAAGCTCATTTTAAAAGAAGTCCGAGTCCAAGGGGTATTAGGTTTTTATTCTGGACATTTGATAACAAAAGTAACTGCGAGTTTATATATAATAATTACTTACGACAAACAACTAAAAGCATTTTTCATTTTACAGGAAGTAACTACAATTTCTGTAGATGAACCTAAACATAAACACAGTCATCTATGCAAGATTATTTATATAAATATATATATATATATAACATATCGTCCAACGAACTATTTGCACTACCAAATGCATGGACTCCAATCTATATTTCTCAAGTTTTATAGGCACTCCGTGTTTTAATTTAAGATAAGTCGGCGGCACTTTTCTCCTTCTCTGAAAGAAATTGATACAATTTGAAAGCAGAAAATTTAATGATTAGTATATTAAATTAGCGTGTGTTTGAATGCATGCCGTTTCTTCTAAGGTAACATAAATTTAAGGAAAGATAAAGACTCTTTGCAAAGAGGTTTAAATTAGTTTCATTCAGGCAGTTGTACTAAGAGACGGAATTAGCTTAAAAGATTATTGAATATACATAATCACTTAATAAGTATAATAATGCAACTGTTGTCTAGTAAAAAATATCAAATTTTGTTTTGTTAGTGCAAATTCTAAAGACTGCCGTGAGTGATGTACTTTGGACTTTTGCTCAAAACATCCCACCCTATTTATAAGAGATACTACTTTTTGTAGTTAAAATATATTGATAGTGCAATATACACAAATAACATTTTACATGTCTACAATCTTATTTCACTTTGAACACTTCCATATTTGTATAAGATAACAATATTTCATATTCACTGACAACTTTAGATCGTTGAGTGACCTTACACTCCCCCATCACAGAATGATTAGCAGCCCATCACCAATCATTCCAAAGAAATCGATAAATAGCCTTGAAATAGATCTCAGGAGATGTTAATTATTACAAGTGTTCATTCCTAACAAAGACAAACTCAATAATATGGTAATTTATTATATATTTTTTCTGATAATATTTCCCTAATTTGACATTTTCTTTGTGACTGGGTTCCTAATCGACTGATACCAACAAACTTTTTCTCCGAAACTAATCGCATGTCGTACAACTAGTGATCTTCAATTGCCAAACGTTGATTGAAATCCAATGGAGGTGCGAGGAGACATCTATTAACCTACTTTGATAGTGTTTATTTGGAAAAGTTTGACAATATCAAAATGTTAGACATTTGTAGTAACACGCACGCTGAGCACGCACCTTAAAAAGATATTAAAAACTCTGCATGTTATTGGAAGTTTTACATACTGTTTTATCGTTATTGCAGTAACACGCATGTTAAAGAAGGTTATACGTATTGTTTTATCGTTGTTTCATTAACGCGTAATTAAAAAAGATACTAAAACTAAACATATTATTGGACGTTTTGAATATTGTTTGTATCGTCATTTCAGTAACACGCAACTAAAAAAGATACTTAAACTAAAATTGAGAATTGAAATAGGGAATGTATTAAAGAGACAACAACCAGCTGAACAAATAGCCCAAAAACACTCTTAGGCCACCAAACATGTTATTGAAGGTTATGCGTATTGTTTTGCCGTTATTTCCAGTAAAACTCAACTACAGGAGAGGGGCTAAAAAAATCAGAGAAAGATGGAACATTTACTAAAACTATGCATTCTATTTTTATCGTCCTTTGTTATACTAGTAAAATATTTTTGGATCATATCCCTTGTGCATACTAGGGACTGTAAATAGTTTGCTATGCTCTCTAAAATATCACATATTTGTAGTTTATTTTCTGGCTGTTTCTTTGGGCTAAACTACTTTACTGAACAACCTTCTTTAGCATATTTTACTTTTTAATATGCTTTCTGCTGTATGTTCTGATTGGGCCTTTGGTGTTCGGTAGTTTTAGCCGTCTTTCTGCTGTATGTTCTGATTGGACCTTTGGTGTTCGGTAGTTTTAGCCGTCTTTCTGCTGTATGTTCTGATTGGACCTTTGGTGTTCGGTAGTTTTAGCCGTCTTTCTGCTGTATGTTCTGATTGGACCTTTGGTGTTCGGTAGTTTTAGCCGTCTTTCTGTTGTATGTTCTGATTGGACCTTTGGTGTTCGGTAGTTTTAGCCGTCTTTCTGCTGTATGTTCTAATTGGGCCTTTGGTGTTCGGTAGTTTTAGCCGTCTTTCTGCTGTATGTTCTGATTGGACCTTTGGTGTTCGGTAGTTTTAGCCGTCTTTCTGCTGTATGTTCTGATTGGACCTTTGGTGTTCGGTAGTTTTAGCCGTCTTTCTGCTGTATCACTATACTGTCAACCTTGAGTTTCTGGGTTCGAAACAACACACGTTGCAGGTGTTTGATTTCAATCCGAATTGACTAGGATTGTCAGTTGTCCTGCCGAAATAAGATGATTCTACGCCGAAATTTAGGAATGAACGAAGATGTTCCGGATGTTTGAATTTTTGGCGGTAAGTAGATGTTTTTACTGTTTCTTTAAACAGCAAGTTCAAGTTGTTATTGGATTCATCTTTAAAAAACAGAATGTATCATTTAAATCGTAGAATCTAGTGTTGAACCGATGCTACTATTTGAATTGTACCATTGGAACTGATAGTCAAACCAAAGAGTTCAGCGTGCAAAAAATATTAATTAGTGAAATTTAGTTGTATTTTTTATATGAAAATCATTGCGCAAATTAATGTTAAGACATTTTAAACAGATATATCATGTTAAGGAGGGGTATTTGCGAAATGCAAGTCGAGAGAATGTTAAATTTCGCCGTAAGCCGTAAGAACATGGTATTACACCGAATGTTAATGTTCAAAAACGCATTGATGATCGTGACGTTACAAGTCCACTCGGATAGAGTATTTTTTGGCAAATACCATGGCAGAGAGGGTAAAAAAGGCATATCCTTTTGACAATGGATCATATATCGTATGTACGAGTTTAAAAAGGGATATGTAATTTATAAATTGTGTCCAATATCATTTTTCACAATAGTTTTTTTTTTTCAAATACATTGTCAGGTGATCGTTGGGGAAATGTAACGGAACTAAAATTTGATTTTTTACTTTTTCTGCACTAGGATTAATATGTTTGAAAATATTTCTTCGTATTTAAGGGATGATAATTTGATTTACACCAACATCAATCTCGTTTCTCCAATTATATCATACGATTTATACTTTTTCTCACAAACATTAAAACAGATACCGATTCGTCCTATGCTTTTGAATTGGTTGACCTAGAAAGCTTTGTAATACGTTTTAAAAAAGGAATGCACTACTTACTCGTGGATTTTTTTCACTTTCTTTGCACTCCAAAAAGGGCATTGTATTTAAATTCAAAATTAGTAATTATCGTTCTTTATAATACTATTTAATCCCCTACAGCACAAAGAACAGCTGTTTGTACAATAACCCGTTTATTTGGCATTATGTTGAATAAATTGCACAAATGTAAATACAGAAATGAATGAAAAATTATATAATCGAAGTTGGGGTTTAAACTAAAGCTCAAGTAAAAAAAATAATTTCTATAAAATGTCTTGTGGGAAATAACAGCTTCCGAACTTAACCACCATCCAATTGTGCAAAATCGACACATAATTCCCTAGTGAACCAATACAAATACAAGAAGAAAATTAAATATAGAGGCAGATGAAAAGACGTTTTCTTTGTTATTATATATATGGTCTTTAGGAGTGGTGTTTTGTCTTGGAAATACTGCTTTCGAATGACATACATCAATGCACTCAATAAGACATCTTTACACAATGCAAGAGTGTCTATAGAAAATAATGGTAAAAAAGAAAAAAATAATTTAAATAATTGGATGCTTACATATGAAGAATAGAGAAAAGTATACTGAATGGAAAACCGCCCGCCCAATAGAACTCCAGACCCCACCGCTAGGACAAATAATCAAGTAGATCGTTTACATTTAATTCATCCGTTTTCTTCCTTTTAAGTACTACAAGTAGAAGTATAAAAAAAAACATAGGGGGCTTGCTATGAAAATATCCACATGAAAAAACACAATGACACATCATGATTTACAAATCATATATATTTGTATTTGTATCGTAACATGTGACAAAGAACGCACCGTTTGCGAGACTTAAAAACCATGTGACATTTAATATGTGTAACAATAATGAGCACGAGAACAGACCCAATACAGAACCTTTCACTTTGACCTAAATATTTGTTAATAATTAATGTATCGTCTTTTTTTAGTTGCTAGTAAAAGGAAAGAATGCGGAACACATTTATGAGTCATCAACATAACGATAATACAGACCCAATACAGAACCTTTCACTTTGACCTAAATATTTGTTAATAATTAATGTATCGTCTTTTTTTAGTTGCTAGTAAAAGGAAAGAATGCGGAACACATTTATGAGTCATCAACATAACGATAATATGACATTTTTGTAATGTCGTACATGGCATAAGGGAAAAGTAATTCGTACAAACAAGGCAACTATTCTGGTCACTATTAAAACGATAAAAGGGCTTTATCTATAACCATCCATTGTTCAGTAATTGTGTTTTCACAACTCAACATCAACCCAGACGTAGCATTTATAACCAGGTAGCCATGTGTGTTATCGGAAACGATCTAGTATACTGCCATATAGCATTTTCCCAGTCGCATATTTCATCAAGGCCTTGATAGACATTTAGTACCAGTTTACCCTGAAAGACAATACCTAACACACATTTCGGCAAACAATAACAACTTACTGTACTATCGAAATGTCAGATATCTGTACTAGCATCTTTTGCTTCGTTATCTGTCGATGTATCCATTTTATCTTCATTAGTATGGTCGTTACATACTTATAACGAGATATGTATTGGCCAAGGTAGAATAGGTCGACAAAATTGTTGTATAATTGTTTCACACTTTTTTGCTTTTTCCATCATTTTTATCCCATAATAAGCTATTGTTGAAGATTTTTTTGGCCTCCTATGAGACGTCCTAAACAAATATGATGATTGTTTATCATGAATACAATATCAATACAGCCTGTGCGCGGATAATATGCTTTATAAAAAAAAGTCTTCAAAATGCCATCTATGAAGTCGCGCCGAAGTTAACTAATGTTAAAAATTAAATGAATTGTATTGAAAACTGCATGGCCATGACGTGACAAATTTTCTACCCAGGCTTAATAATACTTTCCGTCAATAATATCTATGTCATGAAAAAAGGTGTTCAGTGAGTTAAGCGTCTCATTTATATTCTGGTAGGTGCATTTAAGTATAAAGACTGACATGCGCCTACAAGTAAGAAAAGTTGACATTGTAAAATAGAGGCCAAAGATACCAAACAGACAATCAAACTCATTGGTCGGAAAAAACTGACAATGCCATGACAAAAAATATGAAGACAAACAGACAAACACCGGTTCACAAAACACAACATAGAAAACAAAAGACAGAGCAAACCGAGCCTCCAAAATTTGCGGGGACCTTAGGTGCCCCGGAAGTTTAAGCAGATACTGTTCCATGTACATATAAGAGGCTGCACATGCTTCTGATACATTTGCCGTCAACAAAATGTAATGAATGCAAGATGTTAAGCTCCTTTAAGATAAAACGAACCGGTGACATTTAAACTGACATACTATAAAAATTTTATAAAAATCAATATCGAACTGTAAGGGAAATTCAAAAAGCAGAAGAACATAACACTGACAAAATCAAACGCTATCAATAAACGGAAGAAATGACACCCAACTGCCATATCCTTGACCTGATATAGGCATCAGAAAAAAATGTTGAGTGAAGGAGATATGAACCGGGGTTTTTAGCTAGATATACCTCCCACCTATATGAAAGTTGTTTGTATATAGTAACTATCGTTATATTCACAGAATTTGGTGATCACCTACACAAATATAAATGGTTACTGTGACAATAATTCGGATACAGCAATGATACAACTGTGTAAACATACATAACATACATACCAGTGTCGTAACACTAGCAAAGCATTGAAAGCTTGCGTTTGAAAATGTTTTTTCAATGAGTATTAATATAATCGTTCAGCTTCAGGACGGAAGGGGTAGTCGCTCATGGACCCCTGCTTACAACTCAGTGTCTGCGCTAACACACTGATGATTTTCTAATTAAAATTGATTGATGCCTTTGTAACTGATTCTAATCACGATAGTATTATTATAGAAGATAAAGTAAAGATCAGCAGTTTTAGGTTCATTGCATAATATTTATATATCTGTAGTATAATGGCTAATGATAACCACTTCCTAAGGTGGTACCTAACACTACAGGGAGATAACTCTGTAAAGTCAGCTAAACGTTTTAATTACGTTGTGTTGTAAAAGGGATATTAAGCTTCTCAATGATCAAAATTAGTGTTTGTCAAATTGCTATATAACCAGTGTAATTTTTCTGGAAAAACGGTTGGTTCAAAAATTTTTAAATTTTTACATTTTTGTTAAAGTGTCAAATTAAAGTAAATACTTTGACAAAATTTTATGAAAATTAAACGAGCCAAATTAATTTTAGTGAAAGTGTTGGGTACCACCTTAATGTGCTTTGTTATAATTTCTGTTGCAAAGCATCTCTTAGGCTAAGTATGAATCCGAATAGAAGGAATTATCACCATTTATTTTAGTTTAATAGTATATTTTTCAAAGTTCAACTTTTAAATGCGTATTTAAATTTGAAGAATATAGTCACATCATTATTAAAGATAACAATGATTTGTTTAATCAAGCACACATATTGTAATCTTTCGGTGCATTTAAAAATTACAGCTGTAAGCAAATTCTTACAGAAATGAGAAAATAATTTATGGTAATAACTAATAGGTCTAAATTGTTTATTTGCAACCTCCCTACGCATTTACCTTAATCTTATCCGAAGATGTTAGATTTACAGCACCAAATGACAACAGTTATAACATCTTGGCAGAAGTCAATGACACTATTTTAATAAATATAATAATTTTGTGCCATAACCATGTATTTTCACGTCCGAAATGTCAAAATAATTCTCTCATAAATATTACCGACGCTCCATAAATAGTAAACTGCACTGATTTTTAATTAAGATAACGTTCTTAATCAATTCCGGATTGTGTTGGCGATAGTTTTCAGTTCAATGAGGTAAAACAATTGTTTTCATGCTTCTTCTAGAACCCATGCAATTAGCAGAAACAACATTGACAAAATATAGCATGAAATCGCGTTTAAGAATAGTTGATTGCTCAGGATATAAGCATATGAAAGTAAATGTGATACACAAACATTTCAATTAAAACAACACGGTGAAATTATAGAAGACCTTGCTTGTTTATTTGCTTGATTGGTTGGTTGATAAGTTGATTTGGTTTAAAGGGAAACTTCGCAAAAAAATCAAAAATTGATATTATGTCCATTCTGTATAAAAATGCTCAAATTTATAGATATTAAAGTTTTATTCCGCTAAATAAGAGATCACCATCGATTTTAAATTTTGAGTATCAGTTCTCTGCTCTCCGCCATCTTGTCACCTTCTCCGATGAAAAATCCCGATATGTCTATAAACCACAAAGGAACAAAACTACAGTAAACGATGTAGTCGTAATTGCGTGTCGATATCTTGTCAATCGTACGGTTGTTTTATCTGACTGACTAACTTGATACGGAAAATGGTCTTATATTTTTAAATAACCATATAGTCTGTTATTTTTAATTGATAATATTGTAATTAGTTAAAATGTCAAAGTTCAAATCATAAATAAGTGTTCCGTGGAAATTGTTTTCGAAAATCTAATTCGTTCATAATTCTTTCAAGTAATAAACTTTATTTAAATAAATTCGGATCTTCCCTCATCTGATCACCAGCATGGCTAAAGGTATTACTCCCAAAGGTATTGGAAGGGGTGTAAGGTGACACGTCCAGGTATTCAATCGATTTCCTGTCCGGCTGGCTTGCAAGTTCATGCATCGTTTCACTTCTGTAGGTATTGATCAGTGTACACGACCGTTACTTAAAACTTTCCATTTTGAACTATCAGGTGCATGTATAATATACATTTTTGTCTTGCGTGTCCGAAAGTGATATTTATACTAGTCATTACTGAACTCATACGCTTGTTTATAAATAACATTTCTGGTGTAAAGAATATTATCTATAAAAAAAAATTAATACAAAAAAAAATTGAAGAAATACAAATCTATTTACATATTTTTCCAAGGGTTAATTTGGGGAAATGTAATATATACTCATTGTCAATAGTTTAGGACAGATTGGAACATACCAGAATTATTGATTTAAAAAAATGTGCGCACTTGTCGACGATTCGTGTATACATACGCGGCTACGCCTAGGTAGAAAGTTACGGAACTATAGTCAGTAGCGCAATTTAAAATATGTATACATGTATACATTGAACATAAGAAAGAAACATACATTTTGTGTAAATTGTGGTAAAAGTTTTGTAAATTATTATAGACTAGTCCACGTATGCCAACAGTATGTAATCAACGAATTCGATAGACTATTGTATACCAAAAGAAGAAGAAGAAAAAAAAGAAACACTTTGATTTAAATACAGGTCAATTTATAACTTGCTTTGGTTCATCGAAGTTAAGAACATAGTAAACTCACAGATTTATATATCAATTAGATTGTTCTCGAATAAAGGACGAAATTTGTCATCATCACAATTGTTCCAACATTCATGTAAAATATATGCAACTGGACGTACACTAATAATCCCCAAGGGATGTGAATATTTTCTAGGGAAACTATTGAGTATCAATTTCGGGATTTATTTTCTTTCTTGATATTCAATGACAGCAATTTAAAGAATAAACTGCTTGTCGGATATTTGTCCGCTTTAGGGGTATTCTTGCAAGTTGAACAGACTTATAATAACATTCAAAAATAGGGAATGATAACATTAAATTCGTTGTCTTTTAATTTTAAAGATCGTTGGTCAAATGGTTATTTAAGTATATATATACGTTGGGAGACGACGATTATTATAGTAGTCTCAGATTTTAATAAGGACGTTCCCGATTATGAATAAATTTGGTTGACGTTTTTCACACTTGAAAAGAATATCTATTTGTAATTTTTCGATTCCATTCCAATACAAAAGTATTTTTTCTTTATTCGTACATATTATATTCCGCTTCGGTAAAGTTATCTTCAGATAGTTTCATATATTAATTAATACATGGCTTTCAAAAGTCTAAATGTAAGTGTTCTCGTACATTTTTTCGCCCAATAAAGACAAATAAAAATGATTTAGTAAAGCTATTTCTAATTTCTAAGTCCCCCTTTTTTAGGAGACATAAATCAAGGACAAGACTTGTATATCATTTCATTCTGACATATGAATTAAGTTTCCCGTCTTTAACCGAAAATTGTGTATTTCTTAGTAAATTAACTTATTTGAATTCAAATAAATAATAGCACCAAATATAATTAAATAATTCCACGGCGACCAATTTTTATTTGTCACCAACTTGAATATGTATTTGTAATGTGTGTATTAAATGCTCCCACTGATCCGAATAGACAGTCACACCTGGCAAGGTGTGCCCTAGAGGCGTGGTTAAATACCGAAGTGCAAATAACAATTTACCTTTCAACAAGCCATCTACGAGTATTGCCACAGAACCGTGAATACACACATCGTATAAACCTAGTCATAGCAGAGATAGTAAAAGGTCAATAATCATGAGTACACCAACATATTGTCTTTACAGATTATTGTACTTTAATTTGTTCACCTTATCAGTCCGAAAATGCATTTATTAAAAATAAATTTATAACTTTTTGTGTTGTCTACAAACATAATTCGAATATATACGTTTAACATAGATAATTTATCTCACGAATGAGTACAATTGAACGTCTGTGCGTTTTATCTTCTTATTATCGGATGGTTATTAGATAAAGCATAAGTCATCGGCGCGCTTACGATTACGTTAAAATATGATTAAAAACCAAGACTTTTAATGATTGTATTTTAAATCCCGGCATGCAAAAATCAGGAGAAAACGTCACGACCTACAGGAAGTAGTTGATATTTTTTCATTAATTATTGAATTTCTCCTTTATTACTGCACATATAGCGATAAAACTTTGTGAATATATATATATTATGTCATAATGAACATATTTAAACTATAAGTAAAAAATCGTGAATTTTCCCTTTGACTCCACTTTCGGCATTAGTGCGCTTTATCGTGGCAGTAAGCTATAATTGTTGGAGGAAACCAGAGGGTCAGGAGAGAACCACCAACCTTCGGTAGAGTTAGTTATCAAAGGTACCAGGATTATAATTTAGTACGCCAGAGGCGCGTTTCGTCTACATAAGACTCATCAGTGACGCTCATATCAAAATATTTTTTCGAAAAATTTAAACTTTTGTAAACAGGAAATTTATATAAAAAAAAATCGTGTTGACTACTGGGCTGGTGATACCCTCGGGGGAAACACCTCCACCAGCAGTAGCATTGATCCAGTGGTGTAAATATTTATCAAAGGTACCAGGATTATAATTTTGTACGCCAGACGCGCGTTTCGTCAACAACTCATCAACAACTAACAATCCTAGTATTTTAATATTTGAATCGAGCTCATCTGCTGCTTGAATAATATTAGAAAAGCTATGACGCAAATTTTATCTTAGTTTTAGTTGTCTTTACTTTATAAATTTGTAATAGAACTGGCCTTGTAATTGATTTGGTTCGAGTGTCACTGGTGAATCGTTTGTGTAGAGAGAGTGCGCGCCTGTCTGGCTTACTTGAATTATTAGCCAAGAATCTATGATGACTTTTTACTACCGCGGAGTCCAAATCCCTGTTGTTAGATTTAGTCCTCGAGTGTATTTAAAAATGCCCTGTACCAAGTCAGGAATATGGTCATTGTTATATTATAGTTCGTTTCTGTGTGTATTACATTATAACGTTGTGTCGTTTGTTTTCTCTTATTTTTGAGTGTAAATTCACATTGCGATAAGACGTGTCACGGTACTTGTCTATCCCAAATTCATGTATTTGGTTTTGATGTTATATATATATGTTATATTTGTTATTCTCGTGGGATTTTGTCTATGTGTGTTACATTTTAGTGTTATGTCGTTGTTCTCCTCTTATATTTAATGCGTTTCCCTCGGTTTTAGTTTGTTATCCCGATTTTGTTTTTTGTCCATGGATTTATGAGTTTTGAACAGCGGTATACTACTGTTGCCTTTATTTACCCGTCAAATATTCAGTTATTCGGTGAAATCAAATGAAATGTTATGGATGCGGTCATCTCTCTATTAACTTTCGTAAAATGTAAAATTCATTTAAAACACTATGGGTTTGTAACGCCAATCCTAGATGGCCTTTGTCAAAAATTTTGGTTTTCAATGGTTCACACCCTCGTTATTAATTTTGTCTTCTTTCGTTGACCTTTTACGATAGGTATAAACACAATATAACTTCTTTGAAAGAAAAAAAATGCTTTTGATCTTATTTGATTCATTGTCAGTATTTTCAACAGAGTCAACACTTTTTTATTCAAACCTCAATCCGCATTTACCATAATCTAATCTAAAGATGTAAGATTAATTGTACTAAGGACAACAGTTACAACATATTGGTACATTGTAGAAGTCAATGGCACGATATTCATAAATTTTAATATGTTTTTGCAATAACATTGCATTTTGACATCCAAAATAATTTCCTCATTAATATTGTCCATGCTACAGAAATCATAAACTGCACTGATTTCTTATTAAGATAACGTTTTTAATCAATTCAGGAAGGTGTTGGCGATATATTTCCGTTGAATGACGTGATACAAATGTTTTCGTGCTTTTACTAGAACCCATTCTATTAGACAAAACAACATTGAGAAAATGTTGCATTGAATCGCGTTAAAGAATACAATAAAGTTAATTGCTCAACATAGGTACACGTAGGTTAATGTGAAACAACAAGATTTAAATGAATGCAACACAGTAAAAGTTTTAGGAGGACTTGAATAACAATAGAAGGACTTTGACAAAATTTGATGAATATGACACTTGTTATCTACAGTCCGTTTATATATATAGGCGTTTGCTTTAGTTGTAGTACATCGTTTCTTTTGTTCCGTTGTTTTTCTCCTATAGTTGATCTGTTAACCTCAGTTAAAGTCTGTTTCTCAGATTATTGTGGGTTTTTTTTTTGGGGGGGGGGGGGTTGCTTTTTTTCATTTTTTGGTGCTTAATCGAATTATGACTTGAACAACCGTATACTATTGTTGCCTTTATTTGTCTGTTTTTCATATATATATATATATATATTCTTAAACTGTACTTTTTGGCCTTTCAATTGTTTTAATTATAATGCGACTGGTGAGTCTTTTATATTTTCTATATTTTGTTATCAATTCGGTTGATGTGTTTGAGCTTTTGATTTTGCCATTTGCTATATGGGGCTTTCCTCAGAGGTCGGTTAGTTTGTTATTTTACTTTTTATAGAAGGACCGCTCGTCAGTCTTTTTTGCAAAATCTAATAACCTGGTATCGTTGATGACATTTCACTTTCGATGGGTTCAAATCCCTGGTAGAAAACTTACACCCCGCGTGTATCACCAGTCAAATATTTAGTACTTCTGTAAAATGGCATGATCGGTTAAAAATGCAGTAATCTTCAGTGGATTGACTGTTCGTAAAATAGTGTTATTTTTATTTGTCTTAATTAAAGGCAACAGTAGTATATCGCTGTTCAAAAGTCATAAATCGATTGAGATAATACAAATCCGGGTTACAAACTAAAACTGAAGTAAACACGTCATATATAAGAGGGAAACAAAGAAACAACAGAAACACTAAAGTGCAACAAAAAAACAAAACGATAATGCAATACACACAGACACGAACTTTAAGATAATTTTCCTGACTTAGTACAAGACATTTTAATAATAAAAAAAAGAACCTGGTTTTACGGCTAGTCAATTCTCGAGCTTTTCAAATTATTTAAATACTTTGAATGACAACGATTGCTTTAAATCTCATATGATTCACTGTAAATGTACTCTCTATAGTAGCATTATCATTTGACCGAATTTAAAATGCAAATTGTACTTTTCCAAAACTGTCAATTAAAAAAGTCTAATGAGTTAATGCACAACATTTAATTATCTATTAAAATTTAGCAAAATGCGTGTTTTTCAAACATAAAACTGTAGTTTCAAGTTTGGTGCAAGTTTTTCAGTGACGGTTAATCACCTTACACCAATTATAGTACTTAAAACAACACAATAAGTTACATCTTTATTACCCTTTAATATAATTATGTGCATCCTTCAATACACTATCTGCCAATGAGAGCTATTTTAAATAAAATAATGAAATTATCAACGAATTTATAAATGTAATATTCACACTGAAGTTCGACACTAAATTATTTGAAAAGAAATGCGGTCGTCTATTTAGTTTTAAAGGAGATCGGCAAAAGTCTTTGGGCTTCACTTTGTCACTGCATTGTATAGTTTGCAAGCCAAAATCCTCTTTCATTTGACTTAGTTTATTCGGTACGGTTGAAATTTTGATTATAAAAATTAAGATCCTTGCGGAAATCAACAGTAATTTTATAATAACCAATTGCACATGCCCTTTTATCTAACAATTTCAGAAAGTGTAATTAGATGACCTTTTTACTTCTATAAAACGTTAAATTAATTTCCCTGCGTGTGTGCGAAGACAACTGTAAAATGAATTGAATGTTTATCGACTAAAAGGAGTTGTGGCAGTTCGTTATTAGCTCAGGAAATTAGATACTGTCGACTTTGGCATGTGACATCGGACATGACCAATTATCGATAATACACGTGATCTTCTCATTATTTGCTTTTTTTTGTAAAGTTAAGCTTATAATGGTTTACTTTTTAAATTGTTATTTGTATGGAGAGTTGTCTCATTGGCACTCACACCACATCTTCCTATATCCAATTTAGCTTTATTACAAGCGTAATGCTAAATGAAGTAACTGAATAATTTAGTAAATGTACAACATAACAATTCGTATTTGAAAAAGAGCGCGAATTGTAGCTATATATTCAATAATGTTTCAACTTTCAAGTGTGTATTACTATTAGTTTTTTTTGTAAAATCATACATAAAATATGTGCGCTGCATAAAGAAATTTAAGTTTTAGAATTTTATCTCTAAACATATTATTATCATTAGATATATCTCTACTCATTCTATTTCAAATATGATTTATTAGGTCTTCAATACCCCTACTGTAACTGCATTTCGTTTCTTCTGTATCTTATACCTTCCCCTGTATGGGAACAAATGTATTTCTCATTTTAGAATATTAATTTTTTATTAATTTCGAATAAAACAAAAGTTTCGAACTTTTATTGATTTATATATTTTCCAAAATAAAATGTCCTGTTCTAATTGTAAAATTATTTATCTTAAATCATATTTTTAAAATGAAGTTCGTGCTATTTGAATGATGTTATCATAAGATCGATCCGCTAGTCCCTAGCCCTTCATGTACACACATGCTTTGATTGTTAGATTGTTTGTTGGTGTATTTCTCTTTTTCCTTTTCTGTGGCTGTTCGTATAAACAATAAGAAATAAAGCAACGGGTTAACCATTAAAAATTAAAATACTTCTACAATCACAGAAACCTAGTTCTGAAACATATTTTCAGTGATATGCAGTGACCTTTTCTTTTAATTGTTTCTTTACATAATATTGAATTTATGAATCAAAGATATTCTCTTCCCAATATGCAATGCAGACGCTACTGCCCACCATTGTAGGCTGAAAACTGTAGATGAATTACACACTGGCTGGCAATTATTGTTTGAAACAGATTCTATTTTCTGCTATTATTCATTCCAGAAATATATTTAACTGCTGAAAAGGATAAATTTAAAAAAAAAACAATCAACCCATATGCATACATAATTTCTTCAACGTAAATGAATGAATTATGTGAACCCTCATTTGATAATAAGAATAGTTTAATTGCTGAAAACCTGTGCCTCAAATGCATAATTATAATTAATTATTTTGTTAGACAAGAGTATGTTAATATAGACCTTGTTCATTTAATGTTTTATTAGCTATAATTATGAGTTTGTATCATAAACATGATAAGTATAAGTTTTATTGACCGTAACATATTACGTTATTCCTTCAATCAATAGCACCAACAAGCATTGTTAACTTTTGACACACTAGATAATCTAGTGATATAGACGGATCTTGTCGTTAATGTTCTTGGTAAATATAATACACAGTTTAGTTTTGGATTTTTGTCACGTATATAACTGTCGTGTTAAGCATCAGGTGTGACACTCTTATTAAAACATTATCGCATTAGTTATTAGATTAAAAAAAGTATCTATATAATCTTGTCTACATATACTATAAAAATGTATTCTCCACTTATAATGTTGTGTTATTATGAATTGTGGATTTTCTCCGAATTTTACACACACAAAGTTTAAGGCTGTTCGATTATCATTGTTTTCTCCTAAATTAGTTTTCTATTGAAAAACCTCGTTATTTTCTTCATGACAATCTGATTTGTCAAACTATTTCCAACTGATTTGTGCAATGTGTTCTTATGATGTGTAATGCTGTTACATTGCTATCACAGGGTAACGCTATCTCAACCATGGTAATCCACATTTTGATGTGCCTGACCTAAGTCAGGAGTCTGTAATGCAGTGGTATTCGTTGGTATATCGTATTTGAATTATGACTCATTTTGAATCTGAATTATGACATTCAACCTAAATATACCATAAAGCGGTTGGCAAGCACAAAACAGTTGAATTATTTCTATCTCTTGGTTGAAAAAACCTGATTTAATATAGTAAAGTCTAGACTGTATATGGAATTTCTACATTGAACATAATAATTAGTGTGTATGGTCCACCAGAAAAGATTGATTGAATGACCTTCATTACTAGAATAAACTGGAAAAAACACTATTAAGTATAATAAGTATAACCAAATGAGCACAACATTAAAGTTTGTCCTTGAATATTTTTCTGTTATCCCAAAAGACATGCTCCTCTAATTGAATGAAGTTACAATAAAACTTGACGTGCAGTATTTTCAAGATGGCATACAAGGTTAACGGTAACTAACTGAGGCTAACTTAGGCAATGAATCACTTAAACACATATTTCGCTCCTTTGAGACAACCAATACCAGTTCGTTCGGGAAATGAAAATGATGATAAACTTTATTTATGTTTTTGATGCGGTAGACTGATAGTGTTTGATTTTATAGTTGTCTGCGTTCTTTCACAAAAATAATGTCTGTTTATGGAAGGGTAATTTTATGTTCTTGTCATAAACCTAGTTATACAAGTAAAATTATAGTCCTTGGGGAGGTATTCCAAATAGATACATCGGAAAACACTGCTTTTTTTTTTTATAAAGTTCGATCAATAGAAATTCGATCAGTCATTTACTGCAGAGCTGAACGGAAGCCATTTACTGCCGATGGGTGTCAAATGTAAACTTTTGAAAATGACATGTGAAATTTGAGAACAATTAACTCTAGTCTTCGGGTTATTTTGAACGGTATTTTTCTACAAAATAGACAGGTTATTGTCAAATATGTTTGATTGGAAACATGCTATTTGACATTTCAATCACAAGAAAACAATTTCCAATTGACTGTCAATAAATGTAAAAGTTGAAGTTAATTGTCTTTCACTGACCGCTGTGAACCCAATGTTTACAAAATTGTCTATAAATGTGATCCACAAAAATTAACTTTCCTCTCTATTAGTGTAACTATGATTTGTGTGTTGATGTTCTTACCAAAATCAGATTTTGAAACTTAAGTGAAATTTGTTTTTGTTACAATGTCAATTTCAAAAATATCATCACTGGAACTAATCAACAAAACGAACTTTGTGTTGTATTCGAATAAGCAATACATGATCACCTCTACATAACATACCACTATGAATCATTATAACACAAAGCATTATGTTAAACTGATACACTCCTTGCACGTACAATTTGATAGTAAGTTTTGTTTTGTGGAAGTAGCTTCAGAATATATTTTACGATTTCATGTAAGAAATTAATGCTTTGTTTTAAAAAAATTATTGGGGTGTAAAAGTTTTGACCGAAGCACATTTTGTATGAAGCGCTGGGGAAGCATTTTATTCTAAAAAATTGTGAAATATCAACACTTTTACACCACTATCAAATTACTTAAAGAAGCATTCGTTTCTTACAATCACAGTTTTGTCAAGTTTTTCTTTTATTTATGTGAACACTTTTTGGTGTAAGCACATGTAATTCCGAATGTAACATTTCATTTCGATGTGATTGTTAATTTTTGAATAGCGAGCGAGTGATGGTAACGGATAGTCTTAAGGACGAGAGATAGACAAGTCAACTAGAAAAAGAGACACTATAGACATTGAAAAAACATATTAAATAGAACGTTGAAGCCGAAGGAACACACACATTTAAATCCGTTACATTGTGAGGAATGTATGACATTTCGAGATGCAATGAGCAAATATCGAATTAATGCAGTCTAGTACCTATCCATGGTAATCGAGTACACATTCATTCCAGAACAGTCTACCAAAACATCATGTAAAATCTCCTACTTCTGTGGATTCATTATTATTCTGTGATACCAGTTTTCGTGGTTTTCGTAGTTACAGGTGTACCGCGAATTCAAATGATCAACGAATTACACATTTTTTATAGGATGTGTATGCAGCGATTTGTAAAATCACGAAATCAAATAACCACGAAAATGCAAGTTTTCCTCAATTCACGAAAATTGATACTCACGAAAATAAATGAATCCACAGTAAACCCTTGGTTTTTATTCCATGTAAGCAGCAAATGTCTTAAAATACAATTATAGTATTAAGCCCGGGATTATTTCCATCTCTATACACATGTATTTACAACCCCGTTCCCTTTCCACGAATATGACGTTCCGAATTTAACTTTACACCTTTATTTGTGACATTTTTATCTAATGTGTCTGTTTGTTTTGTTCACGCATCATTATCAACATTATTTAATTTGATGCGACTGTCGTACAAGTGAAAGGTTTAGGTTGAGGTGTCATTTTAATGTTATATTTCACATGGCTATAAAAGAGGGAGGTTTGGCATGCCACAAAACCAGGTTCAACCCACCATTTTTTCCTTTAAAAATGTCCTGTACCAAGTCAAGAATATGGCCATTGTTATATTATAGTTCGTTTCTGTGTGTGTTACATTTTAACGTTGCGTCGTTTGTTTTCTATTATTTTTTAGTGTAAATTCACATTGCGATAAGACGTGTCACGGTACTTGTTTATCCCGAATTCATATATTTGGTTTTGATGTTATATTTGTTATTCTCGTGGGATTTTGTCTGATGCTTGGTCCGTTTCTGTGTGTGTTACATTGTAGTGTTGTGTCGTTGATCTCCTCTTACATTTAATGCGTTTCCCTCAGTTTTAGTTTGTTTTCCCGATTTTGTTTTTTGTCCATGGATTAATGAGTTTGAACAGCGGTATACTACTGTTGTCTTTATTTAGCGCTATAAAACCAGGTTCAATCCACCATTTTTTACATTTGAAAATGCCTGTACCAAGTCAGGAATAAAACAGTTGTTGTCCATTCGTTTGATGTGTTTTATCCTTTGATGTTGCCATTTGATTAGGGACTATCCGTTTTGAATTTTCCTCGGAGTTCAGTATTTTTGTGATTTTGCTTTTTACATAAGGTTTGAAATAGGAAATGCAAGTAATCACTTGCAAATGACCATTTCTTTTTAATTTCTTTCTGTACTGTTAATAAACTTATGAAACAAACCATAAGTGTATGTGTTATCTTTTTTCATGTTTAATTTTGAAATTCGACAAACTTAGACCCCATTGAATTATTCAATTAAAGAACATTGTATATACCGACGAATGCGGGACTTTTACCTATTGTGTTTGTTTGTTTTTTCACGCATCGGTGACACTATAAGGGAATTTGATGTGACTGTCATACAAGTGAGAGGTGTAGCTAGCTATAAAACCAGGTCCAATCCACCATTTTCTACATAAAAAAATGCCTGTACCAAGTCAGGAATATGACAGTTGTTATCCATTTGATTGATGTGTTTGAACTTTTGATTTTGCCATTTGATTTGGGACTTTCCTTTTTGAAATTTCCTTGGAGTTCAGTATTTTTGAAATTGTTTTCATACTGCATTAATTCCTTTATGCAATACATGCACTACATTGGTTTCATTCATAAAAGATTGCATATTAATAAAAAAAAATATTAATTTATTTTATTTAAAGACAAAATATACAATTCAGTAATTAATAATTAGTAATGAGTTATCAAAGGTACCAGAGATACATATTTTATCAAAGAAATGAATTACCTTTGTCGTAATTTCTAAGTGTTATAGCTTCGAACCTTACATTAGAGATTTTCGAGAAATAAATAAACCTGTTCTGGCATAACAAGTTTGTTTCCAGAACAAACATCAAATATAAAGCTTTCTTCTACGAGATTAAAAGAGGATAAAAATTCATCAAAATTACAATTTTTTTATTGTTGGCTTTGGATGAAAGGAGACAATATCAAAAGGTAAAAGTCGAACATCTGCTTTTATTTTCAACAGTTTACCTTTGACTAAACACAAAAGTAAACTTTGTTCAATTCTGATATAATGCAAGAGATACAGATGATTTCTTCCCCAAGTCTACACGTCAATTTTTTTACTGTTTCACTTGATTTCACATGAAGTCACAAAAGAATTTTGTAATTAGTTACTGCTCATTTCGTGTCAGACCAACATTCCAAGCATGTGCTTTTTTCACAGAACAACAATGAAGATACCTGAGTCAAGGACGGGGAATTATGATATTTATTAAGCATGTTCAAAAAACATGTTTAACCCCGTCTCATGTTTGCGCCTGTCCCAAGTCAGGAGCCTCTGGCCTTTTTTAGTCTTGTATGGTTTTTAATTTTAGTTTCTTGTGTATAATTTGGAGTTTAGTATGACGTCTATTATCAGTGAACTAGTATATATATTTGTTTAGGGGCTAGGTGAAGGACCCCTCCGGGTGCTGGAGTTTCTCGCTGCATTAAAGACCTATTGGTGACCTTCTGCTGTTGTCTGTTCTATGGTCGGGTTGGAGTCTCTTTGACACATTCCTCATTTCCATTCTCAAATTTATTAATTTTATTTTCTAAATGCCATGTTAAACATGTTATTAGTTGATACGTAAAAGTTTAACATAGAAAAATGAGTCTTTAAGAGGTATTACCAATTTTCCCATTTTTTAACTGAAAGGATCAAAATCAGAAATTAAATAAACCCTAAAGGTACTGTAATTTGAATATTATATATTTTAAATACTTTTAACAGCTTAAGGATTTTATACATATACATGAGATCAAAATATAATAAATAAAGTCAACAGTAGTATACGCTACAAGAACGCTATTATTTGTAGGTGAAGAGCCGCCGTGGTGTAGTGGTTAGTGCATCAGACTACTAACACAAAGGTTCCTGGTTCGATTGCCGTCTGGGATGAAAATTTCAGGGACTGAATTTTCGGCGCTCCCTTGATACCATTTGCGAGTATGGTCTTGAGGAAACGATTATAGTCCGTTGGAAGGGGACGATAAATGGCTGACCCGTGTTAAGAGAGAGCCATATCTCTTGCACGTTAAAGACACCCTTGTAGATTTCGAAAAAAGAGCAGGATAATGCCGCTACAAGGCACTCGAACCCGCAAAGTGGAAAGGGATTAATATAAGTTGCAAAACTTGTTTCCCCATCCACTATAATTTAATATGAGTTTGATACAGCATCGTAAATCGGATGTGTTTTTGTGAAGTTTTTTAAAACCACGTTCGACCACGCTTAACTATACTTTTTCAAATCAAATATTGTATCATTGGTTATCTCAGATATTGATAGTATTTTTTTTGGTCTATTTTTGGTCTGAAATCAACTGATGGTCATTACAAACAAGGACATATGGTATTTTATTGAATTCATGCACAACTTTTTAATGTAGATAGTTGTATGCATGGTTTTAGCTGGGATTTTGTTTTCTTTCTCTTTGATACAAATGCCAACCTGCCATAACATAGGATAATTTACTAAGACTTTGATAACAATATTAGATCATTGTACAATCCAAGTGTTTCAATCTGATGAGGTAATAGTTTATTTATAAGAGAGCACGATGAAATGATGATATGTTTACATTTCAATTAGAGATTCCAAAACGTTAGTGCAACTTTATTAAAGATGTTCAGCTAGTAAACATCGACGGATTTGACACTTTGAGTGTATGATGTTTTGCTTAAACAGTCAGGTTTGCGTAAAACCATTATTATTGTTTACATTATAATGTTATGTGAAGAATTGCTTGACTTTCCACGAAAAAATATAAATTTAAATATATGAATAAGGTTTTGTATATTATGAAATCTTCAAAAGATAGAATTAGAATATATCAGGCTCTAAGAAAGATGGGGGAAAACAGAGAGTAAGTAACCAACACTACATTCTGCACATTACAAAACATTGATACTTTTAGCAAATATGGACAACAACGGATGAGTTCCCAACTTGGACAGGTATAAACAATGAGGCGAAAAACGTTTATTAGTGTGCCATATTTTCTCAGAGAGAAACGTTTGGTTGCCTTGGACTGTTTTCCGCTCTCTGGTGCCCATGGGCTGATTTCTATTCTTCGGTCGGTTAGATGTCTCTTTGACGCATTCCCCATTTTCATTCTAAATTTTAAATTATTATCACGTTTAACAGTTTATTATTGTGTTTTACCTTTAAGTTATTTGAGCAGATAAACAAATGTAACAATATACTTAAAGATGTCAAATTCCCAATTTTATACAAAACGTAATGCATTTACAATGAAATAAACTTGTTAGTTTGAAATTGATTATCTAATGCCGCATCGCTATTATTGTAATCTTGAGGGAGTTTATACACTCAAGCTTTTTGTTAATTTAAAAGTTACGACTGAATTAACTTATTCCAAACTAATGAACTTCCATAAATGACGTTACCTCCACATGAACTCCATTGGGAACCGGTTTTGTATGTTTCATTCAACACACATCCTTGAAAAAGCATATTTTTTTCTAATTGTACCTAATTTAAGACAATTTTGAAATTACAACAAAAATCGAGGATGGGAACACGGAATTTATGATTGCATCTCCGAAACTAGTGTTCCAATTTAAAACTAATTAACGATTATATGAATGTAACAATCAGAAGTTAGTACATCATTGATAAAAACCAACCAAATAAATGCTATATCTAAAGATAGAATTTCCATTTAAAAACGTAAGGTCGTTGAGCAAACCAATCGGTCTGATGAATAAGTCATATTGAGTTCAGTATATAAACAACAGATATGGATGTCACTGTGACCTTGAATACAGAAAGCAATATTATCAGTAAAATAAACGTATCTTTTATCCAACGCAATCTTCAAATCTATATATAATTCTCAATTTTCATCAATCATTTAAAGTTATACACGATGCAAGACTTCCAATCAAATTTCAATCTGAATTCATGTTCATAGCATTGCGAAAGCTTACTGCTATAATTTGAAAAATGCTTTTAACTAATAAATTTTACTCTGACAAAAACATTTGGCCCATAGACATTCGTGAACCGAAAAAGAACTGAAATAGAAAGCATATTGTCTACTTTTTTTTTATAAGTAATACGAATTTCCTCTGATAGTTATAAAAGAGGATTCTAAGTAAAATATCCCAACTATTCATGTAAGTGTTTAACAAAATTCATATTGTAATCCTTTATATCATGTTATCCCCGTGTTTTGTTGTTTTGATATTGGTCAATTATATTGTGTCTAATATGACAAAATTTCATATCCTAAAAGGTTTGAAAGTTTTGGGTTTTTTTTATTTGTAAGTGTACCTAATTTAAAGACGAATTCAAATCAGTCCTAAAATTATTTCGGTTTCAACGCCGGAATGGGATGGGTAGGACGGGCTGCTGAATAAAAATAAGATAATTTCATTTTTATCCAAAATTTGAAACATTAGACAACAAATTTGAAGTCAATCAAATGTATAAGATAAGTATAAGAACACATTTTAGCATTACTGATCACTTATTATACTATATTATACTAATTGAGCTATGAAATAAATTATGTATTTTAATGTATTTTAATTTAATTCTGTTGTGCCTTCGAGTGAAGCAATAGAAGTTAGACAATTCAATATATAAACTGGCTGACTGGCTGCTACTCAGTTTGATTTGTATTCAATTTCTGAAAAATAAATTGAAACTTTCTTTTTTTTCAATTTGAAACTTTAGTGATATAATGTTGTGTAGGCCTGTAACACGAAATAAAAAAAATCAATTAATTATAGTATTGCGCAATTAAATATGGAACACGCACACTTATATTAAAAAAAAATTCTTTCAAATATTTTCATTTCAAGGATTTCAGCGTCAAATTAATACGATGTATGATTAGATCTCCAAAAATAGTGTTGCAAGTTAGACCAATGAATGATTAAATGGTCTCAGAAGCAGAAATCAGCAAACCATTGATTAAAACCAGCCAAATAAATGATAAAGCCAAAATACGAAACACAAAAATAAGGAAGGTCGTACATGGATGTAACTGTAACCTTGAAAATAAAAAGCAATATTATCAGTAAAATAAACGTGTCTTTTTTACAACGCAATCATTAAATCGATATATAATTCTCAATTGTTATCAATCATTTAAAGTTATACAAAATGCACAACTTCCACGCAAACTTCAATGGTTAATTTTTGCTCGATTGTCTTATTTTCAATATGAATGCATAGCCTTACGAAAGCTTACTGCAATATATTGAAACTGCTTTTATTTATAAATTTGACTATGACAAAAACATCAAATGGCACATAGACATTCGTGAACCGAGAAAGAACTAAAATAGAAAGCATACTGCCTACTCTTTTTTTAAATTATACAAATTTCCTCTGATAGTTATAAGAGAGGATTCCAAGTACAATTTCCAAATATTCATATAAATGTGGATATAATTCATATTCTAATCCTTTACATTATATTACTCCAATAATTAAACGGTTTACATATTAGACAATCATAGTGTGTCTAATATGAATAGTATTTCATATCATTAAAAGTTTTAAATCACAAAACATACTGAACTCGGATGAAAATTAAAAACGAAAAGTCCCTAATAAAATGCCAAATCTGATAAAACACATCATATGAATGGACAACAACTGTCATATTCTTGACTTGGTACAGACATTTTCAAATGTAGAATGGTGAATTGAACCTGGTTTTATATATATATAAATTGAAAACTACGTTCAAACCTATGATTGCGTTGGATAAAAACCACAATTTTCATACGCATGCATGTAAAACAAATTCCGTTGTAGAAGGGTCTAAAAACAGCACAAACAACATTTTCCAAAAGACCAAAAAAGTGAAAAAGTATATTTAAACAAAACGCATTTGACGAACAGATCGAACAACTGATGTTCTTTAACCCTGCTGACTGCCATTGGCGATTGCCAAATAAAATTGATAACAAGATGTAACAAAATGGATCTTGATATAAATTTAATACTAAACAGAATTTTATTTTAACTTGTGGCCACAATGTTATGCCACAAACATACGGTGTCAATATCTTTTTAGTACACCAGATCCGGATTGACAATAAATGTCTATTCAGTGATGTTAGGGATCGAAACAGTATTTGGAAGGCCATATAAAAAGTACCCTCATTTTTAGAAAGACTCTTAAGTTTGAAGAGTCCAAGGATGAACGGATCATATAAACCGGAGGGAAAATATGATACAAGCTCAAACGAAAAAATATAAATGAGTCTAAATTGAAAACTACGTTCAAACCTATGATTGCGTTGGATAAAAACCACAATTTTTATACGTGTGCATGTAAAACAACTTTCATTGTAGAAGGGTCTAAAAACAGCACAAACAACATTTTCCAAAAGACCAGAAAAGTGAAAAAGTATATTTAAACAAAACGCATATATATAACATCTTCATGCCTTATATATCATGTACTGCAGTACGCCGCTAGATTAAAACTGACGTGGAAAGATAACACACGGCCAGCGAAAATTTTAAGAGCCCAGGTGGTCGTGTGGTCTAGCGGGACGGCTGCAGTGCAGGCGAGTTGGTGTCACGATATCACAGTAGCATGGATTCGAATCCCGGCGAGGGAAGAACCAAAAAAATTGCGAAAGCAAATTTACAGATCAAACATTGTTGGGTTGATGTTTGGACGAGTTGTATATACATTATGTACACAGCCATGTATCACCATCATTGATGGCGATCCGATGGATACATCTGTTGTAGGGTTGTCACTGACTCAGACGTACTTATAAATATAATTATTTTCTGTGACTGTATCTTACATTAATTTGTAGGATCCATTACTATAGATATTTTAGCTGATCTGTAACAATAACATCTTCATGCCTTATATATCATGTACTGCAGTACGCCGCTAGAAAGGTAACACACGGCCAGCGAAAGCTCTATTTTAAGAGTCCAGGTGGTCGTGTGGTCTAGCGGGACGGCTGCAGTGCAGGCGATTTAGTGTCACGATATCACAGTAGCATGGGTTCGAATCCCGGCGAGGGAAGAACCAAAAAATTTGCGAAAGCAAATTTACAGATCTAACATTGTTGGGTTGATGTTTAGACGAGTTGTATATATATATATATACATAATATATATATATATACAACTAAAAATTTGCGAAAGCAAATTTACAGATCTAACATTGTTGGGTTGATGTTTAGACGAGTTGTATATACATTATGTACACAGCCATGTATCACCATCATTGATGGCGATCCGATGGATACATCTGTTGTAGGGTTGTCACTGACTCAGACGTACTTATAAATATAATTATTTTCTGTGACTGTATCTTACATTAATTTGTAGGATCCTTTACTATAGATAATTTAGCTGATGTGTAACAATAACATCTTCATGCCTTATATATCATGTACTGTAGTACGCCGCTAGATTAAAACTGACGTGGAAAGGTAACACATGCCCACCGAAAGCTCTTTTTTTGAGAGCACAGGTGGTCGTGTGGTCTAGCGGGACGGCTGCAGTGCAGGCGATTTGGTGTCACGATATCACAGTAGCATGGGTTCGAAAGCAAATTTACAGATCTAACATTGTTGGGTTGATGTTTAGACGAGTTGTATATACATAATATATATATAACTCGTCTAAACTAACTCGTCTAAACTATATATATATAGCGCCAAACCTCTCAATTGTATGACAGTCGCATCAAATTTGATTATATTTACAACAATTCGTACACAAAACAGACATAATAGGTAAAATTGTCAAAATAAGTGAACAGCAGTCATCACTGTGTTACAATCTCAATTAGAACAAAAAACAAACAAATATTTAACAAAGAAGCACAAAATGCAATTTATCAAATTAAACAATAACATTTATTACTAATATATGTATTTTAAATCAACCCATAAATTGAAATAGTTGAAGTCATGTGACTGAATGGCAAGGTTCACAACAACTCTAGTATAGAGTCGCTTGTTTGGCGTCAGAATGTAAACGTCACACAGGAAGATATATTAAATAATTGTAAGTATTTTCAAAATTATAACTTCACATAAAAAAAATGTGGTATATGAAAGGTTCGAAAGGTTTTTTTTTCTTTTTTATTTTGAAAGTGTACATAATTTTAGGACATTTTAGCATTACTGATAACTTATAATACCAAATGTGCTTTAAAATAAATTATTAATTATAAGTTAATGCTGTTGCTCGTTTCGAGTAAAACAATAGAATGTCACAATGAAAACTGATTGACTGATAGACTACTGCTTATTTAGTTTAACTTCAAATTCTAGAAAATTAATTGAAAATTTCTTGACACAATGTTGTGCAGGCAGGTCGCACAAAGTGAAACAAATCAATTAATTACATTATTGTTCAATGAAATGAAAGGAACATGCACACGTCTATCAAAATTGTGATTCACATTTCAAAAACTTCAGAGTCAAATTGATGCAATGTATGACTAGATCTCCGAAAATTTAAATGCAAGTTAAATGGGGTTCGTAGTGCTTATTCTTTAGTTTTCTATGTTGTGTCATGTGGACTATTGTTTGTCTGTTTTTCTTTTTTTTCATTTTTAGCCATGGCGTAGTTAGTTTATTTTCAATTTATGAGTTTGACTGTCCCTCTGGTATCTTTCGTCCATCTTTTAAATCAATGAACAATGAAATAGATCTCACAATGTATTTAGTACGACACTGACAAAAAAATAATGATTAAACTAAAGATAGAAACTCCATTTAAAAAGGAAGGCCGTTGAATCAAACAATCGGTCTAAGGAATAAGTCATATTGAGTTCAGTTTAAAATAAACGCGCAATCTTTAAATCGATATATAATTCTCAACTTTCATCAATCATTTAAAGTAATGTGGATTAATTCATTTTCGTGGGTACCAATTTTCATGGAATGCTGAAAACTTGCATAGTCGTGGATATTTATTTCGTGGTTTTGCAAATCTATGTATACAAAACCTATTGAAAATAAGTTATTCGTTGAACATTTGAATTCGAAGTCATCTGTACCCACGAAACCCACGAACATTGGTATCTAATGAATAATAGTAAATCCACCGTAATTGCCTAATGCTTAGTGTGTGTTACATTTTAATGTTGTGTCGTTGTTCTCCTCTTATATTTAATGCGTTTCCCTCAGTTTTAGGTTGTTACTCTGATTTTGTTTTTTGTCCATAGATTTACGAGTTTTGAACAACGGTATACTACTGTTGCCTTTATAATACACGATGCAAAATGTCCACGTACATTTAAATGGTCAATGTTTGCTCTGTTGCCTTATGTGTCAATCAGACTTATATCTCAAACTGGTTTTAACTTATAATTTGACTCTGGCTTTAAAAAAAATCTTATTGTCCTTACACATTTGTGAACCGAGAAAAAAGTCCTACAGAAAGCATATTGCCTACTTTTTAAAAAAATATACGAATTTCCTCTTTTGATAATAAACAGGGATTTCAAGTATAATTTTCCGACTATTCATATAAGTGTTTCATATAATGTATATGGCAAACCTGTACATTATGTTATACTTCACGTTTTGAAGTTTTAATATTAGGCAATCAGTTTATCTATATGTGAATAATAATTAATATCATGAAAGATTCGAAAGTTGTTAGTTTTTTTTTCTAATTGTACCTAATTTAAGGACTTTTTTAAATTACTACTAAAATTATTTCGGTTTCTTAGCCGACATATAAATGGTTGTTAACTAAAAATCAGATGATGTCGTTATTTACTAGGTTTTGAAATATTATATGACAAATATGTAATACAATCAAATGTATGATTTAACTGATGAAGACACATTGTAGCATAACTGATCACTAATTGTAACAATTGTGTTATGAAATAAATTATATAATTTAAGCTCAAGCAATATAAGTTTAAACAATTCACAATAGAAACTGACTAACTGACTGCTTTTATTTTAATTTCCTTCAAACTTCTTTTTTTACCTTTCTTACAAAATGTTGTGTAGGCTAGTTCAACAAAATGATAATAAAAACTGTTAATTACATTATTGCGCAATCAAATGGTGGAACACGCAACTGTCTTTTATAGTTGTGTTTCTATGCAATATTGTAATTTAAAGCTTTCAGAGTCAAACTGATGAAATGTCTCCAAAATGTTGTTGAAGTTAAACAAATGAATAAATGGATTACAAAATGTTGTTAAAAACAGATAATGATAAAGCTAATGATAGACTTTTGTTTACAACATTGAAGGTCAATAAGCTATGCTAAACAATCGGTACAAAAACAATTAAGACATATTGAGCTACGTTTATTATATGCAATAGATATGAATGTCACTGCAATACAAACTTGAAAATAGAAAACGATAATATCTATAAAATAAACGTTAGCTCTGTCGTCTAATTCTACATTTAGAATTCATTGCAATAAGAAAGTTTAGAACTACATATTGAAAACTGCTTTTCAACTAAATATCTCTAATTTTAAGGATAACATTGATCCAAACAAAGCCTTATAGGGTAATAAATTATGTACTTATTCAAGGCAAATCAGTACTTGAAATGAGCAGTCTAAAATTTTCACGATACATTGTTGTTACAAATGTGACCACGCATGATATGACCCATATACACTCGTGTACTGAGTTAGAGCTGAAATAGAAAGCACATTGCCTACTCTTCTAAATTAATTTATTTCCTCTGATAGTAATAAATATATATATGAGAAAGCAATTTAAATGCGTTTTCCCAACATTTCATATAAATGTTTGATATCATTCATATGGCAATCCTATACGTTATTTTATATGCCAGGGTTTGACGTTTTAATATTAGACAATTATTATTTTAAGATGAATAATATTTCATTCCATAACAGGATCGAAGTTTCCAAATGCTGCTTTCTTCTACACAATGACATTTATAGAATCGACATTTATCATCAAATGGGAACATAACGAACAAATACTGATTTGAATGTTTAGGTTAGAACAATGAGAAGATTTAAGAAAATGGAAATTGTGTTGTGATGATATTGGACCTAATTAATGAGAAATTTAGTGATCATTTATTCAGGGGTGTTTTGTTTGGGGTTTTTTTTCTGGGGGGGGGGGGCAGTTTTTTTAAACACTTCTGAATATCTTTAACCTGAATATTTAGACAGCCCTGCGTTTTGCAATGATCTGCACGACATGATACCATTCGTAAACCTTTTAAACAGTATACAAAGTCTTACTGGTACCTATATAATGAAATACATGAGTCTTGGCCTTTTATGTTAATACTCCATTGCTTGTTCAAATATACAAATAAGAAAATATGGTCTGAATGCCAAAGAGACAACTTAAAGTTCAAATGAAGTGGAAGGTATGTTCCCATGTGGTGTGCCTCCCATGATTTTTCAGAAAACGCATGCTTAAAAATAAATAACAATTTAATACCGTTCATCGAGTTAATGTCGCGTTGTTTTTAGTGCACAGTTGGACCTTCGAGGTGGCATTTAACGCTTCAGTGTTTATGGTGTGCTTTTTATGGCACCAGAACCATACATTTTATGCTTGGGCCTTTCAATGCCGAATATACATTATATGTTTTAATTATTGTTGACGGCCATACGGATGCCTAGTTTAAACATATTTGTTTACAATGGATTGGGAAACAAGTTTTTCAACTTATATTAATCTCTTTCCACTTTGAGGGTGCGAGTGCTGCCTTGTAGCGACATAAGCCTGCTCTTTTTCGAAATCTACGAGAGTGTCTTTAAAAGAGGGACGAAAGATACCAAAGGGACAGTCAAACTCATAAATCTAACACAAACTGACAACGCCATGGCTAAAAATGAAAAAGACAAACAGAAAAACAATAGTACACATGACACAACATCGAAAACTAAAGAATAAATATCACGAACCCCACCAAATACTAAGGGTGATCTCAGGTGCTCCGGAAGGGTAAGCAGATCCTGCTCCACATGTGGCACCCGTCGTGTTGCTTATGTGATTACAAATCCGGTAAATAGTCTAATTCGGTAGGTCACATTCATGAAAGGGAAGGGGATTGTAGTTACGACGTAAGAGATAACGTTAACGTGCAAGAGATATGGCTCTCTCTTAACACGGGTCAGCCATTTATCGTCCCTTCCGGCGAACTATCATCGTTTCCTTAAGACCATACTTGCAAATGGTGTCAAAGGAAATGACGGATGCCTATAATTGCTTACATCCACTTCATTTGAACTTTGGTTTAAGTTATCTCTTTGGCATTCATACCACATTCTTGTTTGTATTTTGAAAAATAAAATTAGTAATCCCTTCGAAAATCGTTCATATCATTATAAGGCCCCGACTTGATAGGATATAATGTTATGAACGATTTTTGACGTTTATTGTAGTCCTTGTAAATTAGGGAGAATCTTTAATCCAAGATTGTTACATAAAACAATGAAAATATTTATTGTAGAGCAGATTTTCTGTAAGAAAGTTTAGTATAACGGCGATCAAACAAATGTCATGCTCTAAATCTATCACAGAGATGTTTTGAAAATTGATATACTAACAATAGTTATTTTAATCACAAGGAAGGAATCATTATATCAAAAGGAAATTCCGTATTTTCTTTTTATCTTTTCATAGAGTTAACCAAATGATGTCAGATTGGTGGCCTTGTAACATAATATGCAAAAGATATTTAAAGCTAATAATGTCTTGAAAGTATTTTCGTTAAACAAGGTTTTTTTGCACTTGAAATAATGAAACTACTTAATTTTGAAATTGTATTGAACAAATATCTACATTGAAATTACTTATATTTGAACCAGCCTGCAAATATAGAAAACATATCTGTAATTTGAATATATAATCACTGAGTCAGATTACTCTTAGATGGATGTTAATATTCCTAACTTTATCCTGTTAAAAGAAAATTAAAGAGAGAAAGTTTAAAGCTTTTTGTGGAGTGTAACTGAAACAAAGGACAACCTACAATAACAATAAATTATTCACAAAAAGAAACTTGAAACACTATTTTTTTAATATCTGACATTCCATTTATTAGTTGTTTTTCTTTACCCATTCATATGCAAACTCTGGAGTTATGACATTGACATTCACTGACTTCTGTATGCAACGAAAATCAATAGTTTTATACGAAGAATGTGTGATCATGTTCGGAGACAGTTTTCACTGTCTACATAAAGTGGTAATATATCTGATGAAAAAAAAACAAATTTTCGTAGTTTATTTGATTATCTAACTTCTAACAAGTACTAAAATAGGATCTCAAAATGAGCCGCAAATATCGCTTACCCTTGCATATGTCCTGAAAAAATATTTTTACAGATATAAGGAAGTGGTTACCAATCCAATGTACTTTGTATCTTGGATGAAACTATTAAAGCTTGGCATGATAATTATTTAAACAAGATTTACAGGATAAAACACACAATGAAAATTGGCTAATACTATAAATCGCCATATGATTTAAAGATAGAACAGTAGTAATGTTTTATAGTCAATATCAATATGTGAAGAACCACTGCAATCATTTTAGCTATAAATAGTTTATTATTTTAGCAGATTATTAGGTCTATGCAATTTGCAGCCAAGCATTGATCTGTAGAAAGAGTTAAAATTCTTCCTCCTCATTATTGTCTATTTCCCTTGCTAACTGTATTTTGACAGAGTCGATTGATAAATTATATTGAATATATTTGTACTCTAATAGCTGTCAGCAAAAGTCAAGTTTTTTGCGCATATGAATGTTATAAAACAATTATAAGAATATGAAAGCGAGACTTCATAGCAATTCAACAGATTAGTAAGAGTTTATATTAAATTTATTTGTACACTAAAAAAACCTGTCAGCAAAAGTCAAGTTTGTTGGCGCAAATGAATGTTATAAAACAATTATAAGACTATAAAAGCGAGACTTCATAGCAATTCAACAGATTAGTTAAGAGTATTTCAGGTTTTGAATATGTCATCGTAACAACTGCTACATATAAGCAAAAGTCAAGTTTTTTGCGCAGATGAATGTTATAAAACAATTACAAGACTATGAAAGCGAGACTCTATAGCAATTTAATAGATAAGTTAGGGTATTTCAGGTTTTGAATATGTGATCTTAACGTCTGACACACATGTATCAAAGGGTTAAAAGCCATGACATGGAGATGAATACAGATATGATTATATAGCAATGTAAATAATAATGAGAATATAGATGATATACAAATGTTATCTATTTGGTATACTTATAAAAATACGAAAATGTAGTATGGTTGCCAATGAGTACTTTTATTCTAAATGACGTGGAAGTTTGCACTTGTGCGGCCTCCAACAATAAGCCAAACTGCATTATAGTACGATTAATGTACAAGAGAATAAACGAAAAACAACCATGATGTACATCAAAATTTACAGAAAAAAATCGAGATCGATCTGCAGGTCACAATAAGATCTTTAACAATAGTAAGATGGAAACATGCATTAATACAATAAATAACAAACATGTTGAAATGCATTGAAATGAATTAAACTTTTCCATCTAAAAGATCTACCTTTAACGCAATTTTTTCAATCGCAAAAAAAAACATTACTTATATGATATCTCATATAAGACCGATATTGCTGACTTGTTGGTTTTTTTTTTCTGTCGTCTGGTTTCTGTCTTATTAACTTATATCAGCTTCTCGCTTTATTTATGACTTCTTACAATTTAATGTCTAATGTAGGAAGCGTATTTGGGACATAGAAAAAATAAATTAGCAGTGAACTTTTTTTTTCAAGTCGAAATTTTGACATTTCAAATCTTGACATTTTGACTTTCTAAAATCTTGAAATTTCGACTTTTCAAAAAGTCGAAATTTTGACTTTTTTAGAATTCAAAATTTTGCCTTTATAAAAAGTCGAAATTTCGACTTTAAACTCAAAATTTCGACATTTTTAAAACTCGAAATTTCGACTTTTTTTTTAAACTAATAATTTCGACTTGTTTTCAACTCAAAATTTCGACTTTTCCTAAGTATTTATACGTTTGTAATTACCACATTCATAGCCATTTATATCAGCAAGCGCAGAGCCATATACATCATAAACTTAATAAGCACATTTTAATAAACTAAACCATTTTAAAGAGGTTATTTTAAATAGAAAATCTTGTTCTTGCCAAAGAATAAATGAAATATGTTTCACGTTCAAATACATATTTCAAGTCTGGACTTCAGATATGTGTATCAAGACAACCCCGTTATTCCGACACACCTATATTACGACATACTGTTATTCAACAGTCTAATATATAAAGACAAGGGTTAATAGTTGTGTCATAAGACTGTCAACTTGTAGAGTTTAAACAATGTTCCAGAAAAAAGAACCATTATTTCAAAATTCCAAAACTAGAAAACCGAGCAGCTCATTTGTCGTCCTGAATATGCATGCCATTTTTGGCTACTTGATTTACCATTGTTTAAACAAGGCAAGGTCAGTGACTTACTATTGGGAAACCAAACAGGCCTTTGAAACTGCGAAGCTAAATGTTCTCAGATCTGACTATTCTATAATTTTTTTTATTGTCAACATGCATATTCTTTTCGAATTCAATATTAAATGCTAATCCATATCTTATTTTAAGAACAAAACCAAAAATTTCCAAAAATAAATTGCCAAAATGTGTGAATGACGCTTTAATAATTTGCGTCCATGTCTACTCCTTCTAAAATTGTAATAACTGTGTTTGAATACTAACATCAAAGTTTTAAAACTACTTAAAAAGAGTCGAAATTTTGAGTTTACAAAAAGTCGAAATTTCGAGTTTAAAATAAGTTGAAATTTCGAGTTTTAAAGAAAGTCGAAATTTTCAGTTTAGAAATAAGTTGAAATTTCGAGTTTAAAATAAGTCGAAATTTGAGTTTTAAATAAGTCGAAATTTCGAGTTTTAAAAAAGTCGAAATTTCGAGTTTTAAAAAAGTCGAAATTTCGAGTTTTAAAGTGGAAATTTCGAGTTTAAAGTGAAAATTTCGACTTTTTGTAAGTCGAAATTTCGAGTTTCAAAAAAGTCAAAATTTCGACTTTTCAATAAGTCAGAATTTCAAGATTTTTGAAAGTCAAAATGTCAAGATTTGAAATGTCAAAATTTCGACTTGAAAAAAAAAGTTCACTGCTAATTTCATTTTTTCTATGTCCCTAATACGCTTCCTAGGAGTAAAATGGTTAAATTGTGTTGTGAACAAATTCGCATGAAAATGTATAAAGTTTAACCTCCATTGCATCTAAAAATACCGAAGTGTTTTGTCATGCCAGATAATTCCCACTGAGAATTTTATTGTTTATTTGAATAATTTTCAATTGGTGTCTGCATTACTTCATCGATAAATCTTTTAACTTAGGAAATAAACCAGTCACATCTACCGGACTGTGCATCCGACAATAACATACGTTGTCATTTTTACCAACGGAAGTCTCGAAGTTGTGATGATTATTTAGCAGACGGATATAGAACGGTCATGCTCAGTCTCTGTGGATTCTATATATCGAGAATTGAAAACCGGATTTGCAAAGTTACATATTTCAAGTATCCTTCTATATCGAGAATTGAAAACCGGATTTGCAAAGTTACATATTTCAAGTATCCTTCTTTCATGTATTAGCTATTTTGGAATCGAGTTTAATTTTTGAACGCGTTAACCGCTTGATTGTCTAGAATTGTGACGTCTTCTTAAGAGATAACAGTATTGTATTTGAAGCTTTGCGAATGTCCATCGGTAGTTTGACCGTCGCAAATTCAGTTTACCTGGCGACATTTGCGTGTTTTTTTTCTTTTGTATCAATTTATAAATGTGTCTATTTAAGGAATGGCCTTTTATTACTATTATATTACAATGATTTAAGTATAAATCACATTTATAAGGATTAAATCGTGAAATAACGTTAATGACGTGACGGGAATATGACAAAATTATATTAATGAGTTTATACACAAAATAAATTCAGCCAATCAGGAGACGTGTTATACAAACAGTTTAATCATATGACAATATACCAATTACGTATTCATGTTGATAGAAGTGAAACTAGTCAAGCCAAAATGTTCCTTTGAAATATCACCTGACATGTTAACCTGTTTCAATGAAAAGGGGAAGCGTGAGGGAAGAGGGGCTATACCTAAAGGAAGACAACCTAGAGAAAAAAACATCTACCATCTACAGATCAACATGCAATCTTCAATGTAATGGGATGTTTTATGTCATTTTGTAGCTGTCTCAAACAGTCTGCATTCATATGTGACATGACTGCCATGCAGTGAAATTTTTTTTTATTAAGGGTCAACTGAACAGTAGATGATTAGTCATTGAGAGAATCTTCAAAGTTGATGAAATTTACAGAATTGGAAAAAAAAATGGCAAAAAGTGCAGATTAAATGGCAAACAAATAAAGAAATAATATGCACATATAAAACGACAGAGAAATTGAAATTGTCCAACTCTAAGTATACATTAATTCCATAATATCCTTACAAGACTTAAGGTTAAAAATGCCAACCAACTATTACATTGTCTAGAATCATCTAATATGATATGTCGAATTGTGAATTAAAACACAGATGTGTATTTATGCGGGGAAATGATTTCCATTACGCAAGAATAATCATACGTATTTAATCATAATTTTCACGAAAAGGTGAATTATTTTACAATTTTGACTTCTCATTGACTCCAGACATAAGGAAATTACTACTCATAGTAGAAATTGTTTTTAAAAAACTCTACCACATAAGATTAGTCTGAAAATGACAAATAAAACGCTTGAAGCAAACCGACAGTAAAATAACGTGTGTGCTGGTCTCCTGGACTGGATACGTAATCAAAGACTTACTATTTTCCATTTAAAATTCTACAAGATGGATAAACAAGTGGTTTATCGTTAGATTACAGACAATTTGTTTCTGAGACCGATTATGGAGAGAGACAGTTTTGACAAATAGATGTATAACTAATTATTGGCGTGAAACTTCACAGAAAATCTGTTCATGATTGGGATACAAATAGATATTGGCATAGCCATAGGTCTTAATCAATGAAGATGATACTAGCCAGTCGGATGTGAATTATTCTTGAAATAATACAGCTAAAGTAGTTTTTAATAGAAATGTATAGCAAAAAAGGAAGAAGATCATATGAAGGTAAATTGAAAAACATACGTCGATGAAAAATATGGAAACATGCCCAATGACCAAAAGCAATAATACGAACCAAAGGTCATTCAAACACTACAGAGAATTTTAAAAGGTACTGTAGAGCAACATAAACCGGGACCACCAAATCGATGATGAACTCAGACGCTTCGAAATCATCAGTATTCCCTTCTCAACTATACTGTTACCCCAGTCGTGGGATTTATTTTAAACGAATTAAGTGTTGCCAGTTCCTTGTAGGGAAAATGTCGACACGTGATTTGTATATTTATCAGATTGTTAAAGGGGCACTAGCTGTCAAATTCATGGTCACCGATTTGACTCATATTTTCATATTTTATTTATAACAATGTAAAACATTTATCCAAACTATCAAAAGTGTGAAATAAGCAGTTTACAGAGCATAGGGTCAATAATATGTAGTTTCGTTTCGTGTATTTTAGTCTAGACTCCATCTTATTAAATATCGAGTTGACCTCAGATGACCATATAAGTAATGTAATGTAAAACATAAATATACTAATGATTAGATATAAATAGATTAAGCCAACACGTGCATTTGAATTTTTATATGTCTGTTTAATTTAATTTTATAGATTAAAAATATATGTTTCTCGTCGTTTTTACATGTAGAAGAAAAAATGTTTAGTGGATCGAATCAGTCATTAGAGGATTTACCTTTGTTTCACTTTCAATGTTGACATTCCTTTCCTTTAAATAAACAGTACACGTACAAACCATGCGTTGTCCATCTCTTGTTAAGGGGTTAAATTGAAGTTCACATGAATACGGATTTAATGAGGTCGACTGATTCACTTGCAAGTATATTAAATATTATTTAGCTTAATTTGACAAAATTGAACCAGTTTGCCTGCTGAAAGCGAATGATCATTTCACTATTTCACTTTTGTTATTGATTGAACAAAAACAAATCATACTTTAAATTTTTATGCATCGCGTAGCTAGTGCCAACAGTTTTTCTTAATTCTGAAACATTATCCTTACGATAGTTTTAGCACTGTTAAGACACTTTGCAGGTAATTAAGTAGTTTCAGATAATTGCTTCTCAGTGAATTCAGTATAATATGTTTTTTGCTTAGGTAAATAACAGCTACCATGGTTAACAGAAAGTCTGAAAATAAAGACGTAGCAATCTAAAATGATCTATTGGATAAACATTTGGAAATATCTGAAATATTTTTGAAAGACTTAAAACAACTTGTTTTATCAGTATTTTTTACCAGTTCGGATGAAATTTAAATTAATTCAAATCGAATAAATAATATTAAATCATTGCGCTGTATGGTTAAACTAAAACATGTGACACAAGCCTCTCTGGAATATACTATACCATTCAATGCCATGCGCTGTATGGTTAGACTAAAACATGTGACAAAGCCGCTCTGGAATATACTATACCATTCAATGCCGTGAAAAATATCTACGCAGTAGGTGTATGATATATGACCTATTACAACATTAACTTGCTTAAAATTATATAATATGAAAAACATAATATTTCGTGTTTGCCGTAAGATGGACAAAATGATGTAGTTCCCCCGATAATTTAAGTTACGTCATTTCATATAAAATATTATTCATTATTTATGAAATCTATATTGGAGTATTTCAAAAACAATGTTAACAAAGATTAGAATTTTCTGGAATAAAAACGTATTTTATCGAACAAAGTACTTTTAATCATTTCTAGAAACAACTGTTATAAAAGCTCATCCTTATTCCGAATTAGCAAAGAAAGTGCATCACCCATATAAATATATCTTTGCTTTGTTTTTTTTTTTTTTTTTTTTTGCTTCGAAATCGAGTTGCAATAAGCACAATCTTTTACAACATTTCTTTCCGCGTCACTCACTGAATATTATTCATTAAGATCAAAGGTCACAGCGGATGTCTAACTTTTTTCATTAAAGATTATCTAATACTGCGATCGTCGGTAGAAAAATTATCCAATTTCATAAATCTATTATGCACTAATAATCATTGTAAAGGTGACAATTAAGATAAATTTCATTACTGATCAGTAAAGATGGAAAAGAAAATAATCACAATCAAATAAAACTATAAATATCAACATGACGCATACGATTATATATTTTCAGAACAGGAATCGGTTCCAAAAAGAGCTATTTGAAAACCGACAGACCTAAGGCTAAACAAACAAACTTTAGATTGACCCATACCAATGACATGAGAATTAAAACAGGACGATGGAATAATGCACATCAATGACATATATATACGACTTAACATAGATCGTTGGAATGACACATACCAATGTCATAAGACTTCGCATAAAAAGTTGGAATGACACACACCAATGACATAACACTTTAAGTTAAAATAAAACGTTAGAATAACACATACGTATTAACATAGAACGTTGGAATGACCTTCACCAATGACATATGACTTAACATAGAATGACACACACAAATTGGCATAAGTTTTCACATGGAAAGTTGGAATGACGCACGTCAATGAAATAAGTTTTAAGAGGTAACATTGGAATAAACTTCAACAAGGACTTAAATTTTAACATGGAACGTTTGAATTACCTTCACAAATGACATAAGTTTTAACATAGAACGTTGGAATGACCTTCACTAATGACAAAAGTTTTAACATGGAACGTTGGAATGACTTTCACCAATGACATACGTATTAACATGGAACGTTCGACTGACCTTCACTAATGACGTAAGTTTTAACATGGAACGTTTGAATGACCCTCACTAATGACAAAATGTTTAACATGGAACGTTGGAATGAATTTCACCAATGACATAACGTATTAACATGGAACGTTCGAATGACCTTCACCAATAACGTAAGTTTTATCATGGAAAGTTTGAATGACTTTCACTAATGACATACGTATTAACATGGGACGTTGGAATGACCTTCACTAAATGACATAAATTTTAACATGGAACATTTTAATGACCTTCACTAATGATACAAGTTTAAACATAAACGTTGGAATGACCTTCATCAATGACATAAGTTTTAACATGGAACGTGTGAATGACCTGCGCTAATGATATAGGTTTAAGCATGGAACGTTGGAATTACATAAGACTTTTTAAACATAGAACGTCGTAATGACACACACCAATTACATAAGACTTAACATACAACGTTGAAATAATGTACACCAATTACACAAGACTTATCATAGAACGTTGAAATGATGTACACCAATTACACAAGACTTATCATAGAACGTTGAAATGACACACACCAATTACATAAGACTTATCATAGAACGTTGAAATGATGTACACCAATTACACAAGACTTATCATAGAACGTTGAAATGATGTACACCAATTACACAAGACTTATCATAGAACGTTGAAATGACACACACCAATTACACAAGACTTATCATAGAACGTTGAAATGACACACACCAATTACATAAGACTTATCATAGAACGTTGAAATGATGTACACCAATTACACAAGACATATTACGACGTTCTATGTTTAAAAAGTCTTATGTAATTCCAACGTTCCATGCTTAAACCTATATCATTAGCGCAGGTCATTCACACGTTCCATGTTAAAACTTATGTCATAGAACGTTGAAATGATGTACACCAATTACACAAGACTTATCATAGAACGTTGAAATGACACACACCAATTACACAAGACTTATCATAGAACGTTGAAATGATGTACACCAATTACACAAGACTTATCATAGAACGTTGAAATGACACACACCAATTACACAAGACTTAGAAATAGAACGTTGGAATGACACATACACCAATTACACAAGACTTAACATACAACGTTGAAATGATGTACACTAATTACACAAGACTTAACAAACAACGTTGGAATGACGCATCTCAATGACATAAGACTTAACAAAGAATTATGAATCTTTAGTTCATTTTTTTTTTTGTTTTACCATTTTACATATGTTTGTCATTTCGATCACAGAATTACGCGACTTCTTAATCAAATTTGAAAAAAAATATCTGCTACGAATAGGTTAAAAATCAGTGATGAGCTGTCAAAACCAATAATCAGGCATGTTTTTGTTTAGACAGCTATAATTGTGTTATATTTTCATATTATCTAATTTTGTATCGTATCTTTCTGATCTACGATAATAGTCAATCGAGAATATCGATAACCCAATTTCACACGTTTATAATTTACTTAATCTTTGTTGATTCAGTATTCTTTCTTTCATAATTCAGTTAAAGTGTTGATAACACCAGCCAATGCATTAACTTCCGGTAGTATTAATACAAGATCGCCAATACTTTATAATGTTAAATTACAGTATAAAGTCTAGACTTCATTCGTTTAAAGAGTCATCAGTTATATATTTGATTTATTTCATACTTTAATCGATTGAAAATAATACCAAAAAATATAAAATAATTTGTAACGATAAATTTGATCAAATATTATGAATTTAGAAATAGTCTTATGTGATCTTACTCATATTGTGTTGGTTTTGGGTATTAAAAAACTCAAGTTTATACAAATGCTTTTGAAGTTTTATATACTTTATATATATTTTTTTAGTCGATCAACGCACCTTCATTCAAATAAATGTATTATCTAATTTGATACCACTACAATCTAATTAACGCACTCACATACTATTAATTATAACATACGCCTCTTCACATGTGCCAATGTTTCTCTTCCTACAAAGGTTTTCCTTGTCTTCAGGGACATTTCACAAAAAGATTACTTTGTTTGCGGAAGTCAATAACTCTGTGATGTTTATTGTTTCTCAGCTTGTTTAATAAATTTAAATTGTAATTGAATATTTTGAATAGAGATATCAGTTAAAGATGTATACATGTACCATATTAAAAACTGAGGTGGTTTTTTTAAACATCGTTTAGATATGACAAGGCTATGATATATCTATGGACTTATTTAATAATTTAAGATGTTCATCGACAGGAATTCCGAATGTTTTGCTATATCGTGATGGAATAAATTTATGAAGTTTAAGCTAATAAAGACGTATTCACATATCTCAAACGGTAAACATTCAAGTTCCTGCTTTATTTGGACATCAAAGTAAAATCATGTTGAAATGCTGTGCCTTTTTTTAAGTGTTTTAATAAGAATAGGATAAACCATCTAGTATAATTCACTCCTTAGACTAAAATGACATAAAAGTAACTAAATCGTGCAAATTATTAATAAGATTTTATTCTAATTAATTAGATATTATTGGTCGAATTAATGAAATTGCGTCGTATATTTGAAATGACATTAAGTTGTACTTTCGATTGGTGCAGATGTCTTTAACGAGTCACGCCTCGTGTAATTTACAATGACGTACGGTCTTGACTTTTTGTTGAAAAATTTGTCCTTTTGGAATATGTACAATACATCATTCGTAAGTATATGTGCGGAGGTGGAAACGACCAGTTTGTAAATTGTCATCGAATACACTTTGGCTTCATATATCTCCGCCTTCGTTGTCTCCTAGCTATTTCAATATGTATTTCTGTGGGAAACAATTGCTTTATAAAATTAACCCAGTACGTTGGAGTTGATCCAATTGACATTTTGAATCTAGGAAATCGTATGTTCATTTACTAAATAGTTCAATTACTGCGAATACCATTTGGTCAAAACGTTCGTTTTTTGTTTTTTTGTTATTTTTTTGTATTTAGTTTCCGAATTAATAAGTCGAGTCAATTCCCGTCGATTTGTAAATTGTGTTCTTATGTTGTGCTTTTACAACCGTGCCCAAGGTTAGATGAGCTCTTCATCCAGCCTGTGGCCTTTTTATAGATTGATATACATTGTATTAGTCTTGTTCTTTGCTGAAAAGCGTATACTAAGGTGGCATGTGGATATGCACAACTTGACACGTTTGGTCTTTGG
Source organism: Mytilus edulis (assembly GCF_963676685.1). NCBI lineage: Eukaryota > Metazoa > Mollusca > Bivalvia > Mytilida > Mytilidae > Mytilus > Mytilus edulis. The sequence goes on along the minus strand of NC_092353.1, from coordinate 41,055,582 downwards.
TGGATGTGTGGCTGTATATTTGATAATCATACCACTTCTTATGTGATATGTCAAATTGACAGTGGTCACGTAGTCTCACTTGTTGGAAGTTTTCAAAATACTTATACTTTTTATTTATGTTCGATACTGAACACAGATGACAGCCAGTTATTAACATTTAAACTACAGACAGACACAAACAAACATTCTTTAAATGTCAAAATGTTTAAAATTGCTTTAGTCAATTACCAATTAGCTGACCGAAATTGGTTTAGCCGGAAAAAAATGATAGTTCGACGGAGATGAGGTACTTTATTTTGATGAATTAAGTCAAATAATATTTTCTGGTATATTGTTTAAAGCCATTCTATTGACTGCTCAATTGTTATGTGTTTATTTATGGGATGACGTTGGCTATTTTAGTCTCTAGTTTTGCATATCTATATCCTGTTTGTCTTATCGTTGGATGTAGACATCTTTATAGGGAATTAGATAGGCACTATAAGCATATTGGTTTTTTGATAAAAGTGATATTTACAGTGCGAACTATATAACGTACATAACAACTATATAATTTGTAAACAAAGTATCTGAACTGATGTCGGACTGAAATAACATTTACGGTACTATTGTTATTGCTCTAGATGCGCACTTCGACTATTATATCTCATCGGTGATGCTCGTGGACAAAGTATTCGAAAGTACAAAGCATAACACTAAAGAGCTAATAAAACCAAAATAGACGAAAAAGTAAACCCAATACTGGACACGAAATCAGTGCTAACCAACCGTACGCATATCTTACTCCCAGCCCCTTAAATAGTACTTGGAAATCAACACAACCTGAAAAGACTGATGAGTATTTAATAGGGTTTTTTTAAACATAAAATTTTGAGCGAAAAGATAATTTTCGTTATCGAATAGAAAAACCATGAATAATTTTTCAGCAGACTACGTCACTCGAGGTTTTTATTACGATAACATTTTCATTCCAGAATGAGAAATGATGCAGCCCGCTAGATCACTGGTTGCAATTATAAATTAGCTAGTCAAACTTGTTTTACTTTTACCACTTGGTTTTTTTAGGCAAGATTGGTTTTTATTGTCCTTATGAGAATAAATACTTTTAAAAGACCCTATAACAAACCGATTGAATTAGAAAGTCAAATTATATTGTTTCTTGGTCTATTTGCATAATTCCGTTTTGACATGTTTCGGTAGATTGAGATGGTCCTCATAATTCTGCATTAAAATACTCTGATTCTCACTTTATCCGGCTTCACATGACAGTTAATGCATTGTACACCGCTAATCGACAGTTCATTTAGTTCTGATCATTTATCGAAGTGTAATTTTATTTGGCCTATAGTAGAATATTTGTATTAAAAAGGCTATATAACGATATATAATTATGACCGAAATGTACGTCATATTTTGATTCTTGTGGATACTCAATTAAAATTTGACATCTACAAATATGTAAAGTGTTCAATTGTACCCGCAGTTATTCTTAATCTTTAATAAATTGTGGAAATAAGTTATATAATTTGGAAAATCAAAGCATAATATGAACTGAAGACTCTTAAAGTGTAATTAAAATTTTACTATTTGAGAGTGCTTAAATTATGAGTGTTTCAATTAATATTCTACTCCATCCCTCCACTCTTTGTATTATCAGTAATAACCCCTCATCACCCTCCTTATAAGCGTCAAACTCATTGTCCATGAATGATTTAAACTATCTGGACAAATCAGCTTTAAACATGTTGTTCCAGACAGTATTAATAATTAGCTTCGGTTGATAAAAAATTGATATCAAACAATCAGAAAATCTTACAAGCGAATATAAAGTTATCTTTTTTTCCAATTCACTGGAAATAATAAAACAGTATCTAATATCACAGAACATGTGATTTTACATTGAAGAGCTAATTTCATTCATAAAGTTTCATATGTATCACAAATAAAAGTGTACTTAAAGATGGATTTTAGCGAATTGACTGAACTTTGTGGATAATTCAAAAGCAAGTTCTTAGTTTAGCGCCGGTTGTTTAATGTATGGATCTCAGCTACGAGTTTCCAGTTTGGTGCATATTGTTATAAACATAACATTTGGTATGATTGCCAAAGAGAAAACTCTCCGCCAGAGAACAAATGATAGAAGATTAGCAACCATAGGTCACCGTACAACCTTCAACTATGAGTTTTCATTCCCAAGAGTTTTTTCCCTTGGCCGAAACGATTATATTGGGGGGAGGGGGTGTACAATTCCGCATATGGACTAAACAGACAAATGGACAATAACAAAATATCAGTCGAAAAAGGGCCAAACGAAACACAACCGAAGATAAAGGACTGTATAAAACACTGCACAGAAAACTTTAGATTTAGCAAAACGAACCTTACCAATAACAGGGGTTGATCGCAAGTAAAACTTGTATGAAGTACTAATAATTCCCAGTATTTAAATGTCTAAACCTGTGATCATCCCCTGTTATCATCGAGTACCCCGCTTTTTGGTTTAACTCTACTGCTCAATGTCTACGATTTATAATATTTTCTTATAATCACAATTTCCATTATGTCGCGAATTCCTCAATGTTGCGTTAAAATTGTATTGGTTGTGTCACATCTAACACTCCTTTCATCAACAGAATGTTAATATCAAAATGTCTCAATAAAAGCATTAACCATTCTTTTTTCTGTTTGTTTTTATGCTTGTTAAATATTTATTTCTGCTTAATCCAACTGACACAAAATTAAATGTCACCAAAGTCACGCTTAAGTAGATGACAAATAATGACTTGCCTGAACGATGTTTTAATTATTAATGCAAAAAGAATTCGTTTGAAGTAACAGTAAAAAGTGCATAACCTTCTCAATTAATCATTTGAAAGAAGAATGGTACGCATATATACCAAATTACGCCAAATAAGTTTCAAGTACCAGGGGCGGATCCAGCCATTTTAAAAAGGGGGGGTTCATAACCCAGACCGGACCCCCCCCCCCCCTCTGGATCCGCGCCTGAGTACGTCATTTCACAATTCAAACGAAACCAATGGACTATGCCGCTAATATCACTAATCGTTGGTTTAAAAAAAAACGGCTATATATTGTTTGAATGTGTCTGCATTACGACATGTTATAACATCAGAACACGCTCACGTGTTGACCATGCAGAGTTCTGGGTTGCGTTCACGCAGATTTATGACTATTAAACGTGCAACTATAGCCTAGCTGCTGCATAGATTTTGATGACAACTAGGATAGCTACTCGTTCATTAGACGAATTTACGTAGCCCTTCGTAGCCGCCACGATATTGAACGCAACCCTGGCAAGTGTTACGATTCTTTTTAACAAGAGCTATTTTAAAAATACAAGCTTCTGATTGAGTCAGATGTATAGACATCCGAGTCAAGTCATTAATTTGAGCAATAGCTATTTCAATACGTAAACATTGGATGAAAAGATCTTGATGAACTATGACACGAACAGAAAAGTTGCAAGAAATTTTTTTTAATAAAGATACATTGGTGAAGAAAAATAATGTGTTCATAAGTTTCAAGATATAAAGTTTGATAGTGTAGCAGAATCGATTTGTTTCAAGTTAGGGGAGGGTACGCGCCTTCAAACGAGATAAACCCCTCCACCTCCACACACACACAAATTCTATATGTGCCTGTCCCAAGTCAGGAGCCTGTAATTCAGTGGTTGTTGTTTTTGTTGCTGTGTAACATGATATTTTTTTCGTTCATTATTTTATACATAAATCAGTGAGTTGTTTTACATCTGTCATTTCACTGCCTGTTATGGCTGACTATGCAGTATGAACTTTGCTCATCAGTGTTGAAGACTGTACGGTTTTCCTATAGTTGTTAATTTTCATATCATTTTGTTTCTTCATGAGAGTTCTCTAATTGGCAGTCATACCACATTTTCTTATTGTTAAAAGTAGTGCATGAAAGAAATACTAGGTCTTCTTATTTGTTGTTGCTATATTAAACAGAATCAGATATGCATTTTCCGTCAACACACTTGGAATCAATATTAAACTTAAACCACATTTAAAGCATTTGAACGGATTTAGAATGGTCCTCTGGCAAATGAATTAAACGAGATATATTTTGCAATTTGAAAATTTAATAGGTTGTAAACGGGAAAAAAAGTCGTTCATTTCTTATCTGAAGTTTGAAGGTTTCGACATTTTCCATTGCCGATTTTATTCGTATCTTTTGAAATAAATTTTTGAACAAATCTGATGTTGTGATTTATGCTTAGTCAAACCGAAAAATATAATTGCAGGCTTTATTGTTTACTCGTAAAATACTTCTAAAATGTTTAAATATCATTTTATTTGACAACTGTTATTCTAACTGGACTTGTTTTATAATCTTTTAAATCATAAACTTGTTTGAATAACATTTATATAAACATAAATGTCAACAATATGCATTCAATTTGTCTGTATAAGAGTGCTCAAATTATCGTAAAATTTACCGATTACCACTCAAATACAAATTAAATATTAAAGATTTATATTCTATTCAAAGCTACTTCAAACTAATACTTAGAAGAGATTTACGTAAATGATAAAAGGAAAAATTGATAAATTTGGATATCAAAGAAAAATTGGAACATTAGAAGATAATGAGGGCAAACCCGACCTTGTTGTTAAAGAAACAAATTATTGATTTAAAGCTGCAACATGCTGCAGTTATTTTATCTTCAGATATAATATTAAACATTTCTTAGATTTAAAATTTTGACAGTATAAATGGTCGTTAAGAATATAAAATGCACGATTAAAGTTGAAAGATAATGTTTTTTTCTGTATAAACATTTTAAAGTGCACAAAAACTTTGCATCTTGAATTATCAAATATGCGTATAAATTTCTTACAAGTATCTTATTTTCTACATTGAAAAGTTATGAAGAGTTCGCATAACTAATGTCTCTACTTTAATAAAGAAAAGAGAATGGTATGGGAGATGGAGTCATGTTCAAATTCCGATTACAATTATTACATGCATATCAGGCATTGCCAATAAAATGCACATATCGATATGATGTGAATATGAATATGAATCCTGCTTTGCACTAGGTCGATATTCGACGTGCTAGTCCACAAGTCAAGAAGGAATGTACCGAGCCCGAACATCTTATTCTAACCTTTGCCGACCAATACATTATTTTTGTTACTGCTGAATGAGGCATGTTTATCAGAGAAACAAAAAGTACAAATGGTCAATAATTTGGTTTGACCTGGTCTGAAATCTAGTTCCAGAGATCAAAAAGTCAAGGCGATAATCATATTTAGAGATCAACACACTTTGTTGACGAATAAACCTAATAACTATATACAAAACGGACCAAACGTAGACTACGGAACAACTGAATATTGGATGGACAAACACATTTTAACTTTTTTTCTTTCAAATATCACCATCAATTGCAGTGACTTTTGAAAAATACAAGTGATACTATCTAACAAGCGATTAGGTGAATGAAACGAAATTTATGTTTGAATTAAAAGGTGTTATTTTGAAAAATGCAATAATAATTGATTTTTTAATAGAATTTTTAATGATTTCAAACATACTCTTTTTAATTGTATACTAATGAAACTATTAGCAAATGCATGACAATGTTAATTTTGGAATGTGTCAGTATTTTGTTGTAGCTTATATCGTTCATTAGAGCTACATAAAACTGGTACAATGTTGCGTAAAGAATCACATTGAATCCAGTCGAATGGATGGATAATTCGCACATTATCGGAAATGACAGACGGTATATTGTCCCTCGCGAGACTCTGAAGTCTGGGAAAACATGCTTGTGCAAAAATGGTTTAAATGAATATTTAAAAAGGCTGCATTTATAAATTTCTTATACGTAAGAATGGATCACAGTTAATGAACAAAGTTAATATAATCGCTTGATAAGCTTTGCTCTGTGAAATTATTAACGCCATCGATAGTTTTGTGTTAATAAAAGATTGTAACCTTAAGAGGTCCCCATAGACCTCAAGTTTAACATTGTCTGTATTAGTTTCTACTGTGTGTACTTCCTATTGGAATAAATATATGCCTAGTAAGTTGCTAAATAAGACCTTTCTCGACATTTAATTAGTTGTAATGATTGTGGACGTATAAAATGGAATAGTCACAATCAACATAGCACCAAAATCTGATAGTTTTGAGTTATAACTATAATTTTTGTCATTATGTTGGTTAAACATTTTTGGAATTATTATATATTGTGTTTTTGGTATATTTCCATCTTTAATATTTTAACACATGCAAATGAAATAGATACCCAAAAGTGACCTTAAAATGGAATGTTATTTTGACATCAACGCATTCTTATCCGAGCTGAAATTTGTCAGATATTCCCGACACTCATGACAGTAAGTTCAGTTTTAGAAAGACACATGTGTGGATAGTTAAAAAATAGACTTTAGTTAATCTAAATCTGAGATGTACTAATTTCTTCTCGTTCAAACTTTTCATTGGATTTAGCGTTTCTTTACATATGTCCGGTTTTGTTCATTATATCTTATCGCGTATATTCAAATATTCACACAACCTTGGCTTTGTGAGCGTTTTCATATAGTGGCTAAATGAGTAATACAATGTCATCGATGGTTTTCAAGGGTCTTCTCTTACTTTAGGTTCCCTGATGTTACTGAAAAAGGTACTCTTATAGTTAAGGTACGGTTGGGTTTGTTCTAGGTTAGGTTTAGGTTGTGGTTAGAGCTAGTTTATTATAGCGCTATATGTGTTTAATTAAGATCTTCTCAAGTCAAATAAGGCCATTCCAAGGACTTAAAATTAGCAAATACACATGTAGTAGCAAATCCGGAAATTTTGTAACAGTTTCATTACATGATACGACAGAAAGTATCTTGTGATAAATGGATTTATTCACTTTGCCGCAAAAATTGTAAAAGTAACAAAACTTTTGATGAGTATAATAGTAAAACCTATTCTTAACACGATACTATTAATACATTGACTGTGTCAGTGTGTGGTACAATGTGTAGTATAAGAAAAGTACATTCTACTTCAGGAAGAAAGATTTCTGAAATATTTTCTTCAAAAGACTATTGACCACACGAAACATTTATTTAGTTGTTGATTTTTGTTATGAAACTGAAAAATAATGTACGGATTTTCTTTTACAAAATTAATGGCCTCCACAATAAAGAGAAATTTCTTTATATCTAGTAGTAACATTAATTTCAATCGACATTATCTAATCCCCCGTGTTGTTAATGTTGTATTTATGAGAAAGGGAGAACTGCGATCTGAATCTTGTATAACTTTCAGGAGTAGAGAAAAGAAATAGTGTGTCATGTTTGTATTCTAAACATTCTCCTTTTTTAATTTATGTATATCAATAACAGTTGTGACCTACATGTACTGACTATAAGTTAACTGGTCGTTTGTACTTTCCTTTGTGCCATCTCAATTCGTTTCAATTCGTTGTTGTTGTTATTCTATAAAGTTTTGAGAATGATTTTGTTAGAAATTGTTTTATATTTGTAATCCTTAAACCAAAAAATGTGTGAAGTCAAAATATTTAACCAATGATGAATAATGGTTTACGAGCTTAAGGGTAGGTTTGGACACAAAAGTGTAAATATTTACAACTATTATTAAAAGTAACAAAGGGACGAAGAAAAAGATTAAATTATTGTTTCATCGTAAAATACAATTTATATAGATTAAGGCCATATCAAACATGTCAAAGTGCAATTTATTGTCATCTGAAGCACATACATATAAATAAAAGTGTACAAAAAAGGTAGTTGGATCTTTTGATTAGAGTGAGTTCAAGAGAAGAAAAATTAGATAACGTTCAATATTACTTACCCACAGTGATTTCTTTAGGAAGACAATTAACACACCTCAATGTCAACCAGATCAGGAAAACACATAAAATATTCCTCTCAGGTGATATCATAATGAATTAGGGGTAGCATACTCCCCAATGCTTACTTGAAATATCCTCATACAGTCAAATATATAATACACTTTTTGAAACTGAAAAATGCCACATACTACCACAAACTCTAATCATTGTTTGTCATTCGATACCTCCTCCTATTATAACACGTGTTTTGTTAAGGTACTTTGAATATTATTATTTAACTGGTTGCTATTTTATTCCACTGTAAAGTTTTGTTGACTCAGGTTCATTTCTCCAATATATTAGATCAATTAAATTCGATTTGTTAACTTATCAAGTAATGCAGAATCCCAGAACATTATATTTCCGAGCACGTGGCAACAAAAAATGTAAAATAACGCCTTTGATCGTTACCTATGCGTTATCTGAAACGATACACTCCACATGGGAATTCCAGTAGAGCATCATACATCCCAAAACGTGATGCAGACAATGACAAAATTGAATTAACTAAAACTTTGACAATTAGCTGCCAAAAACTGCGACATTCACCATTGGGAATATCTGAATTGAAGTTATAGGATAGTTATCCTTTAATTTCTCCAGATCGAACTGAAATCACACAAGCGATTAAAGATCTTACTAGTCCAATTTGTTGCACATATTAATATTTTTATCGTATCTAAATATTCAATCAATTGATCGAATTTCAATGTACAATTATATATGTCAACATATGAAATTATAGAGTAGAGAAAATCGTATTTAGACGTATATAAGAGGGGGACACCCACTCTCCATTTACCGATTTAAGAATTCTATTGTACAAATCATTTTCCCATCATTTCTTTACATGACTGGTTCCACCAATAGTAAAGTTAGTGTAGACAAAGAGTTTAATTGATCCTGATGTATACCAGAACTACACATGAGAACGTTTTATATACTTCTTGAATAAAATCAAACTAGAATGTCAATATCAAAAAGAAACTGGCTAATATTTCTCCAAACTCTTTTAACATGCTTCTTTCATCTTCGTGATCCAGGCTTTATTATTAATTCGAATACACGCGATTAAGCCAGCAACTAAATCCGATGATAATTGTTTCTATACGTTTTATTAGTCGTACAGTAACTCTCTTTGATGTCAGGAAATTATTAAATATAACATGAATTATCACAATTACTATTTTTGTTTCCTTTTTTTAAATAATGATAATTCAACGCGGATTGCAATATCGTTTGACATTAATACAGAGAAACTATTAGGCGAGTTTTCTGAATTCCTTCTTACAAAATCTTCATGGAATTTTTTTCCCACTAATTGGTAATACAGGCGGTGCACAGACAATAAAGTATTTCAAGCTTGTAAAAACTATGGTGAATATCAAATGGTAAAAGTCAATTTGTAAATTGGCTTTGCAATGCGTTATCACTGGTAACAATATCGTAACACATATTCGCTGTCAGTTTTAATAAGTGATTTTAAATTTATTTATCTAACAACATCTATATTATGTTTAATTTTATTTACGTATCAAATGCGTTATCAGTGGTAATAATATCGTAACAAATATTCGCCGTCATTTTTGATAAGTGATTTGAAATTTATTTATTTATCAACATAATACTATTTTTTTTTATTATGTATGTACCATTCATTTTTATACAACATGAAACAATTAAGAATTGCATATGTATTAGCAAGAAAGATGATCTAAAATTTTGACATTTCGTCTGGCAAAAAAAAATGAACAAAAATTTTACAGCAGATGAAATGCGGTCAATTAATTAATTGAATTAACATATAACATACATTAAGGAAAAACAATAGCGCTCATCCTTGTGTGCGTTTCATAATGATTTTCCCGCAAGCATGTAAAATAAGCCGTATTTGATTTTCGCTAATGTATATTCAAACGCGAAGCGGCAGTAAATTACATTTATGTGATTAACCTTGCGTATGATTTTTACAAAAACCAACAGATATTTGGTTTCAAAGAGGGCTGTATCATTTTACCAGAGGTACATTGTTGACGGTCTAGTCGGTTACCAGATACTCGTATCTATACGCGAGATCAGGAGATTGTGGTGAGATTATAACGAGATCTTGATGACATTTGCATAGGACGGAATTGGATGTCATTTTGATAAGGTCTTAATTAACTATAATTATGAACTAAATTATTTTAAGGTATTGGGTGTAAGAATTTGGTATTTATTGAAAACATTATTTTTGAATACAGTGTCGACCCCTATCAATGGTTACAAATGCAAAAATAATTAAGATGATGTATGATCATACGAAGCCAAAGTACGTCATTGCATCATCTGAAATGTAACAAAAACCTGCAAACTAACATGCACGATTACAAATTAATTCACAATTAAAAATTGAGTGATTCTCGTTTTACTTTCACAGGGTTGTAAAAAGGTGACTAAAGCACATTTTATGTACGCATGTAAACACTTTAACAACCCTTTAATGATACAAAAATATGCATTCTATCCCAATCGATTAACATCACGGTTGTTCGTTGGTTATGTTTTTTTTTAAATAATATTCCTACGTATTGTTGTTACATAGTTATGGCGAGCACGTGCAGTCCTGAATATTTCAAAACATCACAATACACTATGGGACGAGAACATTGATTTCATGCAAGTCTTTCAATAATGTGATCAGTTCATTTGAAATAGATTTGAAATGTGTAAAGTAAAATTGTGACAAAGTCATTTCATGATGTAATAATTAAAACTATATATGCAAGGTCTAACAATGTTCGCTACGTATAGCAGAAGTTTTCTTATTTTGCTTATAAAATCTCTGGTATAATATTACGGTTATGATTTCACACAAGGTTTTGGGTTGAGTTTAAAGGGGCACTAGCTGTCAAATTCATGGTCACCGATTTGACTCAAAATCTCATATTTGATTTATAACAATGTAAAACATTTATCCAAACTATCAAAAGTCTAAAATAAACAGTTTACAGAGCATGGGGTAGATAATAAATAGGTTCGTTTCGTGTGTATTTTAGTCCAGACGCCATCTAATTAACTATCGATTTGACCTCAGATGACCATATAAGCGATGTAAACATAAATAAAGATATGAATAGATTAAACCAACACGTGCAATTGGATTTTTATAGGTCTGTTTGATTTGATTTTATAGATTAAAAATAGATGTTTCTCATTGCTTTTAACCGTATAAGAATAATTGTATGTGCATCGAATTAGTAATCAAATGATTTACCGTAGTTTCACTTTCATTGTTGACATTTTTTTTCTTTAAATAACCAGTACACGTACAATGCACGCGTTGTCAATCTCTAGCTAGGGGTTAAATTGAGGTCGACTCATTCACTTGCAAGTGAATAACTAATTATCAATGTTTCTTAGCGTAATTTGACAAAATTGAACCTTTTTGGCTGCAAAAAGCGAATTGTTATTTCACTATCAATTTCACTTTCATTATTGATTGAACAAAAAAAAATCAAACTTCAGATTTTTTATATATCTCGTAGCTATTGCCCCTTTAACACAAAAAACAACTCACGGCTAAGATTAATCGTAAGTCATTAACAGTTCTGTATACTTACAATCAATCTAAGTCGTAAGTCTTCTTGTAAAACCGACTCCTTTAAAGAAATGACGGGTTTTTTAATGAAAACAAAAAAACAGATTCATCTAAAATAGATATAGATATCCACATATTATGTAACAATACTGAATTGAAGATGTTGATATTGAGGCATATAATGTTACATTGTTATACCGGGTACGTTGTGAGCTCTTCAACGTTCTGTTATAGTTCAACCTTTTCTAGCACGTTTATTAAAGGTTGTGTAAAACTGTTTGTTCCTTTTACTCTCAGATGTGTTTACTTTAGAATTGTACACAGAATGGGGACGAATCTAAATGATTTGAAGTAAGAACATTTAAATTCAAGGTGTAATACTACTATTGATTTTCCCTTATTAGTCTTTGTTAAATTTGCACTTTTCAAAACATTGTGTAGAAATTATCTTTGTTTGAAATACATAAATACTCGACCTGAGTAAAGTTCTATCTTGTCCAGTACAATAGACAAAATTTCACATAACATTGTTTGAATATAAGAAAATAACCATCACTGGTAGTTAACCCATCATATTTTCACACTTTTTGTACCCTTGTACAACCATTAGAAACCATCATCATCATCTTCTTCAATATTGGTCTCGAGTCGTAGACTACTGTAAATATTAACCAGGCGTAGGTCTGAGAAACCACTCTCCACACCGGTTTAGAGAAAATAAAAATTGGTATTTACAGTTAAAAATTTCTACATCAAATGGTGGTTTGTGTGGTTGTTCTCAGGGCAACCGCTGCTTGGAGTTATCCAGAATGGCTGAGTTGGTCACCGTTGTTGGCAGCTGGTTCCAATTCTGGATAGTGCGTGAAAAGAAGGATTGTTTGTACACTTCTGTTCTAGTGTAGATCTGTCTCAGTTAGTGTGCACCTCTAGTTTTGTTGTCTTTTTTGTTGATGATGCTATCGGTTTCTGGTTTGGAAATCATGCCATTGATGGTCTTGTTCATGATCAACAGGCGATTGTCTTTACGTCGGTCTTGTAGCGATTCCCAGTTAAAAAGCCGCATCATGTTGGTGACACATCCACGTTTTTTTTTTTTTTTTATATATATATCTCTGTTGTTATTACAGACATAACGGGCTCCCCTTCTTTGTACTTTGTCGAGGCGGTTTATCTTTTCTATTTTGTATCGGTTCCATACTGTAAATGCTTACTCAAATGTTGATCGGACCTTGCATCTGTATGTTGTTTCTCTGACTTTTCTGTTACATTCTATGAAGTTGCGCGCAAGAATCATAGAGTTCTTGAGGCTTTGGCTGCAGTTATCTCTGCGTGCTTTTTCAAGTTAAGTCTTCGCTGAGAGTTACGCCAAAATATTTTCTGATGTCCACAATTTCGAGTTGGTGTCCATGAAGGTGGTAATGTGTCCCAAAGATGTTTTTTCTCGATTGGTGCCAACTCTGATGACGGTGCATTTAGTAGGGTGAAAGCTCATCGGCCATACATGTTCCCATTGCTATGTCTTGTTGGAGGTTACTCTCATCTGCTTGACTCCTGATGTGCTTGTTTAACAAACTGTCATCAGCAAAAAGGTGAACTGCAGAAGATAATACAGTTACAGAACCATGTAAGCTAAAGTTTCCAATAGAAACACAAAATAAAAAATAATAATGATGCTTTGATTTTTGACCCAGATTGTTTTTTTACTGCAATGGAATGTAGAATTAATTTCCGACAACTGTCAAATTCAGAGGAATATTTTTTTGACTCTTTTTCGTATGTAACCGGATGTGACGTGCAGCCGGATGTGACGTGCAGCTGGATGTGACGTACTACGATTTGGTCGTAAAACACCTCAATAATAAGGGTGAATGCTGTTGTTTACTTGCGTCCATCATTTCATTATCGTTCCTGTATAAAAGCTAGTGTTCTTCTATTTAGATATCATAAGATGCTAAGTCATACAACGGATCACTCCAGACAGTCCAATGAATGTTTAATTCAATAAATTCTAGACACCAGTGCAATAGATGCACAAAATATTGTGTAACAATAGGTCTGGTTTATATCAAAACCAAAGGATACAGATAAGGATGCTTTTAATTAATTCACAAAGTGCATTTTATTGTATTCTGGGCAGACCGTTTGAAGTTTTATTCAGGGTCACTATTGTATCACAAATGATGACCAACATTGCAATTGGTTTGATTTTTATTATTTGTTCTTGATATTTTGTACTGATTTTCTATGATTTGTCTGAATGTACGTCTCTGCAAAGAATCTTGCGTCCTGTAGTAATACTATTTTAGGAAAATATTGTTTATATCTATCTTATTCCTCTTGTCAATTATTTCGACGATATCGATCTTATGCGAAAAAAGTGTAAATTAACAAACAGACCTTTCTTCATAGAAATCCAAGGAAAATTCAAAATAGAATGTCAAATATCAAATGACAAAATCAAAAGCTCAAAAACATCAAACAAAGAGAAAACAACTGTCATATTCTAGACCTGGAAAAGGCATGAAATATCATTAATTGTCCAATTGTTCAGATTTGAGTTCTCATTTCGTAACACTACTGTATGTAATTTGATAAAACAACAACTGTGTACACAAAATTTATGTGCAATCCGTGATGGCAGTAAAATAGTGAGATATTTTCGTGATTCCTTTCTGAAATGTATTGATAAAGGAGTAGGTCCGGTAAGGACCGATTTTGGCCTCAAATTTCAGGTTCATCTGACGAAAGATTTTAAAAACTTTTGAAACACTTAAGTGTCTATTTTATTTGAATTAATTAGTTTATGTGAAAGATTTTAACAGATTTAGTAATTAAAAACGATCCGATTCAAGCTCAAATATGAAAATTCTACCTAATATGCCGGAAAATGTCACTTTTCAGATGGTTTTTGGTAAAAATGAAAGTGGCCGCATCCGTGTTCATCCAACCTTTATATATGTTATGTATTATCATAAAATACAACTTACATTTTAATATTAAGGATGAGCACGAATGCGGCCACTTTCGTTTTACACGAAAACCGTCTAAAATTTAACTAAAATGCTAGAATTATGAGGATTTCAGTAATTTAGCATAACTTAATGGTGCTAGTACTGGATATATGTGCATTGTATTGTCAAAAACAGCCCATATTTATGTAGCAGAAGCATTCTACTGTCCAATAAATAACTAAAGGTTTACATTTTAACAATTTTGTAAAACTGTTATATTTTGGGGCCAAAAAAGGGTCTTACTGAACCTACTCCTTTATTTGTGCTGAGAAAGAAGACAGTCTGCCCCATATCTTGAATCTCGATATTGACATATATGGACAACCTTAAACTAGAATGTAACATGCAGACGTTATGAATTCAACATTCCAATTGTCAACTTCCCCTTTTCTAGCAGCAACAAACCCTTGTCACCATCGTATGGTGTTAACATATCCTATACTTAACTGCTAATGCTCGCGTGTGTTCGTGCCATAAGGACTACATAAAAACTAATCCAACATGGTTATGAGGAAGTATGTCTGAAATCGACAGACATTACGAATTGGTTGATACCTACGAAATATCAGTGTCTCAACGTCAGGTTTTTAAGGGTATTCATATGATCTGTAATTTAACGATTGAGTCCTACTCCTTGCTGCAACATTTTTACTGAATGAGAATTTTTACGGTGGGTAATATATGAATAGCAGGAGGAGCTTGCCCTGTCGACGCACCCTCTCTCATTTTTCTGTTTCTTTTTTTAATAAATGCAATGTCCGCAGTGTTTGTTTATTATCTTGATATAATTTAATTTGGGATGTACCGCGTCTTCTGATTGGATGACGTTGTTTTATTTATCAGCTCATAGACATAATTTAGTCATGTGACCGTGACGTCATTAACGTTTTGACATGGTTTACTCCGGTTTAAATGGAATTTACAATTAAATTATAAGAAATAACTATAATATTATATCTGTCTATTCGAAATAACATAACAAAATGTGGTGCACACTTTAAAATAACACGCTACGAGGGTTATTCAGTGTGCACCAAATTTGTTATGTTATTTCTTCATAGACATAAAAAATATTTCAGTCATTCCTTAATTGTATCTTTCTGATTTAGATTTGAACATCTAAAATATGTTCTGGTATACTCTATTGTCAGGTTTATTTAACTGTTGACAAGCATCCTTGTTATTGATATGGTTCGCTTGTATAGTGGTATCGGCCATTCCGGTCCTCATAGTTAATTACTTGTTTTAATTCAGTTTAATTCATCACTCTATTGTACTGATATACTAAAGGTATAGCATATGGAAAACATAAACAAAACACCACATGACTAAAAAAATATCTAAGTAAATATCAAAAGAGTCCCTTGTCCTCAGTTCTATTTACAAAATGAAAATTCAGGGACAGATCATTGATGAATGAGAAAGTTTAGGCCCAATGCTTATGCAACCACAAACAAGATTCATTGCCATCTTTTAAAAATGCGGTCATGCATGTCAAAACATTTCTTAATTCATTTAAAGGGTAAAATTTAACACTGAAACGATAATTGTGAATTATTGATACGCAATAATGTATAAATGTAGCAAACTTATACATGTCGATTTGAAATATACGACAGAAATGCATGTATTCTTACAACCACCAAAATACATTTCAGGAACTGAAATAAAAATTACAAAAAAGGTTCTAATTTCATGCGTAGAAATCATCTATCATGAAAATACAAACTGGGAATATTGATTAAAGAATCATCGAATGCAAACTCAAAAGTTATAACAAGTATGACCGTGTTAACGGTGTGGTTTCATTTGGATTAAACTATTGAAAGTACTGTTTCTGTCGTTATCAGAGCTCAGAATACATTTCAGTTTGCTTGAACTAATATTCTATTTGCCACACAGTAGGTGAGATATATACATGCAGAGAATTTAAGTAAAATTATAAAATTACTTTGAGTTATCTGTCACAATAAAAAGTATTGATGATGAAATAATTACACATGGATATAGAAATGTTTGTCTTGGGATATTTATACATAATTAATACCGAGATATGTAGCAATGGAGGCGATAACATCGACAAAAGCTTCACGTGCCGTATCTGTGTCTATCTATAACGAACTGTTATGTATTACGAAAACAGATGTAACCAGCAACAGTTATATAGTAGAGGCATATATTAAAAGAACATTTGTAGCAGTGAATTGGAATCTCAAATGATTATAATGGTGTTGAAAATTATATATTTTCCTCACATTTCATCGTTTTCAATATAATGGAATTTGAAGTGACTGCAATACTAGTGAGAGGTTAAGCTAGCTATACAACCAGGTTGAATCGACCATTTTCTATATAAGAATATAGTCAGGAATATAACAATTGTTATCCATTCGTTTGGTGTGTTTGAAATTTCGATTTTGCCATTTAAAACGGGACTTTTGGCTTTGAATTATCCTCCGAGTTAGTATTTTTGTAATTTTACTTCGTATCATATTTTATCTCCAGTTAATTGAATTCCATGACAAAAAATATTTAATGAACTTCTTCTTATGTTTAAATTTAGTACATTGTGTGATTACAAGTTATGAAAAAATATATATATACCCTCTACGTAAACGCAAATATAACAGTATTCCTATAACATCATTGCTACTTTCGCTACTGATGGGTGAACTTTACACTGCTTGATTGAATTTTACGCGAATGACATAAAATGAGAGGTTTAGCTAGCTATAAAAGCAGGTTTATTCCACTGTTCTACAATAGCAAATGCATGTACCATGTCAGGAATATGACCATGCTTTCCATTCGTTTGATGTGTTTGAGCTTTTGATTTTTTTTCTTCTATTTCGTGACACTGCTACACAGTTCTTTCCTTTATAAATTCAAGGGGGACTTAAATGGTCTAATGTGGAATCTAAACCTAAACATCAAAAGGTACACTTTACTGAAATCACATCAGAAAAGATGTGCAAACAAAGGTACATATTGTATGGTCATCTGTTATTGTTAGGTAATGTCTATAACGTTGTTGGAATATATTAAAAGCGGATAGTATGCATAAATTGATGTCTAGTTCAATTTGTAACATCTTAATGGTCTAGTTCGTGCAGAGCATTTCTTTACATTGCAATTTTGCATAATTTTTGATGATTTCGATGTGAGAATATCGACCGTCATCGTAAAAATCTCTAAAATACCAAAATAGTAATATGTTTGCATATTTTAAAGCAGATTGAGGCAATTTGTAAATAGATATTGACTTTAGCACCCAACTGTTATTTCTAAAGTCAGAACAACAGCATGAACAAATTGCTATTTATTGGTTAATTCATATCTTATGGAAATTGTTTACGTATGACTATGATAGGTTTGTTAAAAATTAGTAAAAACTGAAGAAGAAAAAACTGAATTAATACTAGTAGCATTTTTTTACTATAATAATTGTGTTCTTTTTATGATTCTATCCATGGACATATACGAAACTTACTTATCTCTATGGCTACGCACGATGACCCATCAGGACGAAATGTACACCACTTTGACAGAAGATAACATGTAACATGCAGTTACGCTTGGTTCTTTACATTTAGAAAATAAATTTTTGACCAGTTTTGTTATGCGCAAAAGTTTTTGCGAAATTTACCAAAGTAGTATTCAAACTTATGATTCATTCATGACAACTAATAAGGCCATGGGAAAAATGAAATACGATAAAAAGACAACCATTAAAATACTAAAATGAAACTAAATACTGAGCAACACGAACCCGACCAAAAATCGGGGTGATAACAGGTGCATCAGAAGGGTAAAACTATTCTTATCATCATGTGGAACCCGTCGTGTTACTATTTAAGTAAAAATCCCAGAATAAGTATAATTTGGTAGGTCGCATTCAAGGAAAAAGGAGTTTTACTCCAGTATGAGTAGTATCGTCAGTTTAATGGGTTTTTTTTAGCGTTGTCTTTTTAACATCATAATTTCAAATTGTTTCTCAATCATGTGTTGTTAATTGTTTGAACTGTTTCCTCGTCACTATTATTTGATGATTTAGTTTTTAAAGACATGTGTCTGATTTTTGCTTTCTTTATCAATACTTCTCATAATTACGAGATCTCATATTTGTAAGACGTTCTTGTATAGTCAAGTGATTGTTTTCCATGGGTAACAATTACCTGTATACAGGGTCGAAAATACAATTGCCCTCGGCTGACTTTGTTGAAGGTCACCTTTGTCAATAGGATACATGTCCTCATTTTTAAAATTCTGAAAAACGAGAAATTCTTAACAACAATATAATCAATATCTTATTCACACAAGTTGTGTATGCGATAAATAGAAGCACCATCAGAAATATTACATTCAATTTCTTTCAATTAATAAGTGGTATCACTTTCCGGAATGTATAATTCCCAAAGTTCTTTAACTTTGTACTTATTTGGTCTTTCTACAGGTTTGTTTCTTGTACCCCTAATTAATGTTTTGTAGACGAAACGCGCTTTTTGTGTACCAAATAGTAAGCTTGTGACCTTTATTGAATTTTAACAACCACTGTTGATGGACGTTTTGTACCCAAAGATATTAACCGCCAAGCGTGAGCACATATGGGTCGACATAAAATAGAATTGTTACAGTCATTTTCCTTTCATTTACTCAAAACAAAATGTTGAAATATCCGATGGTCTTATGTTTTTTTCGCCTCCTTTTAAACTAGCTTTGGTCCTTTATATGTGGAACAGTGTTTCGGACGTTTCGGGTTTTCAATGATCTTCAACCACGTACTTGATTTTAAAAGACTTTCAAATCCTTGATTCGAGAACCACTGATGTATATTATGTAGATGAAACGCGTGTCTGCGAACCGATTTATAAGCCTGATATCTTTAATGAATTCTTTTCTAAACACGTGTTGATCAACATGTATACAGAAATGGGTTCGGACGCCTAGGGTATCGTCATTACTGCCGTCATTGCTATGTAACTAAAGCAATTTATAACATATTTTTCTTATATTATCTTTATATTAATTTTTTTTTAAATAAAAAACTAAAGCGCAGGCTTCCTGACGTAAAATCGACCTTATTGTTGTCTGGTAGTCATACAAGAAAGAAGAAACATAGCAAAGGGACATTTAAACTCATACGTCGAAATAAACTGAAATTGCCATGGACAAAAAAGAAATTCGACCAGAGAAAAAAATAGTATACAAAACACAACATAGAAAATTAAAGAGTGAGCAACTCGAACCCCGTTACAAACCGGTATTGGTCTAAAGTGGTTAGATTCTGCTCCACATGTGGCACCCATCATATCTTATTTTTGTTTTGTCTTTTTTATGAGTTCTTGATTGTTGTTTCTGGTAAGTTGATATAGTACAATAGTATCTGAATATGGAGCTTACTAGAAAAAAAAGTATTCTGTTATGAATACATGATGTCTGCAATCATCATTTGACGCTTATCATTTTTACTCGGAACCGAATGACAGATGCTTATCATCTGTTTTGGATCATGCAGTTTTGATTGTTTGTATGTCGTACATGTTTCTGAGTTTATGATATTTGCACTTGCATCGTTATATTACAAATAAAATTGATTTCTACAAATTGTTTTGTGACCACTGTCATGATGTTGGGTGTAAAAGGTTATTCTTTAAGTGATTTAGAGTTATAGTTTTAACTTCTTTACAATGACTTTTAATTTTGTATTTCCTCGTTTGTGTAAGTGATTTACTAGTAAACTAATTATGTGTAATGACATACATACAAAGATATTTGAAAGATATATGCAGTGTTTACCTTGCACCGTCATGTTTACAAACATTGGGATAATTCTGACACAATATATTTGTTCTGTAGGTAATTAATTAAACAAAACATCACCGATCTGCATCATTTACATAACTTTCCACTAGCATGGCCGTCATTCCAGACATTATGCAACTGCCTTAAACCATGACAAAAAGCTTTTAGTTCGTTGTGATTTATTATTCCAGTAGCTAGCAGTTGTAACAATACATTAGTCCGTATGTGAAAATCTTTTGGCTCATAGGAATTTATGGTTTATCATAGCCTGCATTATATCTGTATTTGTAAATATTAAATGCAATAGGGCTCTAAGGAATCTTCTGGCTCATAGGAAATTATTGTTTATCATAGACTGCAGTAGATTCGTATTTGTAAATATTGAATACAATAGGGCTCTAAGGAATCTTTATTAGTCTTAATGTCGCTCAATCGTATCGTTTTCAATTATTCGGTTCAAAAAGGTTTCAATACCCAAACACTTGCCACCAGGATGCTTTTACTGGTGAACACAGTATATTTGAGTTATCACTAGTGGTCTGCCACTCTTATTTGCCGAGTAAAAACAATTACTTTCATTGATTACTGTTTGGTTTTGAAAATAATACAAATCTTTTCTTTTTTAATGTGCTTCCTCTACAATGACGGAATCTTGAATAATTGAGTGTGAAATGCAGGAAGAACATGGAGGCTAATCGACGGACTGCGCATTAATGTTCTGTATTTCAACATTTGTCATTTATTCATTTATCAAAAATAATTACATTTTCGATTGCAGCAGTTGTCTAATTTTTTCCAAAACTCCTCATTGTTTTCATATATAACTCAGACTAAAAAAGACTCATCAACAAGCAGTGACTTAAGCAATGATTAGAGAGAATTTGAGACAGAATTTAATGTCATATTTTGGAATACAATGAGACAGAAATGTCATGGTATACTAGGTAATTGTTAAAGACAGTCGTGCGATGTCAACCTATAGAATAACACGTAGCAGAGATTTCAAAGCATCCAAGGATATAATCCGAAACAGAAATCCCACGTGGTGAAAAGGATATCTTTATTATGCGATTTGGATTTTATTTATTTTTGAAGTTGACCTATAGTTGTTACTATCTGTGTCATTTGGTCCCTTGTGGAGAGTTGTCTCATTGTGAGATCTTCTTATTTCTAGTAAGAATTACAATATATAGAGATTTCATATGATTATAGGGAATTTTGGGGCAATAATCTTTGCAAGAGGTATAGGAGTAAAGATTTCACATAACAGATGTTTGCGCCTGTCGCAGGTACTGAACTGCAGTCTTTGTTGGGTACTGTGTGTTATTTTTTTGTTTTGGTTCATTTATTTGTTTCGGAGTAAAGTATGGCGAACATTTCTTAAACTATCATACACTGTTGTTTAGAGGTCAGCTGGAGCCATCCTCTTGTTTGCAAGATTTCTCTACTGCGTTGCTGACCCATAGGTAGCTCTTTTGTCGGGTCGTTTTCTCTTGTACACATTCCGCTTTGCCATTCTTTATATTATACTATGTCATTACGTGTGACAAAAATATCATGTCATTCTCATTAGGAAATAATGTGAGATATAAATCCCCTGTTATACTAGGTAATAACGTAAGACATAAATCTCATGTCATACTAGGTAATAACGTAAGACAATAAATCTCATGTCATACTAGGTAATAACGAAAGACAGAAATCTCATATAATACTAGGTATTAAATAACGTAAGACAGAAATCTCATGTCAAACTAGGTAATAACGTAAGACAGAAATCTCATGTCATACTAGGTAATTACGTTAGACAGAAATCTCATGTCATACTAGGTAATAACGTAAGACAGAAATCCCATGTCATACTAGGTAATAACCTAAGACAGAAATCTCAGGTCATACTAGGTAATTACGAAAGACAGAAATCTCATATCATACTAGGTAATAACGTAAGACAGAAATCTCATGTCAAACTAGGTAATAACGTAAGACAGAAATCTCATGTCATACTAGGTAATTACGTTAGACAGAAATCTCATGTCATACTAGGTAATAACGTAAGACAGAAATCCCATGTCATACTAGGTAATAACCTAAGACAGAAATCTCAGGTCATACTAGGTAATTACGAAAGACAGAAATCTCATATCATACTAGGTAATAACGTAAGACAGAAATCTCATGTCAAACTAGGTAATAACGTAAGACAGAAATCTCATGTCATACTAGGTAATTACGTTAGACAGAAATCTCATGTCATACTAGGTAATAACGTAAGACAGAAATCCCATGTCATACTAGGTAATAACCTAAGACAGAAATCTCAGGTCATACTAGGTAATTACGAAAGACAGAAATCTCATATCATACTAGGTAATAACGTAAGACAGAAATCTCATGTCAAACTAGGTAATAACGTAAGACAGAAATCTCATGTCATACTAAGTAATAACGTCAGACAGAAATCTCATGTCATACTAGGTTATAACGTCAGACAGAAATTTCATGTCATACTAGGTAATAACGTAAGACAGAAATCCCATGTCATACTAGGTAATAACGTCAGACAAAAATCCCATTTCATACTAGGTAATAACGTCAGACAGAAATTTCATGTCATACTAGGTAATAACGTAAGACAGAAATCCCATGTCATACTAGGTAATAACGTCAGACAAAAATCCCATTTCATACTAGGTAATAACGTCAGACAGAAATTTCATGTCATACTAGGTAATAACGTAAGACAGAAATCCCATGTCATACTAGGTAATAACGTAAGACAGAAATCCCATGTCATACTAGGTAATAACGTAAGACAGAAATCCCATGTCATACTAGGTAATAACGTCAGACAAAAATCCCATTTCATACTAGGTAATAACGTCAGACAGAAATTTCATGTCATACTAGGTAATAACGTAAGACAGGAATCTCATTTCATACTAGGTAATAACGTCAGACAGAAATTTCATGTCATACTAGGTAATAACGTAAGACAGAAATCCCATGTCATACTAGGTAATAACGTAAGACAGAAATCCCATGTCATACTAGGTAATAACCTAAGACAGAAATCTCAGGTCATACTAGGTAATTACGAAAGACAGAAATCTCATATCATACTAGGTAATAACGTAAGACAGAAATCTCATGTCAAACTAGGTAATAACGTAAGACAGAAATCTCATGTCATACTAGGTAATTACGTTAGACAGAAATCTCATGTCATACTAGGTAATAACGTAAGACAGAAATCCCATGTCATACTAGGTAATAACCTAAGACAGAAATCTCAGGTCATACTAGGTAATTACGAAAGACAGAAATCTCATATCATACTAGGTAATAACGTAAGACAGAAATCTCATGTCAAACTAGGTAATAACGTAAGACAGAAATCTCATGTCATACTAAGTAATAACGTCAGACAGAAATCTCATGTCATACTAGGTAATAACGTCAGACAGAAATTTCATGTCATACTAGGTAATAACGTAAGACAGAAATCTCATGTCATACTAGGTAATAACGTCAGACAGAAATTTCATGTCATACTAGGTAATAACGTAAGAAAGAAATCCCATGTCATACTAGGTAATAACGTAAGACAGGAATCTCATGTCATACTAAGTAATAACGTCAGACAGAAATTTCATGTCATACTAGGTAATAACGTCAGACAAAAATCCCATTTCATACTAGGTAATAACGTCAGACAGAAATTTCATGTCATACTAGGTAATAACGTCAGACAGAAATTTCATGTTATACTAGGTAATAATGTCAGACAGAAATCCCATGTCATACTAGGTAATAACGTAAGACAGAAATCCCATGTCATACTAGGTAATAACGTCAGACAAAAATCCCATTTCATACTAGGTAATAACGTCAGACAGAAATTTCATATCATACTAGGTAATAACGTCAGACAGAAATTTCATGTCATACTAGGTAATAACGTAAGACAGAAATCCCATGTCATACTATGTAATAACGTCAGACAGAAATTTAATATCATACTAGGTAATAACGTCAGACAAAAATCCCATTTCATACTAGGTAATAACGTCAGACAAAAATCCCATTTCATACTAGGTAATAACGTCAGACAAAAATCCCATTTCATACTAGGTAATAACGTCAGACAAAAATCCCATTTCATACTAGGTAATAACGTCAGACAGAAATTTCATGTTATACTAGGTAATAACGTAAGACAGAAATCCCATGTCATACTAGGTAATAACGTCAGACAAAAATCCCATTTCATACTAGGTAATAACGTCAGACAGAAATTTCATATCATACTAGGTAATAACGTAAGACAGAAATCCCATGTCATACTAGGTAATAACGTCAGACAAAAATCCCATTTCATACTAGGTAATAACGTCAGACAGAAATTTCATATCATACTAGGTAATAACGTCAGACAGAAATTTCATGTCATACTAGGTAATAACGTCAGACAAAAATCCCATTTCATACTAGGTAATAACGTCAGACAGAAATTTCATGTCATACTAGGTAATAACGTCAGACAAAAATCCCATTTCATACTAGGTAATAACGTCAGACAGAAATTTCATGTCATACTAGGTAATAACGTCAGACAGAAATTTCATGTTATACTAGGTAATAATGTCAGACAGAAATCCCATGTCATACTAGGTAATAACGTAAGACAGAAATCCCATGTCATACTAGGTAATAACGTCAGACAAAAATCCCATTTCATACTAGGTAATAACGTCAGACAGAAATTTCATATCATACTAGGTAATAACGTCAGACAGAAATTTCATGTCATACTAGGTAATTACGAAAGACAGAAATCTCATATCATACTAGGTAATAACGTCAGACAGAAATTTCATGTCATACTAGGTAATAACGTAAGACAGAAATCCCATGTCATACTAGGTAATAACGTAAGACAGAAATCCCATGTCATACTATGTAATAACGTAAGACAGAAATCCCATTTCATACTAGGTAATAACGTCAGACAGAAATTTCATATCATACTAGGTAATAACGTCAGACAGAAATTTCATGTCATACTAGGTAATAACGTAAGACAGAAATCCCATGTCATACTATGTAATAACGTCAGACAGAAATTTCATATCATACTAGGTAATAACGTCAGACAAAAATCCCATTTCATACTAGGTAATAACGTCAGACAAAAATCCCATTTCATACTAGGTAATAACGTCAGACAAAAATCCCATTTCATACTAGGTAATAACGTCAGACAAAAATCCCATTTCATACTAGGTAATAACGTCAGACAGAAATTTCATGTTATACTAGGTAATAACGTAAGACAGAAATCCCATGTCATACTAGGTAATAACGTCAGACAAAAATCCCATTTCATACTAGGTAATAACGTCAGACAGAAATTTCATATCATACTAGGTAATAACGTAAGACAGAAATCCCATGTCATACTAGGTAATAACGTCAGACAAAAATCCCATTTCATACTAGGTAATAACGTCAGACAGAAATTTCATATCATACTAGGTAATAACGTCAGACAGAAATTTCATGTCATACTAGGTAATAACGTCAGACAAAAATCCCATTTCATACTAGGTAATAACGTCAGACAGAAATTTCATGTCATACTAGGTAATAACGTCAGACAAAAATCCCATTTCATACTAGGTAATAACGTCAGACAGAAATTTCATGTCATACTAGGTAATAACGTCAGACAGAAATTTCATGTTATACTAGGTAATAATGTCAGACAGAAATCCCATGTCATACTAGGTAATAACGTCAGACAGAAATTTCATGTCATACTAGGTAATAACGTCAGACAGAAATTTCATGTTATACTAGGTAATAATGTCAGACAGAAATCCCATGTCATACTAGGTAATAACGTCAGACAAAAATCCCATTTCATACTAGGTAATAACGTCAGACAAAAATCCCATTTCATACTAGGTAATAACGTCAGACAGAAATTTCATATCATACTAGGTAATAACGTCAGACAGAAATTTCATGTCATACTAGGTAATTACGAAAGACAGAAATCTCATATCATACTAGGTAATAACGTCAGACAGAAATTTCATGTCATACTAGGTAATAACGTAAGACAGAAATCCCATGTCATACTAGGTAATAACGTAAGACAGAAATCCCATGTCATACTATGTAATAACGTAAGACAGAAATCTCATGTCATACTAGGTAATTACGTTAGACAGAAATCTCATGTCATACTAAGTAATAACGTCAGACAGAAATCTCATGTCATACTAGGTAATAACGTCAGACAGAAATCTCAGGTCATACTAGGTAATTACGAAAGACAGAAATCTTATGTCATACTAAGTAATAACGTAAGACAGAAATCTCATGTCATACTAGGTAATAACGTCAGACAGAAATCTCATGTCATACTAGGTAATAACGTAAGACAGAAATTTCATATCATACTAGGTAATAACGTCAGACAGAAATCTCATGTCATACTAGGTAATAACGTCAGACAGAAATTTCATGTCATACTAGGTAATAACGTAAGACAGAAATCCCATGTCATACTAGGTAATAACGTAAGACAGAAATCTCATGTCATACTAAGTAATAACGTAAGACAGGAATCTCATGTCATACTAAGGAATATCAAGGTCCTACCATTCCATGGAATAACGTGATACAGAAAGCACATTACCTCCAGTTTTTAGTGGATGTTGTTTTGCTTGTCGTTATTGTTGTTTTTTTTTGCGATGTCGATTTATTAGTTTGAATGTCCCTCCGGTATTTTTCGACCCTCATTTATAGTAATGAAAAACGAGAGACTGAAAATTCATAGCATACTAGGTGACAACGTATAAAGTAGATTTGGTATTGTGGTTTTGCATCTTTCATCTTTCATCTTATTATAACATTGCTGGAAAGTTTCAATAAAAAAACTCATCATGAGATCATGATGTTGACTTGCATGTATGTAGAATTACCTTCATATAGCATAGACTATGTTTGCATTAGAATATACAGGTACTTTTTTTTATTCATATTAATGTTTCGTTAAAATCAATTGGAAGACACCCAGAAAACTTAATTCGACAAAAGCAATTTGTACAATATTACATATCTAAAACTATTTGCACATTTTTGTAAGAGCTCGTTTGATCACGAACGATTTTATTTCATAATTACACCGTTAGAAACATGATGCCAAGTCAGACAGAAAATGAAAAGTAATACATACTTCAAATAATGATAAATACTGATTCTTGAATTAATTTTCTATATTGCAAATGATTTTGTGGTAATTTTTAGATTGGCATCAAATGCGTTTTCAGAACATGATTTCGACATGATAAATGTTAATATAGCCAAGTATTTTTCTCGCATTACTAAATCATTGTGCATCTCCTTATTATGATGTAACAACAGTTAAAGCTTACTTATCGAAAGTTCAATTTAATTTAATTGTAAAAAGCAGTTATGCAAAACAAATCTGGTTGATAATTTTTTTATGCAATAAATAAATAAATAAATGTTTTTACATTCCAACTGACAGACATATAATTCGAAATATTGTTAGAGAAAAGTAAAATAAATTTCAAAAGTTTATACAGAATGCGTAAATAAAGTAATAGTATGCTACCGCTGTTCATAAGTCATAAATCAATTGAGAGAAAACAAATCCGGGATCACAAACTAAAACAGAGGGAAACACATTAACTTTAACAGGAAAACAGAGGGAAACACATTAACTTTAACAGGAAAACACATTAATTTTAACAGGAAAACAGAGGGAAACACATTAATTTTAACAGGAAAACAGAGGGAAACACATTAATTTTAACAGGAAAAAAACAAAAACACTGAATTGCAATGTACATAGACACGAATTACCTGATAACAATCAAGGTAAAATGCTCGATTTGAAAATTTGAAAGCGCGAATAGAATATGACGAAGTACAAATATGTAACATCAGATGACAAGTGCAATCATCTTGTTGAAATTTTATTGTACAACAGTCATAGTAATGATGTTTTGGCTTATTATTAGGGCGAAATCAATAAATAGATAAAAACATATATGCAAATATGCAAATCTGAGTGTTAAAAGCACATTTTCTTGTGTGTGCATTGGGTTGCAACTAAACATATTACGATTTTGAAATAACTGTTAACATTTATATGTAAATGAGTTTGACTGTCCCTCTGGTATATTTCGTCCCTCTTTTATATGTAAACCGTTATTCATTTTTTTGGAAAACGTTAATGCAGTGCATAAAACATTGTGTTGTAGTTTTTTTAATTACATTTTTTTTCTTTTTAATGACATACATCTTAAATTGACAAAGACAGGGAGGTTTGTACGCATGTTACACTGGTTGAGCTCATCCCATTTTGTGTTTGTACCAAGTCAAGCTTTTTGGGCCAGGTATTGTTTTTGTTATTTTTTTCTTTGTTTGTATGTTAGTTTTCCAGGACTATAGACTGAATATGTTTGATATGGTCGTAAAAGTAAATCAAAATAAATAAACGAAAGCATGCAAATGTAGTTACCTGCAACTGATTACATCAAATAAAAGAAGGCACATAATTTTGAAAGCGGGATCATAATGAGGTCGCTACTACACTAAGGTGGTTGTGACCTCTATTTTCATCAAACTAAAACCCCATTTATGTTAAGTGGACAGCTGAAGCCCGCCTCTGGGCTCGGAATTTTCTCGGTGTGACGAAGACCCATTGGTAGCCTTCGGCTGTTTTCTGCTTAGGCCAGATTGTGTCTCTTTGACACGTTCTCAATTTAAAAAGCGTTGGCTTAGAGTTGAATTTCAGTAGGAGTTCAATCAGTATACCTAATATTTATGTTTACAAATGACAATGCATAAATGACTAGTAGACATACTACATCTTATTACTATGATATTAGGCTTGCCTTTGGGGAACAATGATTTGACTCCTTTTCACTTTCATAGTCTCTATATTAAACGTATCTTTCCCAGACACAAAACAATCATATAATCGAGTGACGTCACTTCTAAAAATGTCTAGGTTTACTTGTCTACTGAGAAAAAATCTATCTTTTCGACAAAAGTTTATTATTGTATTTTTCCTCTTTCATTCAAATATCCTCGAAGGACTTCTCTCCCAGATTGATATTGTTCATGCAGATTTTATTTGGCAGTATAAGGGAATTTTATCCTCAAATCAAAAATGTGTTATATTCAAATTCCATATTGACAAATAATCTGATATTTTAGATAGCCTAGCTTGCAAATAGATATAACCACGCCTTTAAGCATGTCATCTTCTCACTTTTTCTTTCTTTTTTATACCTTTTTAGATAGAAGAAGAATTCTAATGATTTCCAGATATTCTTTCTTGTGGTACAAAAAGGCGAAGTGTTTCTAAAGTTTTAAAATAAGTTAATCCATGACTATGATCATAGCAATGATAATCCATCACAACAAAGTGCTAACTAGTTGGTTGGTGATAGCTTCGGGAAGGAAATCGCCAACAGAAGTGGCATCGACCCATTGGCGGTTAATAAACTCATAGATACCGAGCTTAAATTGTTGTACCCATGACCCGAGTCAAATATAATTAGTGCCTTAATCTTAAAACTAAACAAGAATGTGTCCATAGTACACGGATACCCACCTCGCACTATCATTTTCCATGTTCAGTGGACTGTGAAATTGGGGTCAAAACTTAAATTTGGAATTAAAATTAGAAAGATCATATCATAGGGAACATGTGTACTAAGTTTGTAGATGATGTGACTTTAACTTCATCAAAAACTACCTTGGCCAAAAACTTTAACCAAAACTTTAACCTGAACTTCACACAATCATTTTCGATGTTCAGAGAACCCTGAAATTGGGGTCAAAACTTTAATTTGACAATCAAATGAGAGAGATCATATCATGGGGAACATGTGTACTAAGTTTGTAGTTGATGTGACTTTAACTTCATCAAAAACTACCTTGACCAAAAACTTTAACCTGAAGCGGGACAGACGGACGCACGAACGGAAGGACGGACGAACGAACGAACGGAGGCACAGACCAGAAAACATGATGCCCTTCTACTATCGTAGGTGGGCATAAAAACGCCAAATAAAGTAACGAAGTTGAAGAGTATTGAGGGCTGAACATTTCGAAAGGTTTTGCCGATATTCGTTCAGTCGACCGTTTCTTTCTTCTTTGTTTCACGGTTTTTTATGATATGAATCCATTGCGTATATACAAAATTTAGTCCTGGTATATATGATGAGTTTATTTGCATGTTTGTTTGAATTTTTCGGTCTGATGTGCTGTATATCTGTGGTGTATATTTACACAGTTTGGCTGATGGATCCCAGTTATTTTTTTACAGCGGTGTACTACTGTTGCCTTATTTATAGATATAGGAAGATGTGGTGTGAGTGCCAATGTTTTGGTTGTTCACCTAATTTGATCAATTAACATAACGTAGCTATTAATTGTGAAGAAGTGTGAAATTTATCTAGCTATTAAACCAAATGTAATTAACCCTTTTTTACGGAAAATGCCTGTACTTGTTTTTCATCCATTCAGTTTGTTTTTAAAGCAGAACATTTGATTTTGAACGGTAATATGGTACTGGCATGACTAAAACAAACCTTTCTAAAATTATCCATTTAGAGACATTTTGAAATTATAAAGAACGTAAGGTTTCAGTTCCCTTAGTCAAAAATCCTAATATGGATTTGGTAAATTTTAGGGCCCCTTTTTGGCCAAATAGCTCTTCAACTGCTTCGGTTCTTATACATCTTTACCTTTCAAATATTCGGCGTAGAGCGTTCCTGATGAAGATTAATCCAGAAAAGCGTTTTGGATGCATGAAATTCATAACGTCTTGGTTTTTTTTTATGGACTTCCGCTTTTCAAATTTACCTTTGAGATCGATAGTTTTAAATACTTATTTCGTTAATTCATTTTAAAATAATTTAGAATAACCTTTGGTGATACTGATACATATTTGCTATATAGTTGACAATTAAATAAAAAGTATCGTGCGTCAAGAGCTTTTCTAGATTTGATTCTGATCAAGAACGCTTCAGCTCAAATATTTGAAAAGCAGCTGGTGCGTAAAAAAGCTGCAACATGTATGATAAAACGGGATTTAAACACAAATGCCAAATTCATATTTTAGCCAAATTTGTCTTAAGTAGTTGAAATCTTAAGATAAGTTTATGTTATATATTATGTCAGTGTCAGCATGGTATGGCAAATAATCGAATACATAAGCACTGACTGTTGAACTGATAATACTATAGGGACTAACAGGCCACCAGCATGGTTATCAATCTAGTGCTGGTTAATCAAATACTACTAAACACTTTATAAATTGTGGTCGAGTGGAGGTGTTTGCTGGATTTACCTTCATCAAAAACGCCCAAACCTAATCAAGTCGCTTTGGTGTAACATATATCGGCTTTTTATCCATCGATGCTTTCGGAGAGAGTTTACATAAAGGACAAGTCAGCTGCAAAGCTTTTTTAAAATATAGTAAGATATTCTATTTCTGTCCCTTTTGGTTATATAGTTCTAAACGTTTTTGTGTATTTAAACATCCTTGGATCTAGTTTTTTTAGGATTAAGTGTTCATGATGAAGGTAAATTCAAAACAGCGACATGGACACACGCAATTTAAAAAGTATCATTTTCTGTCAGCTACAATGCACAAAGTGAAAAAAACTGCTATGGGTTTATGTAAACTGTGTATTTGTTGATTTCAGAATCAAACATACACCCATATAAAGATTTAACCCTTATGATTTAAGGAACATTTATCGACTGATCATGATGATAACGTAGTGGGGAAATATGCAACCACACGTATTCATTCGGAAATGTTAGAAAAATAAAATGTCCATTTGAGAGAGTGGCCATATATTTGATCCATTATTTCTTTATAAGTTCGCTACGGATCCCGGAATTCTTATTACTTCATCTAACAAGAATCAATCATTTCACTTCCGGTGTGTGATTATGTCCGATAGATGTCCGGAAGCATAAACAATAAAGATTTCAAGGATTTCCTTTCTTTTTATGTCTGCTGATTCGAGATGGTAATTTGTGTGATAATGGAGTGATGAATGACTGTATAAACGAAATGATACTTTAAACTGTGCTGCATAGTGCAAATCACCAAAATTAACAAAGGATGACTAATCAATCAATGCATTTGATGGAGGATAACTTTCAATACTAAACTGAAAATCTAAAAGCTGAGCTGAAACAAATATTGTTAGAATCCTTTCAAAATTGATGGTTTTAATGTTATTTTGGTACATTTTACTATCTGATGTTAGTTTAAGGATGGAAGGATACATTGATGTTTTATGTTTAAACAATTGCCTCTACACAAAAACCACTGTATATGATTTTGCACATAGACTTTGGAGAAAGACATAGTCTTGAGTTCCCTTGGTGTGAATCAGAGGAGATAGAACCTAACAAATACTTCAAACTCTAGCACAATCCAATACCATAAGAACACTCAGGCGATGGACACTTAAGGGACAAAAATAACAAAAATACAGAACTCGAAGGAAAATTCGAACAGAAAGTCCCTAATCTAATGGAAAAACCAAAAGCTCAAACATATTAAACGAATGGATAAGAACTGTAATATTCCTGACTTGATACAGACATTCGCTTGTGAAGAAAAATCGTGGATTAAACCTAATGTATAACTAGCTTAACTTGTGACTTGTATGACAGTCGCATAAAATTCTATTATATATGTGTGTTCAAAACAAACAGATATATACGAAAGATAAACTCTACAAAATACATTTAAAGCCAAGGTTTAAAACCTGATTTAACCCACCATTATTTCTTAAAATAACCTGTACCAAGTCAAGAATATGGCAGTTGTTATAATTATAGTTCGTTTCTATGAATGTAGCATTGTTGTTTTGTTTTTGGTTGCACTTCTGTGTTCTGTAATTTCGTTATTTTACTCTTATAGTTGATGTGTTTTCTTCAGTTTAAATTTGTAACCCGGATTTTTTTTTCTCTCAATCTATTTATGACTTTGAATAGCGGTATACTACTGTTGACTCTACTTTAAAATGTTGTTTCTATACTTGTGCATTCATAAAAGCCCGAATAAAGACGCATGTGACCGAGACATAGAATATCATGTCCACAATCTTTCCGCGTTACCGAAATCAAATTAAAAGAATATTTAAGATGGTATGTGTCATTTTAACCTTTTGTAGCTGGGGAAATTACTTTTTAACAGTGAGATAAGTGAACTAATTGTGTTGGCTGAAGGTTGTTTATTGGATAGCACAACGAAGTCTCACCGAATTTGCCGTGACGAAATTTAATTTTCTAGGATCAGCATAATCACAAGAGACATTGACAAAAATAAATTGTAAAGGACACAACACAACTTAGTTGTAACTGAAAGTGAGATTTCATGTTTAACTCTCGGTGTGATTTAATTGGAAAATTAAGGATGAAAAGTGTCTCTCTGTTTCTATATATTTGTCCAGACAAGATCGTTGTTGTATTCTCCGTGGACAAAACATTTGCATCACGAAAATTCACCCGTTTCGTACTTCTAACAGTACACATTTGTCCTAGTGATTTTGTCTTTCTGACCTACTTTTTGTTTAATTCCTACAATCTTTTAGCTTACGCTGTTTTTTTCTTATTAGTTTTAGATACAACCAAATGTAAAGTTCTAAAAAAATATTTCTGTCTTCATGTCTTGTAACCTAAACGATAATAATTGTCTTATTACCATTGAGATGTTAAAAGATTCATTACGGTCACGGGTTTTTGTTTAGGTTCATTGTATTATTTGTATGGTTTCTCCTAATAACTTTCTTATTCGTTTCATTGATTAACACAATGTGCCATATCAGTTGGAAGTTCATTTAATACAGAAAGCACATTAATATTTCAGAAGTTCTGTGACATCATTGAGATCATTTTCCAGAAGGCATGCAATTTCACAGACATTGAATATAGATTAAATTATTAAATAAGTATATGACATTGATCTTTTCTGTGACCAAATGACTGTATAAAACTATCTGTCTTCATATAAAAGAGAAGTGTTTCGATGTGTTCCATAGTCATTAATACATTTTGAAAAAAATAGTGAATCGCAAAACTCTAAACTGAGTTAGACCGAGTAAATAAAAATGATATTTTACCAGTTTAAACATTTATATATATAAATAAGAGTATGATGCAAATTATATGAACCATTCTACTTACATTTCGGATGGCTATAGTTCAAAGATTGTCCAATGATCTGTTTAAAGAAAAATAATTGAAAGTTACAACTTTTAATTGTTCGGGATCGGCAAATAATACATTTGTGTGGAATAATACGGATGATTGTTACTAAAATTGAAACATTTCTATTGAAGTCGTCATTTTACTATGCAGATAGTTATCAAAGGTACCAGGGTTATAATTTAGTACGCCAGACGCGCGTTTCGTCTACATAAGACTCATCAGTGACGCTCAAAACAAAAAAAATTATAAACCCAAACAAGTACAAGTTGAAGAGCATTGAGCCATTATCGTCTAAAGAGAACGTAAATAACGCATGTACTTTAAGAAATACTCATAATACCTGTGTTATGACATTATGTGATAATTTTAGATACAGGCATAATTAGTAAAGAAGCAGAGGGAACCACTGACTATACAACAATACAACACCTTGAATAAAGAAAACAACTTTATAATTCACAGAAAATTGATATTGAAAATTGAGGATCCAAAATTCCAAAAAGTTGTGCCAAATACGGCTAAGGTAATCTATGCCTGGGATAAGAAAATCCTTAGTTTTTCAAAAAGTTCAAAGTTTTGTATACAGGAAATTTATAAAAATGACCACATTATTGATATTGATGTCAGCACCGAAGTGTTGACTACTGGGCTGGTGACACCCTCGGGGACGAAACGTCCACCAGCAGTGGCATCGACCCAGTGGTGTAAATAGTTATCAAAGGTACCAGGGTTATAATTTAGTACGCCAGACGCGCGTTTCGTCTACATAAGACTCATCAGTGACGCTCAAATTAAAAAAAATTATAAACCCAAACAAGTACAAAGTTGAAGAGCATTGAGGATCCAAAATTCCAAAAAGTTGTGCCAAATACGACTAAGGTAATCTATGCCTGGGATAAGAAAATCCTTAGTTTTTCAAAAAGTTCAAAGTTTTGTATACAGGAAATTTATAAAAATGACCACATTATTGATATTGATGTCAGCACCGAAGTGTTGACTACTGGGTTGGTGATACCCTCGGGGACGAAACGTCCACCAGCAGTGGCATCGACCCAGTGGTGTAAATAGTTATCAAAGGTACCAGGGTACGCCAGACGCGCGTTTTGTCTACATAAGACTCATCAGTAACGCTCAAATAAAAAAATAATAATTTATAAACCCAAACAAGTACAAAGTTGAAGAGCATTGAGGATCCAAAATTTCAAAAAGTTGTGCCAAACACGGCTAAGGTAATCTATGCCTGGGATAAGAAAATCCTAAGTTTTTCAAAAAGTTCAAAGTTTTGAATGTGTGTTTAATATTTTGAAAGCGAATCTAGAAGATTCTAGAGAAAAGTTTAAAAAAAGTACGATGAAGAATGGCGTGTAGTATTATAAGCTATAGAAAAGATAAAAATATTTTATTAACCAACTAGGTGCATTATTGCCAAAAGTGACTGTTTATTAAAAATAACATATTTTCTGTAATGGCCCTGTTTTTCTGTAATGGCCCTGTTTTTTTCTGTAATGGCCCTGTTTTTTTCTGTAATGGCCCTGTTTTTCTGTAATGGCCCTGTTTTTTCTGTAATGGCCCTGTTTTTCTGTAATGGCCCTGTATTAATGCCCAGTTTGTCTGTATTAAGCCCTGTCAGGGTTTTTAAAAAAGTTAATAAAACTAAATTGTAAAGAATATAATACCTTTTTGTATTTTATTTAAGTTAGTAACCAGCAACCAACATTAAAGAACCATATAAAGGGATCACTGTTCATCCTGTTTTTAACACATATCTCTTTCAACTTAATATCTTGGATATTTGGTTTATTGGTCTATAAAGCTTTATAATTGTGAAGTACGTATACAAATTATTTTGTTCAAACTAAACTGTCATTAAAAGAGTAGGACAGTACATCAAGTTAGCAGCAACACATACGCTTTTGTTCAGTTGGTTAATAAATGTATTAAGAAATGAGTGTTTTTATAATGGCCCTGTTATATGTCCTTGGTCAGTAATAATGGCCTCGGATGTCTGTAATAGCCCTCGGCGTTGCCTCGGGCCATTACAGACTTCCTCGACCATTATTACAGACCTTGAACATATAACAGGGCGTTTATAAAAACACCTATTCATTAATACTATAATAATAACTAAACATAACATTACACAGAAACCCAAATATTGAACAGCACAAACACGTGTTAGACGCACTTTCCCTTTACAAGCCGTGGATCCTGTTCCATAAGTGGAACCCGTCATCCTGCTCATGTACGAAAAAAATATTTCAGATCATTGTTTGATGTGTTTGAGCTTTTGATTTTGTCATTTGATTACGGGTTTTCCTTTTTGAAAATTTATCGGAGTTTAGTAATTTGATGTTTTACTTTTTGGTACGGCGTCATACCATAGCAGATTGGTTATTGGCTCTTGTCTAAAACTAACACATATCAAAATTCAAAATATATCATTACATTATGCAAGATGAAAAATATAAGTATATCTAATGCATTTTAAAAAAAGATTTTCATATGCTAATCCCCAAATTGAGAATGAGAAAATTTACTCTCGGAGGATACAGAAATCAATTGATTTAGATGTATTTAAAATGAATCCAATTTCTATTTTCCTAAGTCTCTGGGTGTTAAGAATATGATTTATAAAGCCATTATCGTCTAAAGAGAACGTAAATAACGCATGCACTTTAAGAAATACTCATAATACCTGTGTTATGACATTATGTGATAATTTTAAATACAGGCATAATTAGTAAAGAACCAGAGGGAACCACTGACTATACAACAATACAACACCTTGAATAAAGAAAACAACTTTATAATTCACAGAAAATTGATATTGAAAATTTTCCATATGTCCACGAATTTTATCAACGCTTAAATTTCCATTTCCGTGAATGAGTTTAAATGACTAAAGCAAACAATCTTTGATTATTATTCTAGCTTGTTTTCTGTTTTTTAGTTCTAAAATTTTTGTTGTTTAGTAAGAAATTTTTATAGACTATTTTATCAACGCTTAAATTTCCATTTCCGTAAATGAGTTTAAATGACTAAAGCAAACAATCTTTGATTATTATTCTAGCTTGTTTTCTGTTTTTTAGTTCTAAAATTTTTGTTGTTTAGTAAGAAATTTTTATAGACTACTGTGAACAGAAATAGTTTTAGAATATTGTTGTTGTGTAAGAAATAAAAATGCAAGGATCAAATTAACAATGAAGAAGAGCTAAAACATTCATGCGAATATTTGTTTTTGGAAGAGTTTACGGTATCTCTATCGGAACTATGAGCTCCGATTTAATCGAGTTGTCTAATATGCCTGTTTCATCAATATCCTACGTTAAACGTGGACGATTAGCTCTGCAATAAACGATCGAACAATAAGCAATGCTTCTGTGTCTATTCTATTGTAGAAATAATCAACGAGTCATTTTCACATTTGGCATAGTTGCTGGCACTGTTAGATTTTCAATCAGATTTCTATTAGAGAAGAGGCAGACTTCGTTTCACAGATCAATAGATGAGTATAATGATTTGTAATATATATAGTTGGGATATAGATTCTGGAATCTTAAATTACTTATCTGGTCATTCTCAAACCTGATGAAAAATTACTTTCTACATTTATGTCAGGACGTCGGAACCAAAACACGTAATTTTTCTCTTCTGGACATTCTCACAAATGAAGTAATTCCGATTCTTATTTAAATCATCTTAACAATGTGCAAACTAGTAAACGGCATCTTTTGTCTAATGTGGCAAAAAACGGTGTAATTTCACTTAAGTGATTTAAATCATTGTTATTTCAACAAAACATGAATGACGTTAACTAATCTGAAAGATCATTGTACTTTCAGGTTCTAAGAAGTCAGAACGAATTCATTATCAAAAGTACAACTCACAAGGAGCAAGACTAATTTACATGTGAATAGAAAGACGAATTCAAACATGAGGGGGGATAGGAGGGGTCCTGATCCCGAAATCCCGGACTTAAAAAAACGAAATCCCGAGGTCCCAAATTTAAATAAAGTAAATCCCGACGTCCCGAAATCCGAAAAAAAGGATTCCCGGATCCCGAAAGGGTCAATCCCGAAATCCCGAGCTTAAAAAACACCCGATCCCGGAGTCCCGATAAAGGTCCTAGCCCCCCTCAAACATGTAAATTAGAACGGTGGCCTTCCGGATTGAATTAGTTTACAATAGTAATCATGGACCCTGTATAGCTTGCAGTTCTGTGTGAGACAAGATTCTGTGGTGAAGACAGTACTTTGACCTATAATTGTTTACTTTATTAACATTGTAATTGAATTTGAATTGAAATTGGATGGGGAGTTGTCTCATTGGCACTCATTCCACAACTTCTTGTTATAAAGAATGAATTTCCGTGCACAGATAAGTTGGGATGCATTTTGTCCTTTAATTTAGAATATTTAATTAATACAGGTAACACAAATGACACACAATGATGACCTGCCTGTCCCAAGTCAGGAGCCTGTAATTCAGTGGTTATCGTTTGTTTATGTGTTACGTATTTGTTTTTCGTTCATTTTTTTACATAAATAAGGCCGCTAGTTTTCTCGTTTGAATTGTTTTACATTGTCTTATCGGGGCCTTTTATAGCTGACTATGCGGTATGGGCTTTGCTCATTGTTGAAGGCCGTATGATGACCTATAGTTGTTAATTTCTGTGTCAGTTTGGTCTTTTGTGGATAGCTGTCTCATTGGCAATCATACTACATCTTCTTTTTTATATATTTGTTGAAAATAAATCGTTTAAAACTCATGAACTTTGAGAGCATATTCATTTGTAAATATACGACAGTCATCACAATAAATGTAAATATTAACAATGAGTAAAAAAATACGACCAGAAACAACAAAAGCAACAGAGCGACATTTTCCGTAATGGCCTACTCGCCTTATATGTGGGATGGCTAATGTTCGATCGTATAAGCTTAAACATTTGTTAAAAGCAGAGGCTAGTTTGGTCGGAGTTCAAAAATGTGTTTGAGAAGGGTTGTTTGTATTCCCTTTGAACGTTTCCTAGCAGTATTACATGTTAAAAATCAGAACAAATTAATCCAAAAACAAATATTGTAGGATTTGAGTAATCATACAATAGTTATCAAAGGCACCGGGACTATAATTTAATACGCCAGACGCGCGTTTCGTCTACATAAGACTCATCAGTGACGCTCAGATTAAAGTAGTATAAAGCCAAAATAGTAATAAGTTGAAGAGCATTGAGCTCCCACAATTGAAAATTGAAATACAAAACAAAAAAAAGATACGTTTAAACTGTAAAATGTTAAATGCACATGCATACATACAATCAAATTTGTTATTGATTTCAACTTACGACTTTAATAATATAGATAAGGTTTGATAGGTTTGAATATTGACCATTCTTTAAAATGGACATTCGATACATGCACTTTAGAGTCTTTACTTTTATGAACCCCTTAAAATACGTAAGACAACCTAGACATAAGTCAATAAATATAAACATAAGCGAAGAAAATCTAATATTGTCACTGGGGTCATTTCCCAGGGGGTTTATACCAATCAAGTGGTAACTCTTTTATCATGAAAAAGTAGTATAACTTGAGTACGGACTATTATCTGGGGATACAAACTTATTATTGCAAATACTTAATCATTTATCACCCAAAACAAAGTTATAGAAAGAGATTATGCGTTTTGGATAAGTTGTCAGCAAAGTTTTTAGGTTACAATGCTGATATTTTGTTAAAGGAAGGATTGGGCAAAGGAAAAAATTAAACAACACTTTATGAATACCAATTGCGTTCTAAGCGCTTTTCTGGATTAATCGTCATGCGAAATACTCAAAGCTGAAAGTCAGCGTGTAAAAGAACATAAAAAGTTGAAGAGCTTTATGACTAAAAATGGACATAAAAATCATAGCCAAATTCATCTAAGGTCAATTGTGCTTGAGGGAATTGAAAACTTAGTTTCTTGATTATTTCTGAATTCATAAAAGAACAATTTTTAAAAGTAAGTTGTAGAGACCCCCAGCCAAGTTATAGGCTACTACCACGACAGATACAAGGATCTGTATTACGATTGCTAATTCAAGCAAATGTTTTTGCTATCGTGTACAGCATGTTCTTGTAGTCTCCAATACAACGAAGTTGACATAGTGTACAGAAGATTATGCATGTGTTATCATACTTAATACGTGTACCAATAGCTGGTAAAAAGTAAAATCTCAAAAATAATGAACTCCGAGGAAATTCAATCGGAAAGTCCCTAATCAAATGGCAAATTCAAAAGCTTAAACACATCAAACGAGTAGATAACAACTGTCATATTCCTGCTTTTGTACAGGCATTTTCGTATTTAGAAAATGGTGGATTGAACCTGGTTTTATAGCTAGCTAAACCTCTCACTTGTATGAAAGTCGGAGTGTGTGAGACATAATCAGGCAACATTATATATGAGTATTGTTTCTCATTATAGAATTGCTTTTTGTGTTGTTTGTAGATGACAATTTGAAATGCTAACTTACTATAAAAACATTAAACTTCGCTAGCTAAATCGGGAGATTTTTTTTCCAGACTGCGTAGAAAATGAAGAGAAATTGGCTTTTTTTTCTACCTTCAAATGGTAAAAATAAACTAATGTGTATAATTTACGAAAATATAATAAATCTCCAGCCTAGAAGGAAGCGAATTTCCATTCCTCACACAGAGTGTTAAGTGAATTAAACAATCAAGTAGATGGCAAAGACAAAACTATAATTAATCATTGTATAAATGGTACGGAGGAAGCCATAGTCAACGGAAAACACTTTGAAATTCAAAAACCTATATTTCAAAGGATGAATGGCATTGGAAAGAGTTTAAGACGTCTTAATCTTAAAGTATAACATTATCAAATGCATTAGTAACACAGAAACAAATTCCGGATCAACTGGAGTATCCTATACGCAACAAATAGTATCGAAGTGTATTTTTATTTGAGTAAATCGGAAATACAAAACAAATTGCGTACCTTAATGTTTATATGCGCTTTCAAAGTATATATTTTTGTTAAGTATCAATGAAGTTGATTTGATGGACATCTAACGATACATTTACAGTACTCAGGGATATCTATAACTTAAATGTTACATGTTTTACAGTCTTAAAGAGCATTGCTGTTGTTCTATGTACTTTTAGACTTCAATTTGCTTTAATGGCAAAAATATCAATAGACTTAACTTACTATACAAAAAAACAATGTTTTCTTTGTTTGGTGTCTTTTGTTTCATTT
Organism: Mytilus edulis; assembly: GCF_963676685.1. Taxonomy (NCBI): domain Eukaryota; kingdom Metazoa; phylum Mollusca; class Bivalvia; order Mytilida; family Mytilidae; genus Mytilus; species Mytilus edulis. Next base: position 41,013,743 of record NC_092353.1, on the reverse strand, counting down.
CTGTATTTGCTTTGATTTCTTTCATGTTTTTGTCCTGTTTCGCTTGATTTTGTTTGTTTTAGAGGATATATTATTGTTGGGTATAAATAATATGATGCTATGCTTTCATTCATTTCCTGAGCCTTTACCTACTTTAATCCTTTTTTAATTAATGAAAGGATTCCTTCTTTTATATTTAAATTTCCTTACTTGAAACAAGAAAGTAAAAAAAGATTTCTGCAGTTCTTTCTCTTAACATTGTTCTTCCTTCAATTTGACGCATTTTTGAAACATTCTATAAAAAATTTCCCATAATGCACTTTTTATTAAATTGGACAAAGCTGCACTTGAGCTTCCAGACGACATTTGATGTAATCGCAAAATGCGCTTTGTCACTGTCGTATCCCTCACATGGCCAATTTAATCCATAATAAAATCTATATTTGTCCAGTAAAGACAATAAACATATATGACCGCTTGACCAATCAGTATAATTGTATATATTTTAGTTTGCTGCTGCAGTCTCGGTCTGTAATGGTGATTATATGTCATAACAATTTCATGTTAAGTTGACACTAACAAAGACTATCTTTTATATTGGTGTCCATTATTGCCTTATTTTACTCATGCAAATTTGTAAGTGCGTATGTACTTCCGTGCACTTTTACGTGTAATCGTCTGTCTGTGATGTATGTTTTCACATTTTTGTGATTTTTTGGGATGGATCCCAATTTCTGTGCTATTTACCAATTATATCTGTTTGAGATGCTCACCCAAATGTGTCAATATAACGGAACGATAAAAAAAAATGTCATACAAGAGGTGGTTAAGCTAGCTATAGCACCACGTTTAATCAACGTCAAGAACATGATAATAGTTTTTGCTCCGTTGGTTGGTTGTCAGTTTGTATGCACTTCTCTTTTTACAATTTAGTTCGGTATTTGGCCGTTTGAAAATTGTTATGCTCTGCCAAGCTTTTATTGAAGACATTAATCATGTGTGTCTTTCTTTCATTAGTGAAGTACGGTTCTTGCTATTGTTTTAGCTGTATTCTTACCCATAGGACTTTTGGACATAATGATAAGTGTCCAATATTACTATTTTACTGACTTTTTGCCATTGATAAGTAATACATAGTCGACGGGTTCCGAGATAAAATCTTATGTTGTTAATCACCATTGGCTAGCAGACGACATATTATACTGTTAATCACTACTGGCTAGCAGACGACATGTGGTGTGGTTTTTGCTTATAACCGTTTTTATACAGTCACATAATAGGAAATAAGAATCGTTTATAAACATAATGTACTTTTAAAAAAAAATAAAAGATGGGTTTGGGTTGCAGAATAAAAAAGGACTATTACTGCAGAAAAATGGACTAAAAAATTTAAGGAAAAACAGAGAAAATTGACATGAAAAAAATTAAGACTAGTTGAAATGTAAAATAAATACAAAATTAAAAAATACAGGTATGTAGGACCATTATCAGACCTTTCTATGTGTACTTCCGCCAAAATGAAGCAGAACTTATATTTTAGAAAAACAGTACAAATGTATTAAGAAGAATATGACCTTTTAAATCGCTGGTAACTTTATCATTCCCTTAAGGTAGATAGGGTGTCTTCCTCCATTTTGAAATACTAGAAAACAAGGTCTAGATCTTTGAAGAAATGTGCAAACTTTTATAGTAGTAGGTAATTCATGTGGAAGAATTTTCATTATAATATAGAAAATGCCATGTTTGATCATATTTATAATTGTATTTTACAAAAATAAGAATTCTTTTGTTTGATTCATTTTTTCCCAACTTTGTCAAATAAGGGGAGGCAACTCAAATGCAAGGGTAGATAATTCAGATAGTGTTACTTTTACAATAGAATATGTTAGGAATTAACCCATTTTTACATGTAGCAAGAAAACGAGTCCGGTGACCCCATTTTTTCTTTTTCTTATCTGAAAGCATAATATTGGAGCTATCTTCACATATTTTATCTCACAATTCTATGGTGTGGTTTGCATTTTATGGCGGAAAAATGGGTTTTCCATGCATAATCTATACAAAATCTTGTCAATTTTGCACAACCTGTAGTGTGAAAATAAGTCCGGTGACCCATTCTTTTTATTAATGTTTTTAAACAAGCAGGATATGAACTACATTTTGGCAAATTATTAAAAGATTATAATTTAGACACCCCATCTACCTTAACAGATTTGTCAATTGTGATTCATGGCTTGATCAGATGTAACTATCAGTGATTTTTCACTTGCCATGTGCAACATCCCGTGTGTCACCAGTATATCAGGAGGTGTTTACCTGACTGTTTGAACACTTACGCTTCTCCATTAGGAAATTTCTAAGTACTTTTTATTCTGGACTAACATTTTTCTGTATTTAATTGTTTTTTAATGTTGTATTTTTATTCTTTGAATTGGGTTTTTTTTCACCTTTTTGTTCTTCTTCTTAAATGATTTGTTTTTGAGTTTTAATTGCAGTTGTGTTAATACTAGGTCTGTTTTGAGTTTTCGCTTGACCCATCGTCATTTACCAAAAAATTATATAGTTATTAAAGCGAAAGTGAGGTGCAGATTCCATTCTCTGTTGCAGATTCCATTCTCTGTGAAAGAGCGAAAACTAGGAGCATGTTCCATATTCCTTAAAAAAGCGATAACGAGGTGCTGATTCCATTTTATGTGATGCTTTTTTGATTATTAACGGCGGTTTTATACGCCGACTTATTCTGGACCTAAGAGTGAACAATGATAACCTAATTCACGGATATTGACTAACGGTGAAGTAACGTGATTTTTCTAATGTGCAATAAAATCATTTAGAAAAACACGATAAATCTTTTATCCTTTTAACCTCTGATTTACAATCAAATAATAATGGAAATGATAAAAAAATACCATTAGTATTGGAAATAAATTATCTAAATAAAACATCTGGTAATGTTAATTATTGAATTTAGAAAATTATCTATAAAATAGATAATTAGATTATACATTATAGAGGACAAATGTACGTACTGACATACTACCAATACTAGTACATACTATTTCACTTTTTTTCTACGTTTAACATAAGCCAATCAGTTGACAAGAGCTAAAAGCTTGAATGGTGTACAATGAAGGCCCGTTTAGTATAGATAGAAGCTTTTATTTTTCTTTGCTCTATTGTCCTTTACAGTTTTGTTTACTATCCTTTGCTTAAACTAAATCTTCAAAATTATATATTGGTAACCCGGACAATATGTGAAAAATAGAACTGAAGACTTTTTAAAACAATACTTCAGCTTCTTACCAGATAACATGTATCGACACACAAACTTATCTTGATTGAGGTCAGCAATCCACGTCTTTCAAGCAGAGCATGTACGTTAAGAAACAACAATTTGAAGCAGCAGTCAAAATACACTCGCACAGAAACTATGTTTATGACATTTTTGTTTGTTCTATCTACTTTTTTAGTTCGACCTTATGTTGTTTGTTAAAATAAAGACTTCAAAATGAAATCTTGATATCAAGACATGTGGGAATTGAAACTGAACCACTTTTTAAACAACAATTCAACTTTAAACCAGATTACGAATACATAAGTTTTCGGTCACCAGTTAAAGGCTTTCAGTAAACAGTCAGAAGAAACTGTCTATGGCTTTTTGTTTGATCTATCTTCTTTTCAGTTTGACTTTATATCTAGTATTTAAAGCAAGTTCTCGATATAAATCTTAATATCAAGACATGTGGAAGTTGAAACTTAACCACTGAAGTACTTAGGTACTGACATGATTTATAACAATCCGTTCTACAAATTTTATATTCACTACGTTACACTTACCTGATAGGTTTACATAATTGGATATTCTCTCCGGTATTTGGTCTTATCTCGCTCAAGCGCTTAGCTGGTCTTTTAAAAATCATCTACATCTATATCAGTTAAGCGCTTAGAACCTCAGTCTTCTTTCCGGCGAAAATCCAGCCGGTCGTGTTTTCGCTCTGAGAAAATACATTGAAATAATTTGTTTATGAGTTAAGAAGTATTAAATAAGTAATATTATGGCAGAAGTCGCTATGAACGGTTCAAATAGCGAGGACGACGTTTTGCAGGAACGTCCCAGTTTGTCAACTGACGCGAACGAAACGACAAAGATGGCGGCTCGTACTCGTTCTTCGTTATCCTCTAAGAAGAGCAAAAGCAGGTCTACTAAGAAAAAGGACGACCAGCTAGACGCCTTAGAACAGAAATGGGAAAGCAAGTTTGCCCGATTTGATTCAAGGTTAGATAAGATATGTAATTTTATGGAAACTAGTCTAAACCCTGGCACTTCGGGTGAGCAGGTACAAAATGTTTCTACTTGTAATCAACAGGATAGCGGCTCTTCGGGAGCGCGCAGACCTTTACAAGAAACACAAACTCCTGATGTAAATTTGCCTACAGATAATGAGGCAGAGGAAAATTTACATGGAGATGTTATGTCTCTGACACCAGGCCGTTCAGAGAGACTTAACATTGGGTTATTCTCAGATGAAGAAGATGGGACTTCAATGAGAAGTGACAATGAAAACCATAATACTGTAGCTAGGTTCAGTAAATATTTAAAGTGTCAAGAAACTGAGGAAACAGACTCTGGTATTGACAATCTTAATCAGTTATTTGGTGACGACGCCAAAACTAAATCAGTTTCTAAGTCAGTTGGCCTTGTTTTAGACAAAAGTCAGATTGATATTCTTTCTGGATCATGGCATTGTGAAAAACCAGAAAAGATAACTGCATACAATGAACAATATAAATTGTGTTTCCCAGTTCATGAAAGTTCTGAAAAACATTTAGATATACCTAGTCTAGATAGCTTTACATCAGACCTACTAGTTAAAAAACATGGTCAAAAAGCTTTTACAGTTTCTAATAAGAAAAAGACTTTATATACACCTTTTCTAAAATCAGTAGAAAAATTGGCTTATCAAGGACAAGCTGCTGCTAAAATGGGTATTGTTTCATCGTCTTACATGCAACAGGCATTAGGTACATTATTAGAAACATTATTAGACAAAGAGGTGAATATGGATAGGGCAGTACAACAAGTACGTGATATCTTTGCTATGTCAACAAAAAGTGTTGATCAGGTTGCAAGAGCAGGTGCATTTCATCACCTTATTAGAAGAAAACTAGTAATGGAAGATACTGGGTTAAATGACATAAAGGAACTTAAAAATTCTTTAATTTCTTTACCACTTTCAAGCAGTGGAGTGTTCGGTGACAAGTTTGAACAAACCTTGAAAGATAGGATAGAAAAAGACAAACAACTTAAGGAATTGCTTCCTGAGTTACATATTGGAAATAAACCTACATCTTTTCTAGGTAAAAGAAAAAACACTGCTTCTAATGATTGGCAAGCAAAACGTGTAAAACAAAATGTTAATCAGAACAGTTTTAAATCAACTCCAAGTACTCAGCGTTCTTTTCAGAGAACTAGCACTGTTTCAAGACCTGACAAGAGTGAAAATAAGTTCGAGAAAGCAGGAACTAATTTTCGTCCCTCATGGGGCAACCAGGGAAAAAACCAACAAAGAAAATGACTATTTAAAGGTAAGCAATATCATGGCTTGTCATCCGGAGATACCTGTTGGGGGACGTCTAATTTATTTTCTGAAAAAATGGGAACAAATAACAGACGATCAATGGGTGCTTTCTGTAATAAAAGAGGGTTACAAACTGGAATTCTTAGAGATTCCAAAGAACACAGGAATAAAATACACCTGTGTATCTGCAAAGGATCTAGATATTTTAGATACAGAAGTAAGAGAGTTAGTACAAAAAGAAGCTGTAGAATATGTACCTCTGAACGAAATAGAAAACGGTTTTTACAGCACATTTTTTCTTGTCCCCAAGAAAACAGGGGACATGAGACCAGTAATAAATTTAAAACCCCTCAACAAGTATCTCCGAAAACAGCATTTCAAAATGGATTCCCTTTCTACGGTTCTCAATCTGGTGAAACAAGGAGATTGGGGAATCAGTCTGGACTTAAAGGACGCATATTTACATGTCCCAATTTACAAAACACACAAGAAATATCTGAGGTTTTGTCTAAAAAACGGGAGAGCTCTTCAGTTCAAGGCTCTACCTTTCGGTCCAACCTCAGCCCCAAGAGTTTTTACAAAAATTGTGGCAGTAGTAGCTGCCCATTTAAGGTCAAGGGGCATAAGACTGGTTGTCTATCTAGACGACTGGTTCCTTCTGAATCAAGAAAAAAGTCAATTAATATTAGATCGAGAATTAGTACTCAATCTCCTTGTCGAACTAGGATTCATAATAAACTTTAAAAAGTCCACTTTGGATCCATCACAACAGATAACATACTTAGGGGCAAGGTTTCTCTTGAATCTGGGGATCGTTTTGCCAACAGAGGAAAGAACGTCAAAATTAATAGCTTCATCCCAGGCAATGATCCTTCAAAATCAAGTAATAGCCAGAGATTTTCTTCACCTTCTAGGGATAATGTCATCCTGCTTAGAAATAATTCCCAATGCAAGATTACACATGAGACCTGTTCAAATACATCTGTTAAAATTTTGGAAACCAGTTTCTCAGGATCTGGAGTTCAAAGTCCCAATTACTGCACATCTAAGAAGCCATCTAAAATGGTGGTTAGATCAAACCAACATAAAAAAGGGGAGATCATTGAAACATTGGGAAACCCATGCCACTATGACAACGGATGCCTCAACATCAGTGGGTTGGGGAGGTCACATGGGGACTCAGATAGCACAAGGAACCTGGAACCTATCAGAGAAAAAACTCCATATCAACTGCTTAGAAATGGAAGCAGTGATAAGAACGATAAAACACTTCTTATCCCAATTGAGGGGGAAAAATGTATTAATACGTTGCGACAACTCAACAGTGGTACAATACATCAATCGTCAAGGGGGGACCAAATCAATGATTCTATGTCTAAAAACTTGGGAATTATGGAATTTGGCAATCGATCATCAGATTCAATTGAAAGCAGCCCACATTGCGGGCAAAGCAAACATTCTAGCGGATTTATTGTCGAGAAACAAAATAAGACACACAGAATGGACACTAGAAAAATCTGTAGTACAAAAAATATTCCTAAAGCTAGGGTCACCAAAAATAGATCTGTTTGCATCAATCCACAACAAACAAACTCAGATTTTTTGCACGTGGTTTCCTCACAATCAAGCTTATGCTCTAGACGCACTGTCAATTCCATGGCAGAATCTGTTCGGGTATGCATATCCCCCAATATGCCTAATACCAAAAATTCTACAACACATGTCCCAGTACAGGTGTCAAATTCTTCTAATAGCACCACATTGGCCAAGAAGACCTTGGTACCCAGACCTGTTGAAATTACTAGTAGATTACCCTTTAAAAATTCCAATCGGAAACAATCTTTTACACCAGCCGGAATCACGGATTTATCATCCAAATCCAGAAATATTCAATCTAACTGTATGGCCTCTATCAACAGACTCTTTAAAAAGAGAGGCTTTTCTAAGGACACTAGACAATTATTGTCTGCCTCATGGAGGGCAGGAACGCAAAAAGATTATTCTGGCAAATTCAAAAAATTCTGTAGCTGGTGTAATGAAAGGGAAATTGATCCCTATACTGCCTCTTTGACAGAGGTAGCAGATTTTTTGACAGGTCTGTTTACTAAGGGACTTCAATATAGAACAATAGCTGGATATAGGTCCATGTTATCTACAGTCTTACCGCCTATAGAAAAAATTCCTGTAGGCCAACATCCATACATAATAAGACTTTTAAAAGGTGTATTCAATTCAAGACCACCTAAAATTAAACTTTTACCGGAATGGGATCTTTTGAAAGTTTTAGACATGTTACAAAAAAGTCCATTTGAACCAATGAAAAACAGTGTTTTAAAATATGTTACTTGGAAAACTATTTTCTTATTTGCTATTACTACTTTCAGACGCTGTAGTGATCTTCAAGCATTGAGAATAGGAGATGGTAATATTAGTGTACATAGTACTGGTGTGTTTTTCATTAGAGAAGGCCTTTCAAAGCAGGATCGTCCTGGACATAATGGTTCAAAAATATTTGTTCCAAGTTTTAAGGACAACAAATTATTGAATCCGAAAAGGTCATTGTTTTATTATTTGAAAATGACGGATAACTTCCGTAATTGTGACAGAAGTAACAGTAAACTGTTTTTAAGTGTAAATAGTCCGCACAACCCGGTCTCTAGTCAGACAATTTCGAATTGGATTGTCCAAACCATCCAAATGGCATATAATGACAAAAACAAGTCTGTCAAGGCGCATAGTACAAGAGCTATTGGTCCTTCATGGGCCCTATTTAATGGTTCATCTATGAAATCCATCATGGAAGCAGCAGACTGAAGTAGAGAGTCTACTTTCACGAAATTCTATTTGAGAAATCTAGAACCAAGCGTTTTATCTTAATCGTTGAATAAGAAAAAAGAAAGAAAAAATATATAAAAATAAACTTTAAAAAAATATTGTACATTCATGTATATAATATATAGATATTGAAATCCTCATTTCCGACGAGATGCGATGGAACTTTAGATGATGAATATAGACTACAAAGTGTTTGAATGATAGAAAAACAGAATATTCATTATAGTATTAGTGTAAATAATAGATGAATTTTAAATGGAGAAGAGGAGGAGTGATTTTATTGTTTTAAAAATGTACAGTGTATATATATAAATTGAACAAGAAATTACTACCAACCACAGAACAAAGTACTGCTTTGAACTCTGGATGTATCCAATTATGTAAACCTATCAGGTAAGTGTAACGTAGTGAATATAAAATTATATAATTTGGTTCACAAATTTGAATTTTGTGAACGGAGTTACACTTACCTGATATACTACCCACCTCCTCCCCTCAGTAGATTTTGGTGAATTCAGCTGGATTTTCGCCGGAGAAAACTGAGGTTCTAAGCGCTTAACTGATATAGATGTAGATGATTTTTAAAAGACCAGCTAAGCGCTTGAGCGAGATAAGACCAAATACCGGAGAGAATATCCAATTATGTAAACCTATCAGGTAAGTGTAACTCCGTTCACAAAATTCAAATTTGTGAACCAAATTATATAATTTTCCATCAATACATTTTGAAATTATAAAGAAACTAAGGTTTTAACTCTCTCATGCAATGCTGACTTTAGATGGATTTGGCTATTTTATTAGGTTATTTTTGGTCATATAGTTCTTGTAAATGCTTGGCTTTCATATATTTGGCTTTGAGCGTTCCTAAGAAAATTAAATCCATAAAAGCGTTTCGGACACATAAGATCTACATAACGTGTTGTTTTCATTTGTTTAACACTAATTCAGCTTTAAACCAGATTTTCGACACAACAACATTAATCTTGGTTTTCGGCCACCCGTCAAAAGCTTTTAGGCAGTGACATGCACGTTTAAAAATGGATTCAAATTAGACAGACACTCCTTCTGAAACAGTGTTTATAGCTTTTTTTCTTCGCTCTATTTTTCTTTATTGTTCGACTTTCGTTTATATCTTATATTTAAAACATGCCTTTATAATAAATGTTGATAAACCGGACGCTCTGTCAAAATCGAAACTGACAAACTTTTAAAAACATTGCTTCAGCTTTCACCTTCGGTAACCAGTCAAAAGTTTCAAAAGCTTTCAGATAGTATGTACATTTAAAAATGAATAAAGTAAGACAGACTCTCTTGTTGAAACGGTGTATAAAGCTTTTTCCACTATTTACCTTCATGGTTTGACTTTATATTTAAATCCCACGCAAGTATTCAAAATAAACCTTGATATTTTAGAAAAAATGTGAAAATTGAAACTGAACACCTTTCAAAATACTGATTCACCTTACAACCAGATTATCGACACAAAAATTAATCTTAGTTTTCGGTTTAGGAAGCATAAAGGCAACAGTAGTATACTGCTGTTCGAAAGCCATAAATCGATTGAGAGAAAACAAAACAGGGAAACAACAAAAACACTAAAGTGCATCAAAAAACTAAACGAAAACGCAAAACACACAAAAACTAACTTTAAGATCACAAGAACCATTTTACCGACTTGGAACAGGACGTTTTAAGAAAAAATGGTGGGTTGAACCTGGTTTTGTGGATAGCAAAACCTCCAGCTTTTATGACAATGTTGAATATAACACTAAAATGACAACATCACATGACAGGACTAAAAAATAAATAAAAAATAACAGAACATTCTTCAAAAAAGAGAAATACATAAATAAACAATACAATCACCAGCCCAGTAGTCAGCACTTCGGTGTTGACATGAATATCAATTATGTGGTCATTTTTATAAATTTCCTGTTACAAAACTTTGAATTTTTCGAAAAACTAAGGATTTTCTAATCCCAGGAATAGATTACCTTAGCCGTATTTGGCAAAACTTCTTGGAATTTTGGGTCCTCATTAATGCTCTTCAACTTTCTATTTGTTTGGCTTTACAACTATATTGATATGAGCGTCACTGATGAGTCTTATGTAGACGAAACCGCGTCTGTCGTATTAAATTATAATCCTGTTTTCTTTGATAACTATATATAACATTATGACATGCTACATGTAATAGTTATAAAAAAGGTACCAGGCTTATAATGTTAACTAATGAAGTAAAGTTAAACAGACACTCCTACTGAAACTGCGTTTGTAGTTTTATTTTTCGCTGTAGTTTGACTTTCGTTCATATCTTATACTCAAAGCATGCCTTTATTATAATCGTAATAAACCGGGCGCTATGTGAAAATTTAATCAGAAACTGCGCAACTTTAAAAACACAAATTCAGCTTTAAACCAGATTATCGACACAAACATTAATCTACGTTTTCGATCACCAGTCAAAGGCTTTCAAAAAGCATGTACCTTTTTAAAAATAAATGGAATCAAATCAGACAGATATTTCTACAAGAATCTGTGTTTATAGCAGTTATGCTATATTTTTCTTTACAGTTTGACTATTTATCTAACATTTAAAGCATGACTTCATAATGAACCTTGATATACTATAGACAATATGTGAAAATTGAAACCTGAACAACTTTTAAAACATTGATGATCATCAACACACACATCTTGGTTTGTTTTCGTCACCAGTTAAAAGCTTTCAGGCAGTATGTGCGTTTAACAAATAAAAAAACCAGACAGATAGTTTTTTTTTTTGTTCGCTCTATTTTTCTATATAATTTGACTTTGGTATATATCTTATATTTAACGTATGTCTTCAAAATAGATCTTGAAAAAACCGGACGCCTGTGTAAATTTAAACTGAACAAATTTAAAACACTGATTCTGCTTATAACCAGATTATCGACACAATCATTTATCATTGTTTTTTGGTCACCAATCAAAGACTTTCAGGAAATAGTCAGACAGATAATCCTGCAGACACTGTGTTTTGTTTGATCTATCTTATTTTGAGTTTGACTTTAAATATTTTATCTAAATCAAGTTTTCAATATAAATCTTGATACCAAGACATGTGGAAATTGAAATTGAATTAAGTACTTCGGTACTGACATGAATTATAAAAATACTTTCTATCAACTGTCCGTTGAAAATTTTCGAAATTATAACGAAACTAAGGTTTCAATTCCCTCGGACAAATTGGCCCTAGATGAATTTGGCTATTTTATTAGGTAATTTTTGGTCATATAGTTGTTCGATTGTTTCGGTTCTTATAAATCCTTGGCGTTCATGCGTTTGGCATTGAGCGTTCCTGGTGAAGCTAAATCCAGAAAAACGCTTCAGACACATGAAATCTATTAAACGTGTTGTTTTCTTTTTTTAAACACTAAATCAGCATCTAACCAGATTTTCGACACATACATTATTATTGGTTTTCGGTCACTAGTCCAAGGCGTTCAGGCAGCATGTACTTTAAACTATGGAATCAAGTTAGACAGAATCTCCTACTGAAACTGTGTGTATACCTCTTTTTATGCCCAACTTACGATAGTAGTGGGGCATTATGTTATCTGGTCTGTGCGTTCGTGCGTACGTCCGTCCGTCCGTTCATCCGTCCGTCCGTTCGTTCGTTCGTCTGTCCAGTTTCAGGAACAAATTAATAAACACTAATTCAGCTTCAACCCTGATTATCGACACAAACATTAATCTTAATTTTCGGTCACCAGTCAGATTTTCAGGCAGCATGTAAGTTAAAAATGGAGTCATGTCAGACAGACTCTTCTACTGAAACTGTCTTTATATCGTTTTTTGTACGCTCTATTTTTCTCTATAGTTAGACTTTATAGTTTATGTCTTATAGCTAAAGCATGCCTTTATAATAAATCTTAATTAACCGGACGCTCTGTGAAAATTGAAACTGAACAATTTTTAAAACACTTATTCAGCTTTAAACCAGATAATCGACACAAACATTTATCTTGGTCCCCAGTCAAATGCCTTCAGAGAGCATGTACGTTTATAAAATGGTATCTAGCCAGACACACACTCCTAAGGAAATTGTGTTTATAGCTTTTCTTTTTTGGTTCCATTTTCCTTTACAGTTTGACTTTAAATATTGTATATAAAGCAAATGTTCAATATAAAGCATGATAAACCGTACAGGTGTGAAAATTGCAACTGAACAACTTTCAAAACACTGATTCAGCTGCATACCGTGTTATCGACCCACTGAACAAAACTCTTAAGCTTTCGGTCACCAGGCAAAGGCTTCCATGCAGCATGTACGTTAAAAATGAAGTCATGTCAGACTGACTCTCCTACTGAAACTGTTTTATAGCGTTTTGTGTACGTTCTACTTTTCTCTATAGTTAGACTTCAGTTTATATCTTATATTTAAAGCATGTCTTTATAATAAATCTTGATAAACCGGACGCTCTGTAAAACTTGTTACTGAACAACTTTTAAAATACCGATTCAGCTTCAAACCAGATTATCGACACAAACATTTATCTTTTTTTTATCGGTCACCAGTCAAAGACTTTCAGGCAGCATGTAAGTTAAATATCAAAACCAGACCAATTAAATATACTCCCAAGACATAACAATTAGACATCTTGCCCTTTACAATCATTGCCAGTGTGAAATGTAAGCCTATACATCACTGCTAAAGCAATAAATCTATAAATATTTTATCAGGCCAAGGTTAATAATGATGAGCCATGGGAGATTTTAAAACCGCCATTTTTCATTTTAATTCTCTTGGGGTAATTTTTCCAGACGATGAACAAAGTCTCTTATCTAAAACATTTCTATAACAAATCACTTTTAAACTACGTTCAACTTTGTTTCTTCTAGAACTCATTTCCTGCATACAGGCTCCTTTTTTGTAATAAGGGAAAAAGCGCACTATGAAAGTAATCCATGTTTCCTCTAAAAGAAGGGCTTATCAAACGCGTCTTTGTTGTGGTTTCATTGTGTTTGGGAAAAAGATACAGGGTTCAGCCGGAAGCTGCATATCGCCTTCGATTGCTGCTGTCAGTGTAAATGTGAAATGTTGACTGCCAAAGATTACATAGAGACCAAATGACATAGAAGTCCGTTTATAAATACAATATAGAAATATAAAATAAGAAAAATCTTTTTTTATTTCTCAATCACAAACAATTTGAAACTCTGTTGAAGTTTCAGAACATACAATGAGTATTTTCCAAAGTTTGCTTCTTGTGTTATCTCACAGACTTGACAAAATGGAAAAACAAACTTCTGGTTTACCACTTCAAATGTCCAGGGTAAAAGATGATAAAAAATTTCTATTCCTTCGTATTTTGTTGAGGAAATTATATTTGATTAAATCAAGACTTGTCATTTTTAAAATAAAATTCTTCTGAAAGCCATATTTTAAGGAGAATCAAGTATGTTTTACATTTAATAGACCAATAAAAAATAATGATTTTTACATATTAGTTTTTCTGTAACTAACATATTACAGTCAATAATTATGAACAAATTATCCAGCACCTTGAAACCAATTACCTCTTTACACGAATAAAATACACCTTACTGAAAAATCTGTTCACTAATTATCTAAATATATAAACAGCACTTCTTGGAGGCCAATTCATCTAACGTGTTTCCAATATGTGTTGTTGAAGCTAATGGTCTTGTTTTCGTTCCATGGTATTGTTATAGATATGTTTTAGGTGTACTTGATTAAGTCCTCAATAGAACAAACAAACAAAGCTGGAATGCCAGAACTACTAAAACAAATGAAAAAAACTTCTTAAATAGCATGAGATAAATACGTTTTATAGCCGACTATACAGTAACTTCATTTGAACTCTAGTGAAAAGTTGTCTCATTGGCAATAATATTAAATACAACTAGTATCGAATATTTGTTTCTAAAGATAATGGTCTTGTTTTCATTCCATGTTATTGTTATAGATACATTTTGGGTGTACTTGATTAAGTCTCTAATAGAATAATCAAACAAAGCTGGAATACCAAAACTATTGCAACAAGAATGAGTCCATAGTACACGGATGCCCCACTCGTTTTTAATGTGTAGTGGCCCGTGAAATTTGGGTAAAAAATCTAATTTGTCATTTAAATTAGAAAGATCATATCATATGGAACATGTATACTAAGTCTAAAATTAGTTGGACTTTAGTATCATCAAAAACTACCTTGACAAAAAACTTTCAAAGTAAAATCACAAAAATACTGAACTCAGAGGAAAATCAAATCGGACAGTCCATACATAATCACATGGAAAAATCAAATGACATAACACATCCAAAACGAATGGACAAGAACTGTCATATTCCTGACTTGGTACAGGCATTTTCAAATGTAGAATTGTCATTGGCTAGCTGCCAGAAAACAATATTGCTGCTCTACTATTGTAGGTGGGGAATAACAAATGAAAAACATTACTTCTCCAATAGCATCAGAGAAAAACATTTTATAGTCGACTATAGTGTACTGTTGAAGGACGTATGGTTGCTTATACCTGCTTACATTCACTTCATTTGAACTGTGGTCGACAGTTGTCTAAGCTCTCATTGAAAATCAAACAATATCTCCTTATTTTCAAATCAGTCAGAAAAAAATTAGCTTTTTTATGTCTAAATTAATGTGTGCAAAATCTCGTCTATAATTTGTCAGATAATAATGTGTCATTAATTAACCAGCATGTATTTTGCACATTTGCCAGAAATTAACCAGACTAAATGAATGCTACATGTACTTTTTGCAAAATATGCAAATGTAACAAACAAAAATTGATGTTCCAGATTCTTGGGCATTCAAACATACATAACTCTTCTTGTTAAAGGTTACCTCCTTGAGAAGAAGGATTAAAATGAATAACCCATAGCAATGTGATGAATTATTAAGTGTTATTTCTGTAAAATAATTACTAACATCAGCCTACAGATTATAATCATATTTTTGTATAATTAGAAATATTGCATCAACATTAATTTCTTAAGATTTAAATTATGGGTAACCTTCCTGTTTACCATGTATGTTTTGTAACTGGATGTAAGAATATTTGGTATATTGAGGGGGAATGGGGTCATAAATGACATCTAGAACTGATTATAATTATAGAAATACAAAAACGTTAATATGCAGGATGAGTTTTAAATTTATTATTTCTATCATTTTTTAAAAGGCAATAAAAATCTTTTTATAAGGCCTCAAGTATTTCATTTAAAAAAAAATTAAAAAACGCCAGTCAAGGTCGTTAAAAACTTCCATCATCATTTTCAAAGTATGTGGTCTAGATAAGCAAGGTGGAGGGGTTAGTACACACAAATAAAACAAAAAGATTATCTTAGCTTGTATTGCTCACCTGGTGAACATTATTTGTAGACTTGCATATCCACATACTATAGAAATTCTAACATGTTTAACATAGTGCCCAGAGTTTGCTAAACAGCCAAAACTACAAAAACCAACATAACAAGGGCAATAACTCAAAAGCAGGTGTTCAAATGTTCAGAGAATACACATCTCATTTACGAAGTTTATTTTTTGTCCAGCTTTTATAATTTTCAATAGGTTATTTTTTGAATTTTTGAATTTTAACCTAGTATCTCCTACATATTTTCAAACAATGGCAAGGAAATGCAAAACAAGTTTAATATAAACATATCAGAGGCAAACCCTCAAAAGCAGGTGGAGAGAATTGTCCACAATTTTCAGGGAAGATAAAACATGGTGTGTTGATAATTTCGGTCCTGTCAGATATTTTGCAATTTATTTGAGTTCAAGAAATATAAACTAAAACTGTACATAGACCTTATGTTCTCTTCTTAGACATGGCAGCAATTTTGGTTGATCAACCTGGACAAAAATCACAAGCTTTAAAATTGAAATCCTACAGAAGAAGTGGTAAAATTTTTATTTCAATCCTTTGAGCAGTTTTTAGAGGAAAAAAAACAATGGAACTAAAATGATGACAAAATCTCACATGGCCCCACACCATTTTGAGCCTAGAACATGTCTCTCTCTTTGTTGTTTTTCTTGTTTTAACATCTGGTTTTCTTTTAAATGCTGGTATGGTATATAAGCAGGGGCTTCAGAAAGGACATACACACTAGCAATTGCATTTATTTAACGTTTACTAGTGTAGCTTGATAACCAGAGAGTAGAACATTATCAGTCTTGCTGTCAACAATTCACTTTGTTACATAACATAAACATTTCAGGTGATACATTCACGTGTCCCAGCTATTAGGTAATGGTTTCTTATAAAATTCACACTTAAAAAGTTTGCTTTTACAATGCAATTTACTCTAAAGTATCAAATAAATATTCTTCTGTTGTCCTTTGTGGGCACACTAATTTTGAATAAAGTATGCACCATTCACCTCTATTCTCAAGTTGTTTCCTTGACACATTCCCCATTTCTATTCTCAATTTTATTTACTGTTTTCTTTTTTAATATCAATTTTTGGTCCTTTGTTAATTCTACCACATAACTTTAATTTTTTAAATAATGACAACAATACACTCTATATTAATTACAATTTAATAATTAATTCAACAACTGCTGTTCATGTCAAGTTTCTTTCACACATTATAGACCTTGTATACTTTGAAAAAATTATTGCACATTTTAACAAATGTCTCTTCTAAAAGCATATATCTATAAAATATTCATATAACATTTAAACAAATGATTCGTTCAACAATAGCAGCTTAAAAGGGCTGATATTTAACATGATTTATGTTTTTTCTTAATAAAAAACCCCATTAAATTCAATTTAAAAACAGTTACGCACATCACACTTGAACTAAGTACTATCAAACTCACTAACTATTCTCAATAAGCTCATTACAATATCATAGTAATTAATATTCATATTCATAATTTATTTTTGATCTTATCTAATAAATTCTAAGGCAACTGAAATAAATTATAGTTCTTCAATATCTTGTCAATTTACATTTTACATATTAAAATTGTTATGAAAGGGGGCATGATAAAATGAGACAGATCGATTATTATAAATAAAAGTGAAATGAAAAATAAACAGGTCAAAAAGAATTCTTTTATTATTTTTTTTACTTTAGTAAATAATTTTAAATTACACTTTACAAATTTCTTGCTTTCTTTCATCAGGAACACTCAATCCCACACATTAGAAAGCAAGGGATGTATACATTCATAAAAACCAAGTTTTCATAGTAAATGGATGCTCCACTCACACTATCATTTTCTGTGTTCAGTGGACCCTGATATTGGGTCAAATCTCTTAACTTTGAATTAAAATTAGAAGGATCATATCATAGATAAACATATGTATTAAGTTTTAAATTGATTGGAATTTAACTTCATCAAAATTTGCCATGACCAAAAACTTTAACCAGAAGCGTTAAAGAAAGACGAACAGACGTGCAGACAGAAAAAAACATAATACTCCAAGGTGAGGATAAAAAAAAATGTAAGGAGCAGTATGAACAAAGGGGACCAAATTCTTCTAAGGTCTACTTTGCCTGAGGAAGTTGGAACCATAAATACTAAATAATTTCTCTATTTATAAATGGTTCTTTCTTTCCATTGATTCTGTCTAAAACAACTAACTTTCATAGTATACGTGTATAATATTCCAGATTATCAAGGGCAGTTGGGGAAACTTGCTAATAATGTCAGCATTAAAACATTTTTTATACCATTCTAAGACCTCTTTATAAAAAAAGTGTTGGGAATTGGGAAATACAAAAGTATTGTAATGGCTGCTCACCTGAGAAATTAAGATGAGGGTTATTAAGTAACATTAAAAATAAATTCAGTTAAATAAATAAAAATGTTTTTATAATTTAAAAAAAAAATATGCTGAACATGGTTTTGAAAATGTAATAAAAGGATATAGTGGCAGTAAGAATATTTCTTGTATTAAACATGCATGAATATGTCTAATTCATAACTCACAAATGCTAATTTATGACTGAAGTTACAAAACAAGAATTTAAAAATGGTATAACATCATTATTTACTGTCTGACAAAAACAAAATAACAACATAATTTTATACATGTAGTTCTATGCAATCAAAATGTGTATAAATCATAATCAACATAATAAAATCTGGTAATAGCTTTTTGAAAGCTTGTCAATAAATTATTCATTCATAATCAAAATGAGTTTTTAATTCCATGATAATGTAATAACAGCCAGAAATACATGTGATATGCATTTCAAAGCTGGGTTTGTTTATGTTCTAAATGAAATTAATTTTTAAGTGATAAGAAATGTACAAGCTTTGTAATCTTTCGAAGATTATTATTCATAATGAGTTCATAATGCAACATGCATTTCACCAACACAGTTGGCAGTGAAAGGAAATTACAGAGCTCTCATATGTTCCTTTGGGAGTTGATAATTTAGTAAGATCTTCACAACAAATGTTTCCATCTTTGAAGAAAAGAAAGTTTCACTGTAAATCAGGTTTCATCCTCAATGGACTATAAATGTCATCTTCTGAAGAAAAGAAAAGTGTTTTCAGAATTTTTTTTATTACAACCTTACAAATAAATGTATGTTTTAATTCAGAATTTTTTATCATTTGAGTTTCTTAAATAAGAACAGACAGAAAAATTGTTGTTTCATAATTAAAATCAATATTCCACCAGAGTACATATCTTAAATACAGCCATTGTTTTATATTTGCCATTTTGGGGCCTTTTATAGCTTACAATGCAGTATAGGTTTTGCTCATTGATAAAGGCTGTATAGTTTTTTGGTCTCTTGTGATGAGTTGCCTCATTGACAATCATACACATATTCTTATTTTATAAGAGGAAAAATTCTAGACCAAAATATAGGGGACTCATAGTAAGAGAAAATGAACAAAATTTCAATACAGAAAAGGAGCAGACATTTCAATCAACTCTCTATAACTCCAAATAAATCATCAATATTGTTCCCTCTTCCAAATAGTGCTAATGTTTTCCTAGGCATAATTCAAAATAAGTTCAAAACAATATAAAACTTTCAACATTACCTTCTTTGTTGTATCTGTCTAATCTGTTGTACCTGTTTACTCAGGTTTTGTGTTAACAGTTTAAGACTCTCCTGAAAAAGTATGCAAACATTTCGCTAATCTTTTATTTGCAATAAAATTGTCAATTAAAGTCACCTTTTTATCATTACAGATAAGGGCTGTTCCATAATAAAATGCAAGGGTGATGATCAGCACTCAATACCCCTATCACCAATAATACAAAATTTCCCTTTAATTTATACATTCATACCCACTTTTATAAGGACAATGCAACTGCTCACAATTAGTTAATAGGGCTGCTTTCTATTCCCATACCACAATCAATTTTGGAACAACCCTTACTGTTATGTTCTCTTTAATATTTTGCAAACTATAGCAGGGCATGCATATGATATTCAGTCTGTTTGTGAATCGGAAATATCTAAAAGTTTAAATGGAGACTATATGTCTTTACAAGTAATCATATATATTCATTTTTTATATAAATAAGGTCGTTATTTTTCTCGTTTGAATTGTTTTACATTGTCATATCGGGGCCTTTTATAGCTGACTATGCGGTATGGGCTTTGCTCATTGTTGAAGGCTGTGCGGTGACCTATAGTTGTTAATGTCTGTGTCATTTTGGTCACTTGTGGACAAATGTCTCATTGGCAATCATACCACATCTTTTTTTATATATATATGATAATTTTGAATTTCTTGAAAAGGAAGACACTAAGTTACAAACTTATATATACTGGTAAGTATTAAATACCGGGTATTGTTTTATGTACCTTCTCATCATCTCTAATTATCTTTTACAAATTCTATTTAGATTTGAATAGTTTTTTTTAGAGTTCATAGATTTTTTATTTTTTTCATACTCAGGTAAAAATAGCTATATAGAACAAATATTCTTTATTTCAAATTTACATAAGATTTAAACTAATAATGAGGTAAAAATTATATCAGTGTCATATTCATGAATAATTGTAAGATATCAATAACTAAACATTAAATTTTCTATTTATGAAAACATAAAAAAGAAGAATATCAAGAAATTCGGTGAGCCACATATTTAAGGTCAATCAATCTAGTTCATTCAAGAAACTAAACTAGACAAAATAGAGCTGGACTTAATCAATGAAGACATTACAAAAATATGTCACCATCTTAAAGACTACCAACATGAATTGAGTAAACACATTAACACAATAGAGTGGTAAACTGAAATATAAAACCTTAATAACACAGCCTTGTAACTAATCAATACCATGATCCTTCATCAAAGATGGCAGCACCTTGTTATCTTTTAATCATTCTACTGACAGCTTAGGTCATGGACATACATGGTCAATGGACCACAACAAATGTCCGACTAACCATCTTTATCAGTCAAATCTAAATCTTTCTTTAAGAGAAAATCGTTAAAAAATATTGAACATGTGCTATATCAACGCTCGTAATTTGAATACTATTGATAAGTTGTAAATCAAGGACAATGATTTGCATAATAAGACCATTTTTGAATGATTTTTCGTCTACATATGGATATAACGATATGTTATAATTTGATAAACTTTGCAGAAATTCATTGACACATCTGCCTCCTCTCTGAAAAATTCTATGCCTCATAAATCAGAAGCTGCTCACCTTGTCAGCACATTTTTATTACATTTATCAAAATATTTATGAACATACAAAGTACTTCTGACCTAAGTATTGGCTTAATGTCATTTCATACAGACTGTTCATCAGTTTAAGCAATGGTAATTAATGCTTTTCAATATTTTGGAGAAAAAAAAGGATGAGAAAAAAGTATTTCCAATAAATAAGCAGAACAAATATTTGCCTACATATGGAAATATTATCGTTTATCTGTGCATTCTACAAAAAGCAGTTGTAAGATAATGTAAATTGAAAGGATCCACAAAAGTTGGTCAAAAGGAAGCAATAACCTAGTTTTGCTATTTGAAAGGCCAAATAAATGATAAAATAATGCGAGTAAAAAAGGAAACATTTACTGATTTCTGCAAATTAGCAAAATTAGGGAAAGCTGGAAAGATTGAAAGCTCCTGGGTTCCAACAAAAGACTAGTCCCTTTATCCAGAAAGTTCCTGGAAGTCAATTTCACTTTACAATTTGAACAAGAGAAAACCTCAATTTCTTAAATTAAACCAAAATTTGTACAAGGTTCTTAAGCAATTAATAAGTTATTAATATTCTATTATTCCCACAATCCTCCAAGGTTTACTGTCGTCTGCTAGATTCCATTACCAGCAGACAAATGTATTTCCCCTTGTTTGTGTTCAGATTAGGTGATACAATATAAAAACAGATGTCTCTCACGTCTCCTATGGTTTTCCATTAAAAATGTTGCCAAAAGGTTTGTCTTTATTTTCCGTGATAATATCAAGTAACCCAGAAAATAAAAGAAAAACATCTTCTATGACAAAATTGATCTACAATTACTAATGTGATGCAATAACTTTTGTCTTTTACTTTATTCCTTAAAAGCAGCATAGGGGAAGGTGTCCTAATCCCAGAAAATTGTCCAAAATTTTACAAAGGGGGTAAATACTTATCACTAAAACTTTGATGTGGAATCATTTTTTCAATCAACAAATCTTTCTTCTTTTATGGTAGCAAAATATCACAAAGTGTGTAAAATCATGAAGAATATCCTTGAAAAGGGAGAAACCTCTTTTAAATCATTTAAGTGTTCCCTTACATGCATGTACATCGATGCTTAATTTCAAGCATTCATGTGAACCAGAATGAAAATAATCTGTGTTTGTAAGCAGCTTAAACTTTACTTGTAAAAATGGGTTGACAAAAACCTAACAATGATTTTTAAGAGTTACTTACATTTTCCTCCATTAACTGATTGTATTCATCGTATAATCTTGTACTACTTTGATGGTTCTGTTCATCTATCTCAAATTCTTTCAATAAATCATTTCTGTAATGACAAAAAATATATCATGATTAAACATATGAACTATTTTTTTTTTGGTAAAAAAGGTCTTCATGTACAAATATCTCTCAAAAGAGAGTTTGGAAAATGACCACTATCATCTATTAAAGTAACTTTTCAAACTTCTAAAGTATGGAAGTAACGTCAAATATCAGCCTGTCCCTCCAGTAAATATGTTTATTAAACTCATCATAGATACCAGGATTGAAATTTTGTATTAATCCCACTTGCATGTTTTGTCTACAAAAGACTTGTCAGTGCGGCTTGAATAAAAAAAGTTAAAAAGGCCAAATAAAGTACAAAGTCGAAGAGCATTGAGGACCAAAAATTCTTATAAATTTTGTCAAATACAGCTAAGGTAATCTATTCATGAGGTTAAAAGCCTTAGTTTTCAAAAATTCAAAGTTTTGTAACCAACTTGATTTATAATTATGACCATATCAATTATATTTCATGTCAACACAGAAGTTCTGACGACTGGGTGGGTGATACCCTCGGGGAATAAAACACTCCACAAGCAATGGCATCTAACGACTGGGTGGGTGATACCCTCGGGGAATAAAACACGCCACAAGCAATGGCATCTGACCCAGTGGTTGTAAATAAACTCATCATAAATTTGAACTCAGTTAGTAGCTTAACATCATGTATATATAGAGAACATCTTAAACAAAAGTACAATCAACACTTCTTTCACCTATTGACTGATGACACCTGTACATTTAGAAACTTGTAAATTAACCTCATTAGTGTTATTATAAGGTCATTCTTCAACTCATCACACAAATTAATATTAGATTTCTTAACCATTTGACCTGGGTGAATGTTTAACCTCCCTTTACAAAAACTTAGTTAATGACCACCAAACATTTCCTGAATCTTAAGATTCATTCAAATTCTCATTAGTTCACATCAGCAGTAAGAAACTATTTACTACTGTAGTAGTCGATTATGTCAGGTGCAAAAATTTGTGCCAGTGGCTAATTAATCATTAGCCGCTTAAATGCTATTATTTCTAAATGACCGCATAGCTGTTTAAATGTATCTTGACCCCCCAAAAAGTTGAAGTCTAAAATAGGTAGACAGTTAATTGTAAAATGTTACAATTAAAAGTTCAAGGTGATATTAAAATTAACCTGACCTGTAGAAAAACAATAAATAGACATAAAGTAATATTGACAACTTATAAAGAAAGCAGGCAGTTTAACTGAAGAAAAAGATCAAAATCATTAGTCTTAGCCATTTTATGTCTGAAACTTTGCAAAGAAGCTGATTTCAGGAGAATTCATTATAAGAAATTTGACTTTTTTTCACTACCTGAAAGTCAGTAAATAAGAAAAGAATTGAAGTGTTGATCAAATTTAACTGTTTTTGGCTGGTGTAATTAGCATGTTATATTTTCCTGATTGCTGATAGATCTGACAAATTAGCATTTAAGTGATATTGATAAAACTTAGAACTTTTCAATCTTTTTCTATCGACATTCATACATAGCGGAAAATGAATTTATCCCTACTGCCTGCTGTATAAACAGTGTGGATCTATGGAGATTAAAATTTGATTGTTACCGAAATACGACTAATTTCTCGATGTTTATTACATTTACGTCAATGTCTCACCACATTTGGCGAAGTAATTGACAACTACATTGCTATATTTGAACATTTGTGGATTTTTTAGTTGTCTGTTTTCGGCTGTGTTATCAAATTTGTGACATGCTGCTGTGCTTTTTCTAATTTAATGGTCTGATATGCTTCTTAGTTTGTCTAATCTAAATTTTCTTTAATCAAAAGTAGCATATTCGGTCAAATTTATTACCAAAATTTTTTAAATATGACTCGCTGCAAATTTTATACAGAAATAGGAAGTTATTCTCATATTTGCCTCCTTTTGTATTGCTTGATATATGATTTTTAAACTTTCAATTCATACCAGTATATGAATTTTAGTTTTTTTATAGAATGCAAAACAAGAACTGTGAAAGAATAATATTTTTTGAAATATTCACAATTTTCAAAAACATATTCAATATGTTTTTGAAAATTGTGAATAAAGTTTTCATTTTCAAAAAATAAAAAAAAGCTTGTATGATTTTTATAAAATAATGCAGAACATTTCCGAAAATTAATTTTGAAAAAGAACTTATTCATTAATGTTAGTGTTAAAATTCAAACTTGGAAGTTGAAATATTTATTTTCCATACATATTATGACAGAATACAGCCTTATAATTACACCACAGTCTTAACAAGTTTTAAAACCACATTTGTACTCTTAACAAGTTTTATAGCAACTTTTTTAGACCCCACAAGTTTTCTAATGAACTCTTCATTTGGTTGATTAGGGGAAATGTCTGTAACCTATTATAATCTCCTGCTTGCATACTATTATGTTTTGTTTTGACTCCCAACAGTTGTAATTTCCATAATGACAAACTATTTTACACTGGAATTGCATGTTGAAATCCCATAATCCTTGTGCACCAATATCATCATTGAAGCTTCAAATAACATGCTGCCAAATTTCCAATCAATCAGTCGCGCATGTATAATTTATAAATTACTGACAATTGATAGAATTTGTGCAGTTTGGGAATTTTTCTAAATCTAAAATTTCATTGTATAATATATCAATATATCTAATTCTTTTTCCTCTGAGAAATTATCTTTGAGGATTATGTCAAATTACATTAATTTTTCAATAATTTTTTACAATGTTATTATAATATATACAATTCATGTACTTTTGTTTGAAATTGAATGTGCCTAAGTGTAGGAGTTGTTTTGACAGATGTAACATGCATAAAATAGACTTATTTAGAGAGCTAACAAAGTCATGCATCCAGTTCAATGTACCATCAAGATTGGTGTAAAATTATCTCCCCTTAGAAATAATGACACATTTTTATTTCAGGACTAAAATGAAAATAACAATTTATAAATTTGAAGCAATATCAATTAGGTGTACAAAATAAGTTGGAGTTGTTTAAAAATATAAGCCCTCCCCCAAACAAAGTACAAAGAAGTATGTCTAATTAAGACTATAACAAAAATTGTTCCTAGAATAAACTTAATAATCAAGTGAAAATAGTGCACAGCAAACTAAACGATATCTGCGTCAATGCTTTGGAGAGCATTACATCTGCTATCTATAAATTTTCAAAGATGAGATAACAGTTCATAGAAATGTAAAATTGTCCAATCTAATTGTCCAGGATACTGTAAAACACTTTCCTCCTACAGGGATAATTGTAATAAGTTATTTCCACTAAATCATAAATGGAAGTTTCAGTAAATAAGATCATATTTTTCCTTCTCTGTTATTATATATATCTGTCATTAGTGTTTGCTGGTTGAATTACTTACAATGACTTTGACCTTGGGTTGTTGTAGAAAGGTCATTGCAGCCATCATAAATCTATTGAATATTGGGTTTTCATGAGTTTTTATAATAGATTTATGTGATGGTAACTGACTGGTCCATAATTACAACACAGATAACATTAATGGAATTGTTCCTAATAGATCTGATTCATAAGAATTGTGTCTTGATGTCTAAAAAATGTTCAATTCAGTAACTCCTAACAATTTAAGTTATTTTTTTCCCAAAGAAAATTTATTCTTAATCTAAGACCTTTATAGGATGAAAGCAATTAACTTACAGAAAAGATTGGGGTTAAATTTATTTACAAAATTACTTGTATTATCTCTTATAGAAAAGCAAATTCGAGGAACTACACAATACCTTATCAGATGAAACTTTGTTCGTGAATCAATGATTTCTTAGCTAGCTGGATACAGGTTCATCTGGGTTATATAGGGCCATTTTACAAATTTTTAATTATGATACAAAATTTGAAGAAAAGTGCATGAGAAATACTATGAATAATGTGTTCTCACCGAGAGCAAGTATCTTTACCAGACCCAGAGGATGACGGTCTATACTGAGCAAGTATCTTTACCAGACCCAGAGGATGACGGTCTATACTGAGCAAGTATCTTTACCAGACCCAGAGGATGACGGTCTATACTGAGCAAGTATCTTTACCAGACCCAGAGGATGACGGTCTATACTGAACTTTCCTCTCTTGATTTTAAAATTTGAATACAGTTGATTAGGGTGTTAAAGGGTTATTTTCGTGCAACGTGCTTTGCCATTTTTATTTCACGTGCAGCCGTGAAAAAGGTTCGTTATTCACTGTGTTTCGTGAAATCGGTAAAAAGATCAACGTGCAAGGCATTTTTAATTGTTTGTTCATCGTGAAATGGCAATTTTATTTCGCGTTCTTCCGTGCAGATGGGGTATCTGCACACCCCTCGTTGATCAGTTTTATGATCAATAATCAACCCCTTAATTGTACTTGAATTTTTTCAATCGAGCCAAAGACCATTCCAAGATTTTTGTCTTTGGTTACAGTTACCTACTGATATCATGGATCTAGCTAATCTGGCCAGACTTCTGGTAACATAGATATTACTATACTTTACAGTTACAGTTACCTACTGATATCATGGATAGCTAATCTGGCCAGACTTCTGGTAACATAGATATTACTATACTTTACAGTTACAGTTACCTACTGATATCATGGATAGCTAATCTGGCCAGACTTCTGGTAACGTAGATATTACTATACTTTACAGTTACAGTTACCTACTGATATCATGGATAGCTAATCTGGCCAGACTTCTGGTAACATAGATATTACTATACTTTACAGTTACAGTTACCTACTGATATGATGGATAGCTAATCTGGCCAGACTTCTGGTAACATAGATATTACTATACTTTACAGTTATAGTTACCTACTGATATCATGGATAGCTAATCTGGCCAGACTTCTGGTAACATAGATATTACTATACTTTACAGTTACAGTTACCTACTGATATCATGGATCTAGCTAATCTGGCCAGACTTCTGGTAACATAGATATTACTATACTTTACAGTTACAGTTACCTACTGATATCATGGATAGCTAATCTGGCCAGACTTCTGGTAACATAGATATTACTATACTTTACAGTTACAGTTACCTACTGATATCATGGATAGCTAATCTGGCCAGACTTCTGGTAACATAGATATTACTATACTTTACAGTTACAGTTACCTACTGATATCATGGATAGCTAATCTGGCCAGACTTCTGGTAACATAGATATTACTATACTTTACAGTTACAGTTACCTACTGATATCATGGATAGCTAATCTGGCCAGACTTCTGGTAACATAGATATCACTATACTTTACAGTTACAGTTACCTACTGATATGATGGATAGCTAATCTGGCCAGACTTCTGGTAACATAGATATCACTATACTTTACAGTTACAGTTACCTACTGATATGATGGATAGCTAATCTGGCCAGACTTCTGGTAACATAGATATCACTATACTTTACAGTTACAGTTACCTACTGATATCATGGATAGCTAATCTGGCCAGACTTCTGGTAACATAGATATTACTATACTTTACAGTTACAGTTACCTACTGATATCATGGATAGCTAATCTGTCCAGACTTCTGGTAACATAGATATCACTATACTTTACAGTTACAGTTACCTACTGATATGATGGATAGCTAATCTGTCCAGACTTCTGGTAACATAGATATTACTATACTTTACAGTTACAGTTACCTACTGATATGATGGATCTAGCTAATCTGGCCAGACTTCTGGTAACATAGATATTACTATACTTTACAGTTACAGTTACCTACTGATATCATGGATAGCTAATCTGGCCAGACTTCTGGTAACATAGATATTACTATACTTTACAGTTACAGTTACCTACTGATATCATGGATAGCTAATCTGGCCAGACTTCTGGTAACATAGATATTACTATACTTTACAGTTACAGTTACCTACTGATATCATGGATAGCTAATCTGGCCAGACTTCTGGTAACATAGATATTACTATACTTTACAGTTACAGTTACCTACTGATATCATGGATAGCTAATCTGGCCAGACTTCTGGTAACATAGATATTACTATACTTTACAGTTACAGTTACCTACTGATATCATGGATAGCTAATCTGGCCAGACTTCTGGTAACATAGATATTACTATACTTTACAGTTACAGTTACCTACTGATATCATGGATAGCTAATCTGGCCAGACTTCTGGTAACATAGATATTACTATACTTTACAGTTACAGTTACCTACTGATATCATGGATAGCTAATCTGGCCAGACTTCTGGTAACATAGATATTACTATACTTTACAGTTACAGTTACCTACTGATATCATGGATAGCTAATCTGGCCAGACTTCTGGTAACATAGATATTACTATACTTTACAGTTACAGTTACCTACTGATATGATGGATAGCTAATCTGGCCAGACTTCTGGTAACATAGATATTACTATACTTTACAGTTATAGTTACCTACTGATATCATGGATAGCTAATCTGGCCAGACTTCTGGTAACATAGATATTACTATACTTTACAGTTACAGTTACCTACTGATATCATGGATCTAGCTAATCTGGCCAGACTTCTGGTAACATAGATATTACTATACTTTACAGTTACAGTTACCTACTGATATCATGGATAGCTAATCTGGCCAGACTTCTGGTAACATAGATATTACTATACTTTACAGTTACAGTTACCTACTGATATCATGGATAGCTAATCTGGCCAGACTTCTGGTAACATAGATATTACTATACTTTACAGTTACAGTTACCTACTGATATCATGGATAGCTAATCTGGCCAGACTTCTGGTAACATAGATATTACTATACTTTACAGTTACAGTTACCTACTGATATCATGGATAGCTAATCTGGCCAGACTTCTGGTAACATAGATATCACTATACTTTACAGTTACAGTTACCTACTGATATGATGGATAGCTAATCTGGCCAGACTTCTGGTAACATAGATATCACTATACTTTACAGTTACAGTTACCTACTGATATGATGGATAGCTAATCTGGCCAGACTTCTGGTAACATAGATATCACTATACTTTACAGTTACAGTTACCTACTGATATCATGGATAGCTAATCTGGCCAGACTTCTGGTAACATAGATATTACTATACTTTACAGTTACAGTTACCTACTGATATCATGGATAGCTAATCTGTCCAGACTTCTGGTAACATAGATATCACTATACTTTACAGTTACAGTTACCTACTGATATGATGGATAGCTAATCTGTCCAGACTTCTGGTAACATAGATATTACTATACTTTACAGTTACAGTTACCTACTGATATGATGGATCTAGCTAATCTGGCCAGACTTCTGGTAACATAGATATTACTATACTTTACAGTTACAGTTACCTACTGATATCATGGACAGCTAATCTGGCCAGACTTCTGGTAACATAGATATTACTATACTTTACAGTTACAGTTACCTACTGATATCATGGATAGCTAATCTGGCCAGACTTCTGGTAACATAGATATTACTATACTTTACAGTTACAGTTACCTACTGATATCATGGATAGCTAATCTGGCCAGACTTCTGGTAACATAGATATTACTATACTTTACAGTTACAGTTACCTACTGATATCATGGATAGCTAATCTGTCCAGACTTCTGGTAACATAGATATCACTATACTTTACAGTTACAGTTACCTACTGATATGATGGATAGCTAATCTGTCCAGACTTCTGGTAACATAGATATTACTATACTTTACAGTTACAGTTACCTACTGATATGATGGATCTAGCTAATCTGGCCAGACTTCTGGTAACATAGATATTACTATACTTTACAGTTACAGTTACCTACTGATATCATGGATAGCTAATCTGGCCAGACTTCTGGTAACATAGATATTACTATACTTTACAGTTACAGTTACCTACTGATATCATGGATAGCTAATCTGGCCAGACTTCTGGTAACATAGATATTACTATACTTTACAGTTACAGTTACCTACTGATATCATGGATAGCTAATCTGGCCAGACTTCTGGTAACATAGATATTACTATACTTTACAGTTACAGTTACCTACTGATATCATGGATAGCTAATCTGGCCAGACTTCTGGTAACATAGATATTACTATACTTTACAGTTACAGTTACCTACTGATATCATGGATAGCTAATCTGGCCAGACTTCTGGTAACATAGATATTACTATACTTTACAGTTACAGTTACCTACTGATATCATGGATAGCTAATCTGGCCAGACTTCTGGTAACATAGATATTACTATACTTTACAGTTACAGTTACCTACTGATATCATGGATAGCTAATCTGGCCAGACTTCTGGTAACATAGATATTACTATACTTTACAGTTACAGTTACCTACTGATATCATGGATAGCTAATCTGGCCAGACTTCTGGTAACATAGATATTACTATACTTTACAGTTACAGTTACCTACTGATATGATGGATAGCTAATCTGGCCAGACTTCTGGTAACATAGATATTACTATACTTTACAGTTATAGTTACCTACTGATATCATGGATAGCTAATCTGGCCAGACTTCTGGTAACATAGATATTACTATACTTTACAGTTACAGTTACCTACTGATATCATGGATCTAGCTAATCTGGCCAGACTTCTGGTAACATAGATATTACTATACTTTACAGTTACAGTTACCTACTGATATCATGGATAGCTAATCTGGCCAGACTTCTGGTAACATAGATATTACTATACTTTACAGTTACAGTTACCTACTGATATCATGGATAGCTAATCTGGCCAGACTTCTGGTAACATAGATATTACTATACTTTACAGTTACAGTTACCTACTGATATCATGGATAGCTAATCTGGCCAGACTTCTGGTAACATAGATATTACTATACTTTACAGTTACAGTTACCTACTGATATCATGGATAGCTAATCTGGCCAGACTTCTGGTAACATAGATATCACTATACTTTACAGTTACAGTTACCTACTGATATGATGGATAGCTAATCTGGCCAGACTTCTGGTAACATAGATATCACTATACTTTACAGTTACAGTTACCTACTGATATGATGGATAGCTAATCTGGCCAGACTTCTGGTAACATAGATATCACTATACTTTACAGTTACAGTTACCTACTGATATCATGGATAGCTAATCTGGCCAGACTTCTGGTAACATAGATATTACTATACTTTACAGTTACAGTTACCTACTGATATCATGGATAGCTAATCTGTCCAGACTTCTGGTAACATAGATATCACTATACTTTACAGTTACAGTTACCTACTGATATGATGGATAGCTAATCTGTCCAGACTTCTGGTAACATAGATATTACTATACTTTACAGTTACAGTTACCTACTGATATGATGGATCTAGCTAATCTGGCCAGACTTCTGGTAACATAGATATTACTATACTTTACAGTTACAGTTACCTACTGATATCATGGACAGCTAATCTTGCCAGACTTCTGGTAACATAGATATTACTATACTTTACAGTTACAGTTACCTACTGATATCATGGATAGCTAATCTGGCCAGACTTCTGGTAACATAGATATTACTATACTTTACAGTTACAGTTACCTACTGATATCATGGATAGCTAATCTGGCCAGACTTCTGGTAACATAGATATTACTATACTTTACAGTTACAGTTACCTACTGATATCATGGATAGCTAATCTGGCCAGACTTCTGGTAACATAGATATTACTATACTTTACAGTTACAGTTACCTACTGATATCATGGATAGCTAATCTGGCCAGACTTCTGGTAACATAGATATTACTATACTTTACAGTTACAGTTACCTACTGATATCATGGATAGCTAATCTGGCCAGACTTCTGGTAACATAGATATTACTATACTTTACAGTTACAGTTACCTACTGGTCCGAGAACACAATTAATTCGTAGTGCATTTCTTTTAGAACATAAATGAAAATAAAAAAAATCCCACCTGCGCTTTCTCAAAGAAACTTTTACAGTGTGTTGTACTACTTTTGGGACAAATTATATCAAATTTATAGAAAACTTCATCGCCTCTAACTCAAAATATTGCCAATTTTATGTTTAGGGCGTCTTGAAATCTTTTGACAGCTTCCGAAGTGCTCATTTTCAACCTTTTTCAGCTGGACCAAATCACTACTTTCCTTTAAAATTCTGGACCCAAATTTTTTTACAGTGTAATTTCAACCCCCTTCTTGCAATTTGAGGCAGTGAATATGGAGAAATAAATTTGGAAGGGGTATAAAAATTAATGGCAAGTAACCCACTGTCAACACTAGGGACTATATTTGTGAACAACGAAAATCAAGGGACGACAATGGTGGTCTCGGACCTAATAGGGTAGAAAGAGTAGACAAATCTTAAAAAAACTTGGTATGAACAAAGCTTAATGTATTATAACACTACTTACAAAGTTTCATGACAATAGGATGTATATTATAGACATTAAGTTTAGTTCTATACTCATCTTTGCGTGTAAAATTTTGACGTTAAAATTGAAAAATTTCAACTATCAACATTTGGGGCTTTAAAAATTTAAATATTGCAAAAAAATACTTGTTAAATGCCTTAATATATAACTTATCATGTACTAAAAGCAATAGAGTACTCATTTGATTTATCAGACTTGGCATAATTATTCATAAGTCAAATTTATATGAGCCTGCGCCTAAAAATTCAGGTTTTTCAATGAAGTGGAGCCTTACATGAAGATGTAATATTTTCCAGCAATTTTAAATTTGTGAAGCTTTTTGGTTATAAATAATCCTTACATATGTATTTAAAGTACTTTAAATGGAAAGAAAAGTTACAAATAACATATCATATTAGTTTAAAAGGGTCTTAGGCCAAGTAAGACTGGAAAAAATTTAGGGTCAATTAAGGCCGTGCCACATATTTACATTTAAAAATGCATATTGAGGCTATAAAAAATAAAAATGTGTGTCTTTTTTATCATTTCTATACTCATGTGACATGATACAACAAATCTGAGCACAAAAAGACTCTTGCAAATAACTTTTCTTACAAGCAGTATGGGCTGAAACAAAGATTTTTGCCTTTTTAGGGAAAAACTTTCATGCAATTTATTCTCAACAGGCTTATATTTAAACCACTTGCTATCCTACAGAAGAAAAGAAATATAGTATGTGAAATGGAACAGGTACAATAGACATTGTAAAGTGCATTTGATACAAATTTAGTGAAGTCTCTAATATGGACATCAAATTTTATATACCAAGCTCCCCACTATTGCCTTCATCCAAACAAGGCGTTAGACAAGGGTCATTCATACAACACATTTTGCACATTTTATCTGAGATAAACTTCTTTTCTGTAGATTCAGAGTTCATAAATAAGTAAAAGAAGCAGGTAAAGGCATAGAAACACAAATATTGACACATAAAAACCTGTCAGATAGAAAGTCAGGATGCCATTTATGCATCAATATTGAAAAAGTTATAAAATGCCTATTTTGACCATAAAATGTCAAAATTGGTCGTTTTGGCAGAAATTCTATAAAATAAAAGTTTAAATCCTTTAGTTTCATGCTATTTGACAAGTTGACACCATCAAATCATTTAGGGAAGTTGCCAGAGTACAAATTCTATATTTACAGATTTCACCTCTTAGGTCCGAGAACACAATTAATTCGTAGTGCATTTCTTTTAGAACATAAATGAAAATAAAAAAAATCCCACCTGCGCTTTCTCAAAGAAACTTTTACAGTGTGTTGTACTACTTTTGGGACAAATTATATCAAATTTATAGAAAACTTCATCGCCTCTAACTCAAAATATTGCCAATTTTATGTTTAGGGCGTCTTGAAATCTTTTGACAGCTTCCGAAGTGCTCATTTTCAACCTTTTTCAGCTGGACCAAATCACTACTTTCCTTTAAAATTCTGGACCCAAATTTTTTTACAGTGTAATTTCAACCCCCTTCTTGCAATTTGAGGCAGTGAACATGGAGAAATAAATTTGGAAGGGGTATAAAAATTAATGGCAAGTAACCCACTGTCAACACTAGGGACTATATTTGTGAACAACGAAAATCAAGGGACGACAATGGTGGTCTCGGACCTACTGATATCATGGATAGCTAATCTGGCCAGACTTCTGGTAACATAGATATTACTATACTTTACAGTTACAGTTACCTACTGATATCATGGATAGCTAATCTGGCCAGACTTCTGGTAACATAGATATTACTATACTTTACAGTTACAGTTACCTACTGATATCATGGATCTAGCTAATCTGGCCAGACTTCTGGTAACATAGATATTACTATACTTTACAGTTACAGTTACCTACTGATATCATGGATCTAGCTAATCTGGCCAGACTTCTGGTAACATAGATATTACTATACTTTACAGTTACAGTTACCTACTGATATCATGGATAGC
The DNA here is from genome assembly GCF_963676685.1 of Mytilus edulis. Lineage (NCBI taxonomy): Eukaryota > Metazoa > Mollusca > Bivalvia > Mytilida > Mytilidae > Mytilus > Mytilus edulis. The sequence continues at coordinate 40,978,915 of NC_092353.1, read as the reverse complement.
TAATCTGGCCAGACTTCTGGTAACATAGATATTACTATACTTTACAGTTACAGTTACCTACTGATATCATGGATAGCTAATCTGGCCAGACTTCTGGTAACATAGATATTACTATACTTTACAGTTACAGTTACCTACTGATATCATGGATAGCTAATCTGGCCAGACTTCTGGTAACATAGATATTACTATACTTTACAGTTACAGTTACCTACTGATATCATGGATAGCTAATCTGGCCAGACTTCTGGTAACATAGATATTACTATACTTTACAGTTACAGTTACCTACTGATATCATGGATAGCTAATCTGGCCAGACTTCTGGTAACATAGATATTACTATACTTTACAGTTACAGTTACCTACTGATATCATGGATAGCTAATCTGGCCAGACTTCTGGTAACATAGATATTACTATACTTTACAGTTACAGTTACCTACTGATATCATGGATAGCTAATCTGGCCAGACTTCTGGTAACATAGATATTACTATACTTTACAGTTACAGTTACCTACTGATATCATGGATAGCTAATCTGGCCAGACTTCTGGTAACATAGATATTACTATACTTTACAGTTACAGTTACCTACTGATATCATGGATAGCTAATCTGGCCAGACTTCTGGTAACATAGATATTACTATACTTTACAGTTACAGTTACCTACTGATATCATGGATAGCTAATCTGGCCAGACTTCTGGTAACATAGATATTACTATACTTTACAGTTACAGTTACCTACTGATATCATGGATAGCTAATCTGGCCAGACTTCTGGTAACATAGATATTACTATACTTTACAGTTACAGTTACCTACTGATATGATGGATAGCTAATCTGGCCAGACTTCTGGTAACATAGATATTACTATACTTTACAGTTACAGTTACCTACTGATATCATGGATAGCTAATCTGGCCAGACTTCTGGTAACATAGATATTACTATACTTTAGTTACAGTTACCTACTGATATCATGGATAGCTAATCTGGCCAGACTTCTGGTAACATAGATATTACTATACTTTACAGTTACAGTTACCTACTGATATGATGGATAGCTAATCTGGACAGACTTCTGGTAACATAGATATTACTATACTTTACAGTTACAGTTACCTACTGATATGATGGATAGCTAATCTGGCCAGACTTCTGGTAACATAGATATTACTATACTTTACAGTTACAGTTACCTACTGATATGATGGATAGCTAATCTGGCCAGACTTCTGGTAACATAGATATTACTATACTTTACAGTTACAGTTACCTACTGATATCATGGATAGCTAATCTGGCCAGACTTCTGGTAACATAGATACTACTATACTTTACAGTTACAGTTACCTACTGATATCATGGATAGCTAATCTGGCCAGACTTCTGGTAACATAGATATTACTATACTTTACAGTTACAGTTACCTACTGATATCATGGATAGCTAATCTGGCCAGACTTCTGGTAACATAGATATTACTATACTTTACAGTTACAGTTACCTACTGATATGATGGATAGCTAATCTGGCCAGACTTCTGGTAACATAGATATTACTATACTTTACAGTTATAGTTACCTACTGATATCATGGATAGCTAATCTGGCCAGACTTCTGGTAACATAGATATTACTATACTTTACAGTTACAGTTACCTACTGATATCATGGATAGCTTATCTGGCCAGACTTCTAGTAACATAGATATTACTATACTTTACAGTTACAGTTACCTACTGATATCATGGATAGCTAATCTGGCCAGACTTCTGGTAACATAGATATTACTATACTTTACAGTTACAGTTACCTACTGATATCATGGATCTAGCTTATCTGGCCAGACTTCTGGTAACATAGATATTACTATACTTTACAGTTACAGTTACCTACTGATATCATGGATAGCTAATCTGGCCAGACTTCTGGTAACATAGATATTACTATACTTTACAGTTACAGTTACCTACTGATATCATGGATAGCTAATCTGGCCAGACTTCTGGTAACATAGATATTACTATACTTTACAGTTACAGTTACCTACTGATATCATGGATAGCTAATCTGGCCAGACTTCTGGTAACATAGATATTACTATACTTTACAGTTACAGTTACCTACTGATATCATGGATAGCTAATCTGGCCAGACTTCTGGTAACATAGATATTACTATACTTTACAGTTACAGTTACCTACTGATATCATGGATAGCTAATCTGGCCAGACTTCTGGTAACATAGATATTACTATACTTTACAGTTACAGTTACCTACTGATATCATGGATAGCTAATCTGGCCAGACTTCTGGTAACATAGATATTACTATACTTTACAGTTACAGTTACCTACTGATATCATGGATAGCTAATCTGGCCAGACTTCTGGTAACATAGATATTACTATACTTTACAGTTACAGTTACCTACTGATATGATGGATAGCTAATCTGGCCAGACTTCTGGTAACATAGATATTACTATACTTTACAGTAACAGTTACCTACTGATATCATGGATAGCTAATCTGGCCAGACTTCTGGTAACATAGATATTACTATACTTTACAGTTACAGTTACCTACTGATATCATGGATAGCTAATCTGGCCAGACTTCTGGTAACATAGATATTACTATACTTTACAGTTACAGTTACCTACTGATATCATGGATAGCTAATCTGGCCAGACTTCTGGTAACATAGATATTACTATACTTTACAGTTACAGTTACCTACTGATATCATGGATAGCTAATCTGGCCAGACTTCTGGTAACATAGATATTACTATACTTTACAGTTACAGTTACCTACTGATATCATGGATAGCTAATCTGGCCAGACTTCTGGTAACATAGATATTACTATACTTTACAGTTACAGTTACCTACTGATATCATGGATAGCTAATCTGGCCAGACTTCTGGTAACATAGATATTACTATACTTTACAGTTACAGTTACCTACTGATATCATGGATAGCTAATCTGGCCAGACTTCTGGTAACATAGATATTACTATACTTTACAGTTACAGTTACCTACTGATATCATGGATCTAGCTAATCTGGCCAGACTTCTGGTAACATAGATATTACTATACTTTACAGTTACAGTTACCTACTGATATCATGGATAGCTAATCTGGCCAGACTTCTGGTAACATAGATATTACTATACTTTACAGTTACAGTTACCTACTGATATCATGGATAGCTAATCTGGCCAGACTTCTGGTAACATAGATATTACTATACTTTACAGTTACAGTTACCTACTGATATCATGGATAGCTAATCTGGCCAGACTTCTGGTAACATAGATATTACTATACTTTACAGTTACAGTTACCTACTGATATCATGGATAGCTAATCTGGCCAGACTTCTGGTAACATAGATATTACTATACTTTACAGTTACAGTTACCTACTGATATCATGGATAGCTAATCTGGCCAGACTTCTGGTAACATAGATATTACTATACTTTACAGTTACAGTTACCTACTGATATGATGGATAGCTAATCTGGCCAGACTTCTGGTAACATAGATATTACTATACTTTACAGTTACAGTTACCTACTGATATGATGGATAGCTAATCTGGCCAGACTTCTGGTAACATAGATATTACTATACTTTACAGTTACAGTTACCTACTGATATCATGGATAGCTAATCTGGCCAGACTTCTGGTAACATAGATATTACTATACTTTACAGTTACAGTTACCTACTGATATCATGGATAGCTAATCTGGCCAGACTTCTGGTAACATAGATATTACTATACTTTACAGTTACAGTTACCTACTGATATCATGGATAGCTAATCTGGCCAGACTTCTGGTAACATAGATATTACTATACTTTACAGTTACAGTTACCTACTGATATCATGGATAGCTAATCTGGCCAGACTTCTGGTAACATAGATATTACTATACTTTACAGTTACAGTTACCTACTGATATCATGGATAGCTAATCTGGCCAGACTTCTGGTAACATAGATATTACTATACTTTACAGTTACAGTTACCTACTGATATCATGGATCTAGCTAATCTGGCCAGACTTCTGGTAACATAGATATTACTATACTTTACAGTTACAGTTACCTACTGATATCATGGAGAGCTAATCTGGCCAGACTTCTGGTAACATAGATATTACTATACTTTACAGTTACAGTTACCTACTGATATCATGGATAGCTAATCTGGCCAGACTTCTGGTAACATAGATATTACTATACTTTACAGTTACAGTTACCTACTGATATCATGGATAGCTAATCTGGCCAGACTTCTGGTAACATAGATATTACTATACTTTACAGTTACAGTTACCTACTGATATGATGGATAGCTAATCTGGCCAGACTTCTGGTAACGTAGATATTACTATACTTTACAGTTACAGTTACCTACTGATATCATGGATAGCTAATCTGGCCAGACTTCTGGTAACATAGATATAACTATACTTTACAGTTACAGTTACCTACTGATATCATGGATAGCTAATCTGGCCAGACTTCTGGTAACATAGATATTACTATACTTTACAGTTACAGTTACCTACTGATATCATGGATAGCTAATCTGGCCAGACTTCTGGTAACATAGATATTACTATACTTTACAGTTACAGTTACCTACTGATATCATGGATAGCTAATCTGGCCAGACTTCTGGTAACATAGATATTACTATACTTTACAGTTACAGTTACCTACTGATATCATGGATAGCTAATCTGGCCAGACTTCTGGTAACATAGATATTACTATACTTTACAGTTACAGTTACCTACTGATATGATGGATAGCTAATCTGGCCAGACTTCTGGTAACATAGATATTACTATACTTTACAGTTACAGTTACCTACTGATATCATGGATAGCTAATCTGGCCAGACTTCTGGTAACATAGATATTACTATACTTTACAGTTACAGTTACCTACTGATATCATGGATAGCTAATCTGGCCAGACTTCTGGTAACATAGATATTACTATACTTTACAGTAACAGTTACCTACTGATATCATGGATAGCTAATCTGGCCAGACTTCTGGTAACATAGATATTACTATACTTTACAGTTACAGTTACCTACTGATATCATTGATAGCTAATCTGGCCAGACTTCTGGTAACATAGATATTACTATACTTTACAGTTACAGTTACCTACTGATATCATGGAGAGCTAATCTGGCCAGACTTCTGGTAACATAGATATTACTATACTTTACAGTTACAGTTACCTACTGATATGATGGATAGCTAATCTGGCCAGACTTCTGGTAACATAGATATTACTATACTTTACAGTTACAGTTACCTACTGATATGATGGATAGCTAATCTGGCCAGACTTCTGGTAACATAGATATAACTATACTTTACAGTTACAGTTACCTACTGATATCATGGATAGCTAATCTGGCCAGACTTCTGGTAACATAGATATTACTATACTTTACAGTTACAGTTACCTACTGATATCATGGATAGCTAATCTGGCCAGACTTCTGGTAACATAGATATTACTATACTTTACAGTTACAGTTACCTACTGATATCATGGATAGCTAATCTGGCCAGACTTCTGGTAACATAGATATTACTATACTTTACAGTTACAGTTACCTACTGATATCATGGATAGCTAATCTGGCCAGACTTCTGGTAACATAGATATTACTATACTTTACAGTTACAGTTACCTACTGATATGATGGATAGCTAATCTGGCCAGACTTCTGGTAACATAGATATTACTATACTTTACAGTTACAGTTACCTACTGATATCATGGATAGCTAATCTGGCCAGACTTCTGGTAACATAGATATTACTATACTTTACAGTTACAGTTACCTACTGATATCATGGATAGCTAATCTGGCCAGACTTCTGGTAACATAGATATTACTATACTTTACAGTTACAGTTACCTACTGATATCATGGATAGCTAATCTGGCCAGACTTCTGGTAACATAGATATTACTATACTTTACAGTTACAGTTACCTACTGATATCATGGATCTAGCTAATCTGGCCAGACTTCTGGTAACATAGATATTACTATACTTTACAGTTACAGTTACCTACTGATATCATGGATAGCTAATCTGGCCAGACTTCTGGTAACATAGATATTACTATACTTTACAGTTATAGTTACCTACTGATATCATGGATAGCTAATCTGGCCAGACTTCTGGTAACATAGATATTACTATACTTTACAGTTACAGTTACCTACTGATATCATGGATAGCTAATCTGGCCAGACTTCTGGTAACATAGATATTACTATACTTTACAGTTACAGTTACCTACTGATATCATGGATAGCTAATCTGGCCAGACTTCTGGTAACATAGATATTACTATACTTTACAGTTACAGTTACCTACTGATATGATGGATAGCTAATCTGGCCAGACTTCTGGTAACATAGATATTACTATACTTTACAGTTACAGTTACCTACTGATATCATGGATAGCTAATCTGGCCAGACTTCTGGTAACATAGATATTACTATACTTTAAATATCCTATTCAAACCCTTTTGGTGCTGACCCCAGACCATTTGGTGTTGCAGAACTCATTCCTTCTTTATTTGATATTTAGGTGACACAGACAATGACACATTGGAACTTGATGAAACCATTATACAAGTGAGAGGTTTAGCTAGATATAAAATCAATCCACCATTTTCTACATACGAAAATGTCTGTACTAAGTCAGGAATATGACAGTTGTTATCCATTTTTTGAAGTGTTTGAGCTTTTGATTTTACAATTGCATTAAGTGACTTGCGGTTTAAAATTTCCTCGGACTTCAGTATTTTTGTGATTTTCAGTTTTTGAACAGTTTTCAATTGATTGAGGCTGCAAAAGAACTGAAATAAGTGCATAATATATGGTTAAAGGGTGTTGATTAATTGCTGTCTCATTGGTATTGACCTAGCTTATATACAGTTTATTCTCATTTCAAGATCCTACATAAATAAAACACATTTTTTCATCTCAATAAAGATGTATCTACTGTTAGTTAAAAAAATCGCTTAACAATTTAAGATTGACACACTCTAGACAATTAGGCTAGATTTTTTTATATACCAATAAATCAACCTAAATGTCTATTTCCAGAAAAAGGTTAGAATTAGGAAATAACACAAGGAACAAGATCAATTATACAGGGAACCAGTTCAGCAACCAGGTCAACACAATTGTTAATGCTTTCTTTATGGAAAATGTAAACCAAAACTGTTTTTATATAATTGGGTTTCTCTAAGGAAGATGATTTATGAAAATTTCCTGACTAGAAAAAAAACCCTTAATAAAAAAGTCTTGATATAGATACTGAAATTTACCATTGAGAATATAATAGAACAAGTCACATGGTGATGAATTGGAACAGGAAATGGATTTAGCTATCCCTAAAAATATGATCTACTAAAGCAATCTATTACATGATGTTATTTGTAAAAATACATAAACTTATTTACATAAATTGATTATATAAATTTACATAATTCTTTTGTCATGGTAAAGTGCAAATTAAAGCAAAGTAAATGTGCACATTAAAACAATAAGATTGGAAGTTTGATTTTTATCTTCTGAATATTTAGGGGTAAAAAATGTCATGTAAATACATGTGTTCAGGACAAGAAAAATCTATTAGGGAGGTTCTTTACAGTGGGTTTATAAGACAGAAATATTGCTAGGCACTATAAAGTCCTTGACACTATGCACTTTGCATCAATTATAAAAGACAACAGATCTAGATAATGTTACATCAGCATTTATCACTCATAAATGTAAACCCAAACCAACAAGTTAAATGTATTGGAAACTTATAATGTTACATCAGCATTTATCACTCATAAATGTAAGCCCAAACCAACAAGTTAAATGTATTGGAAACCAATATATACATTATGGCTCATTTCGAATAAAAAACCTTGGGCTTTGCTAGAAAGCGTTGTAAAAATGGCTTTAACAACAGATAGAAAAAGTTCACCAAGAAAGCTGAGATCTCTTCAAGTAAAACAATATATTTTCCTCCTCTTCTAACATGAACATTCATCCTATAACTCATCCCAAACAACTAATTCTCTTTCTTACTGGAGATCAATGTTAAAAGATATGATTTACTCGCATTTCTTAATTTGCCTTATTCAGTTTAATTCACCAGGGGGAAACAGTTATGACTAATTTACAGAGGCATTATGGGAAAACAAGAATTAAACATGCAAACATTAGTTCTCTTTTTGCAATTTTTTTATTTAGTTGAGATGAATTAATGTTCTTTAAAGTCAACAGCACTTGCTTCATGTGAGAATGAATTTCTATGAATAATATAAGATTTTTTTATTAAAATAGTTTAAATGATTTATTTATTCACAGAAATATTAATAATTTGAATTGTTTTGTTTGATTTACCAAGAGAATTATTGCACTAAATCTAAGCATTGATTAATTTAAGTTTAGCTTGAAAGTTGTGAAATTGCTGTGCAATCCAACTTGTACATGCTGGATACATGACTAGATGAATTTTGTAATCTTTATGACTTATTATTTCATACCTAATGAAATCTTCCCATGGACATTAAGCAACCAACAATCAATCAATCTTATCAAGTATGAACATGGGATCATTGAACTTAATTCCTGCCATAATGTTGTTGTTTTGTAATGATATTTTTCAAAAAAGTGAACTGAAAAAAGCCAGTCTGCATCAATAACTAATTTTCACCAGTGACAGCTTTTCAAACTGATACTCCAATGTTTGCAAGAAACAACTTGTAACCCAGCATTTAATTATCAACTGTAGTGTAGAAGTACTTTAGCTGAGGACATATAATCCAATTGAGTGGGTCTGATTCGTCAATGATTTTTAAATAAAATATTTTCATAGACTGAGCAAATTCATGCATTAAGAGGAAGGTTTGTGCATGTCCCAATGCATGAGTTTCCAAGTTTTTCAATATTTTCTCATTCTGAATTTAAAAATGTAAAGCACTATCCTTCAATTTCATTCTTATTTTTTGTTCATGTTTTCAAAAATGAAATTATTTAATTTGAAATACAAATAACTTGCATGTTAACATAACAATAAAATATAATTTTTCATCAATCTTTTCCTTTATCTATGATCTGAATACACAGAATCATTCAAAAATTATTGCAGTTTATTATGTCTATATTTAGATTTGCAGACAGACAACTTAAACTCCAAATCACTCCTACAAATGACATATCGAATTAACAGGTCAAACTGATTGTGCTCACAACTTTTAAATAGGTCCCATGGATCCAAATATTTCTCTCTGAAAACTTCCTGATTCATAATTCATTTATTCTTTCAAATATGGCAGTTTACTCAAAATTTCCCTTGTGTCCACTTATGTTTTTATCTTTTACTTCCTGAACATTTTGCTGACTTGTATTTAATTCATATTTCTCAAAGTGACACAACTCAATTTAAATTTCAATAGCATTCAAATTACAGCTGAAGAATATTAATTTAACAGGAATAGGATGAGGTGTTGTTTTCTCCACATTTTAAAATCATTGTTATATCTATGATCTACACACAGACTGACCTGTTGGCTCCATTCATATATATTCCATAACTAAAAAGAACTGTTAAAATAGTTATCAAAGAATTATTTTTTCTGTATAAACGAGAAAAGAAAAAGTGTTTCAAAGATTTATTTCTGCCATATAAGCCAATGTTCAAAAGTTTCAAGGGAAAAAAACTTTTTTCTAGAGTGATGGTAATTTATGCTTTAAACAATATCACATGTCAACCTAGTCATACAGGATTTAACAGGGCTGAAATATTATTTTGATGGTTCTGCTAATAAAAAAAAGTCACAGTTTGTAGCATTTAGGACAGATAATGTAATCTTTAAAGAATTGAATTCTTAAAATGACATCCAAGACTGTCAACAACAAATAATAATCAATAAAATTGAGAATGGAAATGGGGAATGTGCCAAAGAGACAACAACCCGACCATAGAAAAAAACAACAGCAGAAGGTCACCAACAGGTCTTCAATGTAGCGAATAACCTTTTTGAAAAAATGGGCAAAACAAAACAAAATATTTTTGGACACCAAAATTTTCATACCAAACATAGGGAAAAGAAGTAGAGTCAAGTAAACTAAAAGGGGCCAAATCCAACCTCCGAAAATACAGACAGGCATAATACCAAGTTTCGGTCTTAATAAAAACCATACCTTAATTTCAAAGGAGTTTGAGTTCATTTGCAGTGAATTAAATAACTATTTGCAATAAAGGTCATTTATTCAAGCATACCATAAAATCATAATATTCTGTATTATCGCTATTTTGTGCATTTTTCTTTTGATCTTTTTTTGTGATAATTTTCATATCATGCTTCTCGCTTGAGATGGAAAAATTATCGCTAGAAACTAAGGAGGCCACGTGGCGTTGCTAACGAAATTGACATGAAATTGACAACGTCCTCATAGGTAAAATAGCGATAAACAGATTATCATTGGTCATCTCAACTCGATTGCTTTTCTCACTTTCGCTGTACCAGCTCAAGCGAGAAAATCAATCTCGTTGAGATGACCAACGATAATCTATAATTATATAATCAATTATGCAATATATATGCAATATTCCAAATCTGAATAAATGACAAAAAATCAGCAAAGGTAGCGAATAAAAACCGCCAAAAAATCCCCAATATTAAAGATTTTAAATTTGGGGATACCACCACCTGAAAACTCCTAGAAGGTCAATGCAGTTTTATGAGAGGTGCACCCACACGATAAGCTTTTTGACAAAATGGACAAAACAAAAAAAAACTTTTTTGCTACTCCATTTACACCTTCTGTGAATTCGTTTATTTTTCGTGGGTACGAATTTTCGTGGTTAGAGGAAAACTTGCATATTCATTCATATTTAATTTCATGGTTTTGGCAAAGTCTGCATACTTTCCTCTAGAAAACTTGGAACTTGTTGAACATATATATTTGATGCTACCTTAAGCTTGTACCCACAAAATCCACAAAAAGGGGTATCATATAATTATTAATGAACTCACAGTATTTCAGTTATAAAACTTCTTTGTGCCTAACTTAAGATATCCCAAAATTTTTGATGAAATAAAAGCCAGAAATATGCTTCAAACATAATTCATAATAAATTGACTTGCTATTATTAAAAGAGTTACTACTAAAATTAACACATTAATGAAACCCTATGCAAAAGCTTAATTTTGTAGCATAAATCTCTTAAGAACATAAATATTAATGAAAGAAAATAATTTAGATGTCAATCTGAGAAAAAACAAAAACAATTCTGGTATTATGAAAACATGTAACTCTACAGGACTTTACTTAAAACAACCTCATAACTCACGATTTTTGCACTATTCTTGGCCCAAAACACATGCTTTTTAAATTTTACAGATTTTTCAAACAAGGTTTCTACTTTTTGTATGGTAATTAGAAACATACAAAAGAACCATCATAATAATTAGATTTGGATGTTTAATGTATTTCTACTAGGTTTAACATATAATTTATGCTTACAAAAAATGTATATTAAAATCTAAGTGTCCGCCTAATTTCATCTTCTACATAGAAGATGCCAGGTTGATTTTGAACTAAACTGAACATTACAATATAGAAGAATGTGTCCATAGAACACTGATGCCCCACTCACACTATCATTTTCTATAATCAGTGGACCATGAAATTGTAGTCAAAACTCTAATTTGGCATTAAAATTAGAAAGATCATATCATAGGCAACATGTGTACTATGTTTCAATTTGATTGTACTACAATTTCTGTCTTCACAAAAAATTCCCTTGACTAAAAACTTCAACTTAAGTCGGACAGGGGAAAGAAAGAACAGACACAGTCAGACCGAAAAAAAAATAATACCCCTCCACAATCGTAGATGGGGCAGAAAAATATTTCTCTTGAACTGAATTTTAATGTGCGTATTGTCATGAGTTTACTTTTCTACATTGGCTAGAGCTATAGGGGGAGGGTTGAGATCTCATAAACATGTTTAACCCTGTCGCAATTTTGCGCCTGTCCCAAGTCAGGAGCCTCTGCCCTTTGTTAGTCTTGTATGATTTTTAATTTTAGTTTCTTGTGTATAATTCGAAGTTTAGTATGACGTCCATTATCACTGTACAAGTATACATATTTTTTAAAGGGCCAGCTGAAGGACGCCTCCGGGTGAGGGAGTTTCTCGCTACATTGATGACCCATTGGTGGCCTTTTGGCTGTTGTCTGCTCTATGGTCGGGTTGTTGTCGCTTTGACACATTAACCATTTCCTTTCTCAATTTTATGCTCCCTCTCACCATCACATTTCCATGTCAAGTGAACAGCCAAACCTGGACAAAACCTTTCTTTGGTACATGTATATATTTTTGTGTAAGATCATTAACTTTCTTAATAGGTAATTATCATAAATTGATTGCCTAAGCGTAGAAATACTTTTGAACAGGCAATTATGACAAAATTAGTACTCACTTTCGCTGTATAAGTAAAGCTAGCTCTGTCTGTACTTTAAGGTATTCTTGAGCAAGCTGTAATGAAAAATATAGGAATGGTTAATAACAATCAAATGAAAGACAACTAAATGTATCAGTGTAGCATAACAGCAATACAAAAGATGAAAGATGCAAATCTTGCATCATAAAAAAACTATCACAATGCTTGGTTAAAATATCTCATAATAAATTTCAGTGGAAGTTCACAATTCCTGTCCTAATCTTCACCATATGATCCATATCAAGTGCAAAAAAAGAGGAAAACAAAAGGGGATAGAAACAAAGAAGGAACTGAAACTAATCCGACTTAAATTTGTTTAACAAAAACAAAATGTCAAGCTTTTTTCTTTTTCGTTCATTCTCAAGTTTATGTTAACTATTTTTTTCCCAAATGGGCAATTTCTAAGTTAAAATCTATGTGGATAAAAAGAAATAAATTCAAATTACAATGATTTTTAAACAAATGTTATTTTTCTAGGCCATTGTATACTGTTTTTGTCTGAAAATAAATTGAAAACAATCAATCAAAGTCAAAGAGTTATTGTCCTTGAACCCAATTAGCAGTTATAAGGTTATTTAATAATAAATTGCTTCACTAAGCGCAACTAGATACAACCGCAGAGGTCCAACACTGAACAGTTGGGACAAATTGGACACAATATTCAGGCTTGATATAGGTCTGAATTAGGATTGTAATTAAATATTTGACACATAATAGGTTTCTGACATAGAATAACTGTATACAGTTAAAGAACTTAGAATTGGTTATATGATTTGAATTTATATGCAATTTTTTGAATTTGTGCAATACACTAAGCTGTTGCGAATTGACCCCCACCCCACAATTTTTTTTTGCTTACCCCCACCCCCCTTTTTTTGCTTTCGTGCAATACACTATGCTGTTGCGTATTGCCCCCCCCCCCCCCACACACACAAAAAAAATCAACAAAAAAAAAATCTTTTAACCCCCCCTTTTTTTTAGAAAGCTATTCAATTAAATTGTAAAAGCATCTAGCTATAAAATATAAAACCATAATCCAATTAATGTTGTATAGCCTTCCTATCATATCAAATACACAGAAAAATGCAGAACAAATCCATTTAATATTTGGCAAAAAGTTGTTCCATCAAAAACGTCAAGGGATAATAAATGTTTTTATTTTCTGCTATTTGTGAAAAGGAACAGTACATTTATGGAAGTAATTGATGTATTATATGTTTGTTCAATATAAAGATTCTTTTGTATGATGTAACATTTTATTTTCTTTATAGAAATATAGAAAATGCTGCCCTTAATATCAGTTATTATGAGATTAGTCTGTGCTTAATTCTGGGACATTTAAACATGAAATTAACTCTTAAATGAATCTTTCATATACTGGTACATGTATATAAAACATGTTTATGGTCGGTTTGTTGTCTCTTTGACACATTCCCCATTTCCATTCTCAATTTTATGATTACATCAATTTCAATGAAGAAATGAATCTTTCATATAAAAAACTTATACATGAATTTTTATGGTTACGAATAATAAAGAACACAATTAAAACAGCATATAATTCTATTTGGTTATCTTTGGGCAATTTTTGGTACAGATCAAAATAACACTGAAGGTCCAATCACTTATAAATAATTTTTTAAACAAAATACAGCAAGTTAGTAGAAAGCATGGAGCTATTGAAGTTAAGTATATCAGGAAATATTATTAATTTGTTTCCTGGACAAACAAAAAACTGCATGAAGGATGACAGGGTTCATATAGTCATCAGTGGCAAATATTACATGCATTCTAGGTCAGGAAGTGAACATTTTAATGTTATCTGAATATTCAAACTTAATCTGTGTTTTGTGGTATTATAAGCATTGTGTATAAGTTTCATAACATTTGGTTGAGGCAAACTCAAGTTAGACAAGAGAAACAAATTTTGGGACATTCAGACGGCCAAGGGTGAAACTTAATTCTCCCTCCACTAAGGAAGGAGCATTAATATCATACACAATTCTAACATGCATGTGCTGGAAATTTTGAACCAAAACTAGAGGCTCTAAAGAGCCTGTGTCGCTCACCTTGGTCTATGTGAATATTAAAGGAAGCAGATGGATTCATGACAAAATTGTGTTTTGGTGATGGTGATGTGTTTGTACATCTTACTTTACTGAACATTCTTGCTGTTTAAAATTATCTCTATCTATAATGAACTTGGCCCATTAGTTTCAGTGGAAAATGTTAGTAAAAATTTACAAATTTTATGAAAATTGTTAAAAATTGACTATAAAGAACAATAACTCCTAAGGGGGTCAATTGACCATTTCGGTCATGTTGACTTATTTGTAAATCTTACTTTGCTGAACATTATTGTTGTTTACAGTTTATCTCTATCAATAATAATATTCAAGATAATGACCAAAAACAGCAAAATTTCCTTAAAACTAACAATTCAGGGTCAGCAACCAAACAACGGGTTGTCCGATTCATCTAAAAACTTCAGAGCAGATAGTTCTTCACCTGTTTAACAATTCTACCCCATGTCAGATTTGCTCTAAATGCTTTGGTTTTTGAGTTATAAGCCAAAAACTGCATTTTACCCCTATGTTCTATTTTTAGCCATGGCGGCCATCTTGGTTGGAGGGCCGGGTCACTGGACACATTTTTTAAACTACTAACCCAAAAGATGATTGTGGCCAAGTTTGGATTAATTTGGCCAAGTAGTTTCAGAGGAGAAGATTTTTGTAAAAGATTACTAAGATTTACGAAAAATGGTTAAAAATTGACTATAAAGGGCAATAACTCCTAAAGGGGTCAACTGACCATTTCAGTCATGTTGACTTATTTGTAAATCTTACTTTGGTGAACATTATTGCTGTTTATAGTTTATCTCTATCTATAATAATATTCAAGATAAAAACCAAAAAGAGCAAAATTTCCTTAAAATTAATAATTCAGGGCCAGCAACCCAACAACGGGTTGTCCGATTCATCTGAAAATTTCAGGGCAGATAGATCTTGAACTGATAAACAATTTTACCCCATGTCAGATTTGCTCTAAATGCTTTGGGTTTTGAGTTATAAGCCAAAAACTGCATTTTACCCCAAGTTCTATTTTTAGCCATGGCGGCCATCTTGGTTTGATGGCCAGGTCACCGGACACATTTTTCAAACTACTAACCCAAAAGATGATTGTGGCCAAGTTTGGATTAATTTGGCCAAGTAGTTTCAGAGGAGAAGATTTTTGTAAAATATTACTAAGATTTACGAAAAATGGTTAAAAATTGACTATAAAGGGCAATAACTCCTAAAGGGGTCAACTGACCATTTCAGTCATGTTGACTTATTTGTAAATCTTACTTTGCTGAACATTATTGCTATTTACTGTTTATCTCTATCTATAATAATATTCAAGATAATAACCAAAAACAGCAAAATTTCCTTAAAATTACTAATTCAGGGGCAGCAACCCAACAACGGGTAATCCGATTCACCTGAAAATTTCAGGGCAGATAGATCTTCACTTGTTTAACAATTCTACCCCCATGTCAGATTTGCTCTAAATGCTTTGGTTTTTGAGTTATAAGCCAAAAACTGCATTTTACCCCTATGTTCTATTTTTAGCCATGGCGGCCATCTTGGATGGTTGGCCGGGTCACCGGACACATTTTTTAAACTAGATACCCCAATTATGATTGTGGCCAAGTTTGGTTTAATTTGGCCCAGTAGTTTCAGAGGAGAAGATTTTTGTAAAAGTTAACGACGACGACGGACGCCGGACGCCGGACGCCAAGTGATGAGAAAAGCTCACTTGGCCTTTTAGGCCAGGTGAGCTAAAAAGGAGGGGATGGTGTGTGGGGAAAATGGCAATAAGAGGACAAAATTAGTTACTATACTCAGCCTACTGGACCAGGGTTCGCTCTGTGGTAAAGCTGCATCTTAATCAAATTTATCTTTACTGAAAATACTAACGAGATACAAATCAAGATTTCCCAGTTTAATTCTATACATCTTGCATCAACTTAAAAAACATCCACAAACTAATATAAACCACAAACATATTGGTCAATTTATGATTCCAACCTCCTGTCCAAATTACCCAAATTCACATACATAAAACAATTAATGAAATCAAATAATAAAGAAACAGTTAAACAATCCTTTTCTCCTTTGAGAAGCAGCCAATTTTGATGGTAACCTTGTCACAATCTATTACCTACTATTATAAATTAGTAAAACTTCAAAGTACCGAAACTTTTATCTAATGTTTCATGTGTGATGGCCTGTGAAGTTTTGATGTAGAGATTTAATAATTTCCACTCACTGCTGGGATTATAAATTTAGACTGATTTATCGATTGCCATACTAAAAAATCTTTAATTAATTATAATAAACGTGTTTTTGGTATACTTTATGGTATCCATTTGTAAAGGGCATTTGAAAATGCTAGTAAAATAATTTCATTGAGAACATTATTGTTTCTTTTTTCAATTATGATATCTATTAAAGCAAAAACAATTTTATCTTCTACAAATATTAAGAAAGTATATTCAAAAGTGGAGAAGAAAAAAAACAACTTTAATAATGTTTTGTTTAAAGTTGAGCATGCTAAGTATCAACCATTTTCAGGACAAGAACACCTTTTTTTTAACTAGACCAGAAAACGGAGCAACAAGAGTGGGATGGTATCATATAAAGCAGGGTTCATCAATTATTAGGTCTAAACCTCAACAAGAACAGGATGGTATCATATAAAGCAGGGTTCATCAATTATTAGGTCTAAACCTCAACAAGAGCGGGATGGTATCATATAAAGCAGGGTTTATCAATTATTAGGTCTAAACCTCACCAAGATAGCAACAAGAGCAGGATGGTATCATATAAAGCAGGGTTCATCAATTATTAGGTCTAAACCTCAACAAGAGCGGGATGTTATCATATAAAGCAGGGTTCATCAATTATTAGGTCTAAACCTCAACAAGAGCGGGATGGTATCATATAAAGCAGGGTTCATCAATTATTAGGTCTAAACCTAAACAAGAGCGGGATGGTATCATATAAAGCAGGGTTCATCAATTATTAGGTCTAAACCCCAACAAGAGCGGGATGGTATCATATAAATCAGGGTTCATCAATTATTAGGTCTAAACCTCAACAAGAGCGGGATGGTATCATATAAAGCAGGGTTCATCAATTATTAGGTCTAAACCTCAACAAGAGCGGGATGGTATCAGGTCTAGATATCAACCTTTACCACATATGGGAGCTACCATTTGATTTTTATGGGGGGGCTAGGATGAAAAATTTTGTCCTGCATTTTTTTTTAGCTGTAATCTCTGTTCTGCCTTTTTATTTTTCACTCTGTTCTGTCCTGCCTTTTTTTTTTCAAATTTCATCCTAGCAACCCCCCCCCCCATGAAAAAATCAAATGGTAGCTCCTAAGAAAATCAAGATAGACATAAAAGATCACTTTATAGTATTCCACAATTGAAAAGGCACACTGTACATTCATTTATTTTCATGGGTACCAATTCATGGATAAAGAAATATTTGTATTTTTGTGTATATACTTTTCATAGTTTTACAAAAGTCAGCATGCTATGGCCTATAAAAAATGTCCACTTCATTGGATATTTAAATTTGTGAGTCAAAAGTACCAATGAAATCAACTAAAATCAGTATCCAAAAATAATAAATACAGTACATATTATATGGTCCAAAACAAAGTCAAGAGTATGAACAATTTGAACAGCAACTATAAAATATTCATTCTAGAGATGCAAAGGAGTATATAGTTTGTGAACAATAAATCTGTTTTCACCTTCAATATTTTGTGTCTGTACCAAGTAAAAACTATCTGGACCTTAAGTTGCTTGTTCTTATTTAGTCGGTACCTCACTGTCCAAGGTTAGAGGGAGGGTTTGGGATAAAAAAAATAGTTCCAACCTGCTGCATTTGTTTGCACCTGTCCTATTAAGTCAGGAGCCTGTTGTTAAGTGGTTGTTGTTTGTTGATGTGGTTCATAAGTGTTTTCATGGTTCTTATAGATAGAGACTGTTGTTTTTTTCTCAATTGTTTTACACTGGTCATTTTGGGGCCCTTAACAGCTTGTTGTACGGTGTAAGCCAAGACTCTGTTGCAGGCTGTACTTTGATCTATTATATTGGTTTTTTTTTTTGGCACATTGTGACTTGGATGGAGAGTCCTATCATTGACTCTCATACCACATTTTCCTATTTATATGTATTGTGTGACTGTTAAAACGGAACTAGATTTGCATAATATGGGTTATTATGCAAACAATTGACCGATATCCTTGAGAGAGCACTACAAACCAATGACCGCAGATTTATTCGTCAATATCATATCAACAAAGTGCACAATATATAACATATTTCTTGAACTTCTTTTTACTCTAAAGGAATCAGACATTTTAATAGTCATCTAACTTGTCATATATCACATGGTCAAAAGAATAACTGGCTAATTACGGTCCATAAATTGTCATTAGGTGATCTTCAACAGAAGCGCCCAATCAATGATACAAAATGGGTTATCCTTTGAAAATTACGATCTTTGAAAATTACATCTAAGACAAAAATGCTATGTTTTATGATATTCCCATGTTAACGATTAGATTGCATTAATTCAGGGTTAAAGGACGCTTTGATGGAATATTTGTTAATTATTTTGGATGTAATGACATTATAATTTAGTTTAAATGCTTGGCTATGAATTCCTAATGGATTACCGTACTTCTGTACTTGTAAATTTATAGCCGTATGAACAAGATTAACAGTGATGTCAATTCAGTTCAACAAATAAAAAGAACAATTAACGTGCTTAATTCTATTTGCACAAAAGGGAATTCTGTATATCTAGCAGGTCAACATATCAATTTGCCTTTAACACTTGCTATTCGGGATTAGCCTCAGAATAGGAATCACCTTTCTATACTGGATATTATATTCAGTGGCGGATCCAGAAATTTTCATAAGTGGGGGCCCACTGACTGCCTAAGAGGGGGTCTGATCCAGTCATGCTTCAGTGATTTCCTAGAAAATCAGCCTCATTTTTCCCAGAAAAGGAGGGGCATTTTGTATTTTGGTTGTTTAGAAACAAAACTTGTGTAAAATCTAATTTAAAGTTCAATTCAAACAAGCAACAACTAAATTTCGGAAAATTCATTTTATCTAAATTTTAGTAATTTTAATTGCCTTTCAAAAACGCAAATTTTCAAATATTTCATTTTAAATGAAATCAGACCTTTTTTGTCATTGTATAAAAGAACTAACAACTATTTCATGTTTGATAATAAACAAACAATTTCACTCCTGACATGTTTACTCGAACAATTACATCATAATTCATTTATCTCTGAACGATAATGAATATTATAACCATAAAAAATAGCTATTAAAAGATTTTCTTTTTTCCAGGATGATCAATACATTTGAGTTTTTGGATCATTTATCATCAGATATAACCATCAGAACTTTATCCTACATTTTAACAATCATCTGATATAAAAGCATAAATCATAATTTAGACTCATTATTTGTACATTAAAGACACTGATAAAAGATGACCTTAACCTTAAGCTTTATACAAGTGTGGTTTGAAGTGGAAATTATTTTAAAACAATGGTTTATCAGTTTGAAAATTTTCTTCAACTGATGATAAAGAAACAGTTTAAAACATGTATATTTTTGTACAAAATACAATTAAATAATTTCTAGTAGCCTTTCTGAAACTATCTGTCCATCTGAGGTCGTACATAACCTTAAAGAAATGGTCTACGCAAAATATTTTCAGTAAGCTAGATTATTCCAGGGGAAAACTAAACAAAAAGGCATACTTTGTATGTATTTTGAATGTTTTTTTCTTTAAGGCAACATATTGGCTGAAGGGGTCAGGGTCAAAGGCTATTTAAAGGTTACACAATCACTACTAAGGTCAAAGCAGTGAAATAAAGATGACACTTATCCCTAACTTTGTTATAAAAATTTGACACTCATCCTCAACTTCATAGTAAAAAGATGACATTTATTCATAACTCCGTAGTAACAATAAAAGTACTTATTTTAGTCTCTAATAAATCCAGCAGCAGACATGCCTACCATTCATAGAACAATAAAAGAACATCAGTTCTGTCCTATACTAATATTGCTCTTGTAATTTCATGTTGGGTAGCAGCACGATATGGCTCAAACTTATATCAAACCAAAAATCAATGTTGAGTTTCAGCATGAAATGACTTAGTCCTAATCAAACCAAAAATCGTACAGTCTCGAATAACAAAATAAAAACATCTGTCAGAAACAGAAAGAAGATCTTTCTATTTATTTTATTTCTTTTTCACATTTTCACAAGTAATGTTGCATCATTTGCACTTGACAGAGAATTAGATCTTCGTGTTTTGACAGTTGTGTCTAGATTTATCCGATTTATATTTCAACGCTGCTAAAAAATAAGTGGCTTGTAAATGCACTGGTATTCTATCCTGTTGTAATTACTTACAGGATAACCATTAGATAAGAAATTGGGTTTGAACTTAGTCTTAGTATGTTACATAACTCCAATTTCATATCATTTTCTCAGTTAAATGATTGACAATTGCTGTTATGATAGGCTATTCCCCATACAATAACACTTAGAAATAGAGGAAAAAGGGCATAATTCATTTTAAGACACTGACCTAAATGTAGAACTGAATCAAAAATCTCTCTGTCATAAAATATAAATCACAGTGACCTTAATTAAACTGAACTGCATTGTACAGTGGAGATCAGTTCTAACCTCTCATAAATTCTGTCAGAATCTGTCAGGAGAACTGTTCTAGAACAGTATGTAGAACTGTCAGCCTGACACCTTTTAGTCAGTTCTAGGTTAGAACTGTTCTAGCTAGAACTGATTTGGTCAGTTCTACCTAGAACTGATTTGGACAGTTCTAGCTAGAACTGATCCTGACAGTTCTACCCTAGAACTGATCCTGACAGTTCTAGCTAGAACTGACCAGATATTTGGTCAGTTCTACTTCTAGAACAGTTCTACGGTTAGAATTGATTTCAAATTCTACGGCTAGAATTGATTTATAAATTCTACGGCCAGAATTAATTTATAAATTCTACGGCTAAAATTGATTTATAAATTCTACGGCTAGAATTGATTTATAAGTTTTAAGAAATATTTGTCTTAATATAAAGGCTTCGGCAAAATAGCGATTAATATTATATAGAGTTTTGCTATTTTGCCGGTTTTATTTCAGATTAAAAATTATAATCGGCAAGAGAACATGTTTAACCTCGCCATATTCTGCATGTATGTGCCTGTTCTAAGTCAGGAGCCTGTTATTCAGTGATTTTCTTTTGTCGATGTGTTACCTGGTTACATAAATTATTTGTTTTTCTTTCATTTTTTGAACATAAATTAAGCCGTTAATATTGGGGGGGGGGGGCATTATTATTTCATTTATTTTACATTTGTCATTCGGGGAGACTGCAGGATGACTCGTTTTACATAACAAAATTATCTGACCTTAATGTAATACGTTATTCCGGCCCAAACCACCAGGGACGGATCCAGCAGTTTAAAAAAAAAGGGGGGGGGGGGGTCCAACTAAAATAAATTGTCCTCATTCAAATGCATTGATCTTCCATAAAAAGGGTGCTGTACAGTAATTCAGTTATAATTTTAGGTCAAGAGGGACTGTAATATATACAAGTTATAGCAATATTGGAAAACAAAATTTTGTACGCATGAATTTATAGTGCCAGCATGTCCTCTTCAGGCGCGGATCCAGAGGGGGGGGGTTCCGGGGGTTGGAACCCCCCCTT